>NC_057722.1:27895476-27992395 GCF_004010195.1 Chiloscyllium plagiosum | reverse complement strand
AAGAAACAACTTGCACATAAAACTGTGATTTGTGGATTAAAATAATGTTCAAATAGATGTTGCAGACATATGAATATTAAATTTATTTATCAAATTATCAAACACTAACAGATCAGTTAGTTTTGTAGACTGAACCAATGTCTGCCCTAAATAACTTCAGGACAACGCGTAGGAATTTATGGTATTTATATTTTAGTATTTGCCATACACTGACAGTAATTACCTTGCGTAATTTTAAACCAAAATCGCATTCGGAACGATGTTGTGCTTTCGCATACGTAGGATTTTTTTGTGGTGGTTTTCACAAGCCATCTTTAATTTAGTGCCCATTGACATTGTTTTTCGTATTCAACAAATTTGAGAACGATTTGTATTTTATTTGTGAAGTAATAAGAAAAACATCAGAATTAAAACGCAATGTTGCATGTGCCCGTGAAAAACACTGGAAGATGGTGGTACGTGTTTGGTACAATCCAAATAGTGTTTCTCTGTGAAGTCCAGAACACCCATAAAATTATGAAGAAAGTTCTGAAGAAGGGTCACTAGACCCGAAACGATAACTCCATTTCTCTCTCCTCAGATGCTGCCAGACCTGCTGAATTTCCCAATAAATTTCTATTTTTGTTTCAGATTTTTAGCATTTTCAGTTCTTTGCTTTATTTATCCATAAAATTGTGTTCGTCATTTGACAGTTCAACTTGTTGTAAACTTCGAATTCATTTTTTCAAAACATCCAGAACTACAGGATCTATGTAAACATTAGCCATTAGAAATTGCAACGTTTCTGTTTTAGCAAAACAAATTTGTGTACGTACATTTTTGGCATACTGCATTAAAATATTAGATCTCCACATCAATGTTAAGACGATGACGCATTCATCGCTGGTTCCCTCTAGTTTTCTTTTACTAATTAAAATCACAGGCAAATTTCATCAAATCGGCTTTTTCAGATGGGGAACATGGAATATGTTTTAAATAAATGCAACCCTGTTGGAACGTTCAACAAAATATTAGTCTCAATCAGTCAGAAAATGCATCTAAAGAGATAGAGCACAGTTATGTATCCAACTAAATGCTATTGTCACCTTTGTGATAATTCGATACATTTTCTACGAAGGGTCGAGATTTGATATCCCCAAATATTAAGTTGACGAAAAATATAAGAGAAATGCACGTGATTGATCCAATCGAGATACAACCTAAACAGTGCAAATTGTTCATCTTCAAACCGTCATGAGATATTTGAAAATGTTGGTATTGCAAGCTAAGTTACTTCGGGTTTCAGTCAACTACGCATGCCAGTGTCAGTACTTAAGAGGAAAAAACTGCATAAACATTTTTAAAAAACGTTACAGCAACGACATATTCTTCAATACTTATAAAATTTCTAATGTTTCATGTTTTGCACAAACGTATTGGACAAAGAGAAAGCTTGGTTCATAACCTGGCCTCGATGAATGGTCAATTTTGTACTTTCTATGTAGTTAAGGAAAGTATAAATACTGTACATACAACACACATAAAGCATCTCCACATACGTTGCACTGAGCAGCGGATGTCTCCATAATGTGTACGCTTCTCTCAAAAAATTCGACATTAAAAAATGTTTCCACACGTTATCAGGTGCAATACCTGCCAGCTGATGATTTAAAATACTTTCAAGAACACAGCAACTGAAGTAATACAATCTTTTTTGTACATTTCTATTTCCAGCAACAATAAAGAAACGTGACCACAATCTTGATATTTACGACGTAAGCATTCATTTAATGTAAATTAGCAATGAAAACAACTGCGAAGCATTTAACGTAAACCGATACGATTCAGGAGAAAAAAGATCAAGCATTATGTATGCATTTTTGAAAGTATTCCATAAGTGTGCGTGTATTGTGTAAACATCCTGCTGTTAACCGTTGTGTAACCTGTAAATAACATGTTGATCTACCATAAGCAAATCAAAAGTTTACCTGATTTTAGCGTGCTTTGGTGTTTTAATGTCGCCGGCTTTAGGGACGATCCAGTCACCGCGCTCTCCGATGTGTCATTCCTCTTGGCCCCACCCCGGTGCCATCCCAGCTCCCCCGTGTTTAGCTAAGTAATAACAATAGCAGTAATACTCGCTAATTAAATTAATTACGAATGCTTGTCAGTGGTGGATTAATGGCCAATAGCAGCCGCTAGGTATGAGTTGCAGCCCAGGGGCTGATGATAACTGTGTTCCAGGAGTGGGGACACATCAAGACTACAAGGGGAGGTAATTGCTGAGTACAAGGGGCGCAGCTGGGCAAGCATTGCAAAGTATAAATAGTCTGACTTCAATAGCACATCAGTACTAGATCTACATCTCCGAGCAACCGAATTCTGGAAGATCAGGTTTGCATTTCAACTCCAAGACGACGTACCACAGATAAACATTGCACGGTTGATGTATTGGAGAGAATAAGAACAGACAGGGACATATTCCTCCGAACAGCCATGGAAGAACTTACAGCTTTTGTTTCGAAGTCTTTTGATCAAAAGGTGAAAGAAAAGAAGGATGGGATCACGTATCGAGAAGTTCTGGAGAGCGGACCTGTGCGGGCTCGGGAGCCGAGTCTGAGTGAAGGCAGCCGGGATGAAATGATCAGCGCGCAGCGTGGGGCGTCTCGATCCCCGAGCAGTGAGCCAGAGATCGGGCCAGAAAGACCGCGGGACAGCGGCACACCGAAACTGACCGATCCGGGTAAACAAGCCTCATACTCTTACACGCGGTAGTTAGCGTGTCTTTAGACGGCCCGCGTGATGCGATGTCATTGTATGGACTTACTATTTTCCTCGATGTGAACCTTGTTCTTAAATTCAAAGAGTATGAGCAAATTTACAGCGAAGTATAGAGTTGTTAACGTACTCATTTAAAAGTCAGTGGTTCTTTTTATAACTCAAATCATCGTAACTATATACGATTGGTGTTTAATTACGATACAATTCATGATTTAAATAAAATAGTGAAAGTTGCATGGTAGTAAGCAAAGCGGAATGTGTCCGCGATAATACCGAGAGGCCAGCATGTTTACAGAAAGATTCGGTCAATCTGATTATTGCGAAAAACTTAATGGCTTCTTCAGGTTTCTGTTTTTAAAGAATGTGTAATTTGCTTAATATCGGTTTTAAACAGATTTGATTTGGATATACTGAGAATAGTATCACGGTTGTGGTTTAGCAAAGAAACATTCAACGTCAGTTGCAATGCATTGCTTTTTTTATAGACGTTTGCCGATAGATAGATGACAATGACGGCACAGATCTTGTTCACATATTTAGAGTAGACGCTGTACAACTAAGTTTCCCCCACGTTACTGAAATAGGAATACAATTCCAAATCATCTTCCAGAAATGATTTAACAAACAAATCCTGTCACTTTATATAGGCCGCCATTTAGAAGAGCACTTATTAAACAATCTTTGTCTTCGCAATATTTATTGGCTATGTTTCACATTACAGAATATTGTCTATTTGTGTTTGCTAAACTTACTATCGAACATTATTACAACAATGCAAATATAGTACCCACTAAGCTCCCGAACTACATTCACTTCATTAATCATTTTGCGATATTTTCTTCAGTAAATTAATTTACGATAATAAATGAGATCCTTATAGTTAAATAAAATGAATCAGCTCTCCTTAATATAATGAATGTCATTACATTTTAGGTGCAGACAACGTTTTCAAACAGCAATTTTGCTCGATTTCTTTTGCTCCTTTTATCTGACTTCACAATACTTTGAAGCAACAAAAGAAATCGTGATTGCCTTCCCATGCGAGGTGCAATGTTTCACATTTTAACGTTATCCGTAATGTGTGGCACAGTTTATTTCTCACCACTGTTTAATGTACACATATAGTTGACAGATGTTGGTCCACTTAAAAACGCGTACTATTCATTCAAACAATAATCATGATAATGGCACCGGTGAGCAAGTTTCCGGAGCTTCGGGCAACAAAGCGCATTAATGCCCATGTCACTGTACAGTACTTCGTGTGGACACTTTGTAAACGTTGTATTTTTAGTTCTTTCAAAAAATGCGAACACTTTAGCAATCGGAATAAAGATCGTCCTAATACAAGGTGTCCTGGTTGAAAATGCGATGACCAAAATAGGTTGTGAATACTATGTAACCTGGTTAATGTATACGTTATACCAGAGTATTCGAGCCTCAACTCGTTGCGTATTGGGACACTGCTTATACATTTCGTAAAACAAAAGCATATGATCAAATCTAAAGGTCGAAATGTTTGTTTAGCTATAATTTAACAGATTCCACATCATGGTTTGTAAACATAGCAGTTCAGCTGTTCAAAATTGGTTTTTTGTCACAAACTAACACAAGTTGCAGATTTTGATTCTTGTCGACAAATAAAGGAGTGAGCAAGCTAGAGAAAGTAGCTGTAAAGTAAATTTCTAGCAACGCATTTAGAATATTTAAATGATTGAGATTAAATTAAAATGTATTAAACCAAGTTATTTGTGATAAATACATTTGTAATACTCAAATGTGCTGTGTATTGTCTTAATAAGGATAACGTGGCTGACGCCATGAACATCGAAGTTTATTACGTTAGTGTGTCCTAGTACAAAAAAAAATGAAAGCAGAAGGTTAACTTGGACAATGATAGAAAGTCGCCTGGAATAAAACACTTAAAAATACTGAACGATGAGCTTTCTTTTAAGGATTAAAACGTTACCACGTGGCGATGGAGAAAGCTACACATAATTCAACGACAAGTGCACTGGAAAAGACAGAAGTTACGTTAATTAATGTTATCATAACGTAATTACAATGGAAGCAACTTGCTTTTAGTTTCAGTTACTTGATAACTTTTTATATGCTCGGTCCAACTCATTCTTGCGCTAACTGGACCTTAAACAGTTGTGTAATTAGAGCGTTTGATGGTCATTTATAGGAAGCGGTGACATTAAAGATAGAAAAGAAGACCCCAAACCAGTAGAAGAAGAAGCGCAGACAAAAATTAAGCAACGGCGAAGTCGGACTAACTTCACACTGGAGCAGCTAAACGAGCTGGAAAGATTGTTCGATGAAACCCATTATCCGGATGCATTTATGAGAGAAGAGCTGAGTCAGAGACTGGGGCTGTCAGAAGCCCGAGTGCAAGTAAGGCAAATATATGTTACATGCGTCTGGTACACTAGAACATAGCAAAAAAAAAGTATCTCAATTGAATTTGGTAACACAACGTTTTAATTTACTAGGTGAGCTTATAATTTATTTTTAACGAAGATTGTAGGTTACACTTCAATTAGAAGTAATTCAGTCCTATGTATAATCAGATATACGTGCATAGGAAACAAATGAGAAAATCTACACAGCATGAAAATAAAATTATATATGTTTACATAAATATCCTTCAGATGTTGACACTGTATACCGCTATGATGAGTTAAATATGTTTGAGCCGTAAGAAGTGATAATTAATTTACAGGAAGTTTCGGAGAAGTTGTAGTTGATAGGCCAGCGGCAGCTGCATCTGCTATTGGGAAATTGCTTGCATGCGCCCTCTGTTACAGTACCATCTGCATCAAGCTGTATAGTATTCTTAGGGGGGTTTCCAGCTTGTAATACGATAACGAGGTAAACTTAGCAGCAACTTGACCTGAACAAATCGACCAGCGTTCAAAACCATCAAACAGACCTGCAAAAGAAAAAGGTTGTTGCTTCAAGAACCATGGGGGTTGGGGGGTGGGGAGATGTAAGATTTTTGCGATCGCTTTCCGTACTCCTTGTAGTTTCACTGTACACGATAAAATTGCAATTTTTCCTTCAAATTCCCATTTGTCTTTGCATTATCGCATCGGAAAGGGCGAGGATAAACTTTGTACATTGTACAAATCCTAAGCAGTCCTTTTTACGAATATTTGAATTTAATTTTAGTTTGTTATATGGAACGCTATATTGATCAGTGTCTATTAGTTTCTACAAAGTTTTCCTGTCTTCAATATTTGCTATACATGCAGCACTGCATATTTCAAACAATATTATTTCAAAATGCGTCATAACAATTGGAGCCTTAAAATCATTCGTCTTCATCAACTTTCTCTGTTACCTATTCCAGTTATCGAAAACAATTCTACATACTGCTATAATGTCATTGCTTACGCATTGCCAAGATCAACTGCAACTATATTTTGCCAACAGTCTCTGCGCTTTTAAAGACAACCCTGATTGGCTCTCTGATGTTAACAAAACCTAATCCCAAACGTGCGTGTTGAAAATCTGAAAAAAAATTTATGCAGATTGGATTTTGATACAGTAATCATTGGAGAAACAATCAGAGATACCTTTAACTGTTTTGTAAGGTCATTTTAGTACCCACAGTATGATTTATTTGCTATTTTGTCACATGCCAATGAAATATTGTATTAAGACACTGGAATACGATAGAACAAAGGTTTTCATAAGATTGAGTGGCATATTAAACAAATAATCTGTTTGTTAACTAAACATTGCATTGTGATTTGAAGATGAAAAACGCTGAAGTTCAATTTGATAGAAAGTAAATTTGGTATTCCTGTTCCGAAACGGAGCAACGTTTATTTTTCTGTTAGTGTATGGTTCTGGAAAAACTTCCTCATGTGATGGTACTTGCAGATAGAAATGATTCGAAATCGTACATGCATAATTAAACACCAGACTTTCATTTGAGAATTGCAAAGCAGCTTAACATATTAATGTGGTATTTATTGTATGGGTTTTAATCTGTGTCCTTGTGAGCACAATATTGTCTTGCAAAAATCAACAAAGGAATAAACATTCGATAATATATAGATAGATATGTTAACCTTGAATATTGCTAATTACCAGGTATCGATATCCTTTAGTATCAGGAGAACATTTTATTTTGCTTACAGACATAGTACTTTTATTTTAGTCTGCTAATGAGCCGAATCTTATTGGATGGAGCTCATTCTCAAATGTCAGGACCATTATCGGTGTAGTATTAGGTATCAAACCTTATCTAGTGCTTCTGGGATGACAACCTACGCTAGCAATGTAACGGGGCATGAAACTAATTTCGCCTGAAGCAGGAAAAATCAAGGAAAAAGTAAGATCTCGCATGCTCTCGGTTTCGGAGCTTCGGAGAGAAACCATCGTTTCTCTCCGAAGAGGCGGCCGTGCACGTGCATGTAAGAGTCGGATAATTAAAATAAACGAGGTCAATCATATTAATAATTAATAAGTCCGACGGGATATTGCATAGCATAGTTGTCAGCTTGAGCAGTCCAACTCGTACATCTGAAATACAGCTGCCAATCACTGCCACTAAATTCCTTCATTTTTTGCCGTATAGGTATGGTTTCAGAACAGAAGAGCAAAATGTCGAAAACAAGAGAATCAACTTCATAAAGGTATCTGTTAAATTACAGGTCCGGTGATATAACGTTACTAATACCCAGTCACATGCATTGATGTAAAATTTAAATGTGCAATGTCTTCAACCAAGGTTATAAGCCGACGAAAGGAGAGACAAATTTTAGTCTGGATTTTGGGGCCAAGGTGGGGGTTATGGAAAGGCAAGTGGGTGAACGTTGGAGGTTGAGGGTAGCTGGTAGTGGAACAAAAATAGTAAACGCTACAATCATTCATTCATTCATTGATTCATTCATTATGCATACACTGTGTAGCCTGATTTTAAGCAGAATTATGTTTTCCATCATTATGATGTCATTGTATCTGAAGTCACAAAAACTATTAAGATTAATGGCTCCAGACTCTGACGTGAGAACTTTTTCCTTAGATTTGAACTTCCTTTTACTACTGTAGGTGTACTCATTGGTACCACCAGTCAGTTCGAAGCTTGTCGAGTGGCACCATACGTTAACGTGGGAGCCTTGAGAATGCCATTTCAACAGGCAAGTATAAATGCATCAAAGCTCATTGCATACAATCTCCATTAGGGAAGATGCACGATCTTTTAACGTACTGTCGCTGCTTTAACGAAACTTGTTTTGGAAATAAAATTCCACTAATTATTTAAATATGTCATCTTCCTCATCTTTTGAGCAGTTCTCACCATGTTATTGCTAACACGATATTGATAATGAACACATACTATCAATAATTCTCCTTGGATGTTGTCCCAAAATGAGGATAAGTAACCATTGATGGGGGAGCAAAACCTATGAGGTTCTCTGATATGTTCGGGGAGTTTTTTTTCCACTTTTGTCACCATTTTCAATTAATCCCTAACTGTCCGTGTTATGTGGCGTGTTCTGCCTTTTATCAGTAAATGCTGCTAATACTGACACATTCTTAGCGTAGAAAGCTGTTTTTAAATGTCTAAACTCTTGCAAAAACTGTTGAACAGTTGCGGTATTCCTTATTTATGATTGCCGTCCTGCTCAAAGGACTCCCATATCGTAGAATAACCTGATTTTGCCTATGCATCTCGTCAATGAATTAGATTTGAACGGCACTGCGTTTATTCGGATTGCCCTTTGTGTGGGCTATCCAGACGTTCGACTAATTGAAACGGAATTTTATTCATTTGCACACATCTAACTGTACATTTTAAATACAACTTTTAAAATCTTTCATTGACAAATTGTGAGATTTAAAGTCTATTCATGGGAGGTGGACCTTGCTGGCTGGGCCAGTGTGTATTGCCCAATCTCTATTTGCCGTTGAGAAGGTGGTGGTGAGCTGTCTTCTTGAACTGCTGCAATCCATTTGATGCCCTTAAGTGAGGTAATTCCAGAATTTTAACAAAGGGACACTGAAGGAAGTATATATTTCCAAGTCAGGATAGTGAGTGGCTTGGAGGGGAACTTCCAAGGGTTGTTCCCATATATTTGCTGCCCTTGTTCTTGGAGATGGAAGTGGTGACGCGTTGGGAATGTACTGTTGAAGGAGCTTTGATGAATTTCTGCAGTGCATAGAGATGTACAACACAGAAACAGACTCTTCGGACAAACTCGTCTTAGGATATCCTAATTCTGGATCAGTGGTGCTGGAAGAGCACAGCAATTCAGGCAGCATCCGAGGAGCTTCGAAACCTTAACTGGTCCCATTTGCCAGCACATGGCCCACATCCCTCTAAACTCTTCCTATTCATATAACCATCCAGATGCCTTATAAGTGTTGTAGTTGTACCAGCCTCCACCACTACCTCTGGCAGCTCATTTCATACAGGCACTACCCTCTGTGTGAAAAAAAGTTGCCCTTTAGGTCCCTTTTATATCTTTCCCCTCTCACCCTAAACCTATGCTCTCCAATTCTGAACTCCCCCACTCCAGGGAAAAGACCTTTTCTATTTACCCTATCCATGTCCCTCATGATTTTTAAAACCACTATAAGGTCACCCCTCAGCCTCTGACGCACCAGGGAAAATAGCCCCAGACTATTCGGCCTCTTCCTATAGCTCAAATCCTCCAACCCTGTCAACATCCTTGTAAGTCTTTTCTGAACCCTTTCAAGTTTCACAACATCCTTCTGATAGTGCCCTTAAAGTTTTTTTTTCTCAACAAATTAAGAAAGACTCAAAAAAAAATCATGATTTGGAGATGCTGGTGTTGGACTGGGGTGTACAAAGTTAAAAATCACACAACACCAGGTCAATTAAACCTGTTGGACTATAATCTGGTGTTGTGTGATTTTTAACTAAAAAAATTTCTAAATTCTGGTGTTGTCCCTAACATCTCTACCACTTTTAAAATCGAGATTTCTTAATGCTTTTCAAATACTTTGTTCACTTTAGCGAATTTCCACAAAGGTTTTCCTCCATCGTGGTGTGGGAGAGCAAAGTGTTGTTTCAAGTGGTATTTTCATACTTTACTCCGTTTTTGGTTAGAGCTATTTGCATGGCGAGGCGCCCTGGAGGACACATTTTGTTGCATTCCAGGGAATATGTTATAGCTCACCGGCATCGTTATCACTTCTGAGGCAAAGCGTTCACCATTCTTGGAAACAATAGAGTCTAACTGCAGTGTGTTGGTAAGACAATCTGTTTGCCACAGCCTGCGACCCCACTATATTGTCCGTTCGATGACTGTGTTCAAATAGTAGAATCGCTAAATGTGGGGAAATGCCGTATTCAACGAGCCACTTTCATTGTCTCTTTCAGTTCCTCAGAAGCAATTGTTTAAAACTCTTGTGTTACTCTTCGTGGTTTAACGCGTTCGAAGAAATAAGAGTCCATTAACCATACAGTCTTGGAACTGTGTACAATATCTGTTGTGCTGCCCCCAGCTTACTGGATGCAGCATTGAGAGAGCCAGGCACTGGACAAACTCTCCTTAACCCTTTTATTTCCTTCTCGTCTATTGATCAATGCACCAATACTATACAGTAACGTTTTCGCTTTTTAATCAGTTAAGTATTTGTTACCACTGCCTATTTTTGACGAACAGGGTATCTTATAACAATGTTCTCTCCTTATTCTGTTTCAGGAGAATCACTGCAACATGACTCCCTTGTCCTTTCAGGTCCAGGCGCAGCTGCAGTTGGACAGCGTGGCGCATGCGCACCATCACCTCCACCCACACCTGGCTGCACATGCGCCCTATATGATGTTCCCTCCACCGCCCTTTGGTTTGCCCCTGGCCACCTTGGCAGAATCCGCCACGGTGGTGGCAGCGGCAGCAGCAGCCAAAACCACCAGTAAAAACTCCAGCATTGCGGACTTGAGACTTAAAGCGAAAAAACACGCTGCAGCACTAGGGCTGTGATCCGAACAGTGATTCCAAATCCACAGATCTTTCAAAACAAAACCCTCCGAAGGAGGAAGGACTCGCAGCTGGGAAAAGTTCAGAAGTGAACTTTCTGCAAATCCATTTTAGCACAACTTTACTTGATACACCTGGGGGCTGGTCTCCTGTAGCATAATGGAAATTCCTTACGTATGCTTTTGCTTCCCATACACCATTGGAATAATTATTCAGAAATGGAAAATAGATCGCAAATCAGTCACGAACTGTTTATGAGAGTCAAGAGTGAACAATCAAATGAAATACGAAGAATTACTCTTGCATGTATATTTATACTATTTTCAATGATGCTTATGTCCTTTGAGTCAGAATTGCACTTGGTTTATGTTAGATGGAACAAACCATTGCTTTTGCAAGTGTGGAGAAGCAAAATAGTTTCAACGGTTCTCATTTTAGAATTTTCATGTGTACTATTTTCTTCTTCCAATAACATAAGTAATGGATAATTATAACTATTCTACCTAGATGTCCATTTGTTTTAGATCAAAAAGATATAAATTATGTATTCTACATTCTTACCGTTCTTACCTCTTGTAGCTTAAACTACAAGAGAAGGTACGGCCCTCTGTAAAAAAATGTTGATACACGAACAAAATTTATTTTGGTTAAAATTGTGTATGGCTGATAGACTGTCAGTATTTAATTTTTATTTCATAGAAGTGTGTTTATTCATAAATATTTCTCTTGTGCTGTTGTGGGAATTTATTTCACATAGATGTTTATGGGATGTATTTCTATAAGGTGTTGGTTTCATTGAAACCTTGATTCAATCAATGAAGATCAGAATTTGAAGAGCTAATTGTAAAGGAATATTGCTCAGAGTAATACTGCCTTTCCCCAACGTCATGGTAAACCTTGAAAGCAAAGATGTTTTGCAGTTCGTAGATGCTGCGCCATTCTAGGATTATTTATAATAAAATGAACAGACTATTTGTACAAGTGTTCAACGATGACTCTAAAATGGAACAAAACCTTCGCTGTTGTACAGTTCTATGGTTTAATGTCAATGCAATTAATTTGAATGAAATTGATTAACGAAAATCAACTGATATTGATCTGATGTTGCATTTATTGCAACAAGTGCCAAGAAAGAGTGAAATGGTTTTATATATTTAATTAAAATATGTTGAATTCATCATCGTTTTTCTTTTATACCTCCCTGGACACGACTTTCAAATTTGAAGTTGCATTGTTAAATTTTGTGCATGGCATTTTTGTGTTCAAGAATATGAAGATATTTTTGAATTCACTATCGCAGCCTAAATAAGAAGGGGTATCCTTTTCACTGATGCTGTTCTTTACACTTTTGTTATGGCATTTTCGTTTAATTGCTATTTTTAGTACAAAAGGCAAGGAAACGTCACACGCTCCAACTTTCGTCAGTGATACACGTATATATGTCAAAAATTTGCGTGGTTTTAGATACATCTGATTTGTCTACAAGACTATATTCTTAAACAATGGTGAGAGTGCGATGTTCTTATCGTATGTTAAATTAATGTTAACGTTATTTTCATTCCTCATTGGTTGTACTTCTCGGAATTAATATGTCGTTTTAAAAAAACTGAAGGATAAGTACATGGAACAACAGAAACTGATCATTAAATCGTCACATCGATATACAAAAACAGCTGATCTGGGAAAGACAGGCAAAGATAAAATGGAAAAACATCTACCACTCATATACTTCCTAATGGTTAGGTTGATTTCAGCGCATTTTAATAAGAAATTGCATTTATAAACTTTTATACTGACGTTTAAAACAGAACCTGGTAAAGTAATTCTTACTTCAGGGTAAGTATGACGAATGAACAATATAACTATATCAATTCAATTTGACACAGGAAGGGTTCGCAAAATAAAATGCCGTGAACGAGAGGTTCATAGAGACCATATCCAGCATTCCATTTCAGCTCTTAATACTTCACCTTGAAAATAAATGTGCCTATTCAGTAATAAACTGTTCAATTTCAGATGTTCCAGCCTCAACACTTTCGGTGTCAAACTGTCCGAAAAGTGGAAAATTCCACTTGATTCAACAAACAAGGTGTACATGAGGCCCTCAGGGATTAGCGCGGATATGCACACTGACCATACCTGTAAAGTGAAAAGAGCTGCGTATTCACTTGACAGAGTTACTGGAATTCGTCATCTGCTCAGTTCACTGGGGGAGGGAACAGTGGATGTTAAGGTGTTGCATCTCACTAAGAGCGCATAACATTCAAAATTAATCTCCAGTCATGTACTAGTAAGACTTTATATCATAAAGTGTTCCGTTCGCAAAACTCATTTCACCTGCTGTGTGAGCGCAGAGGATACAGGAACTGCTGTTTAATATGAAGACAAGAAACGCTTCGGAAAGCAGAATATTCTCTGAGCCACTGCAAGGTTTGGGTTCCAGAGGCCTCGGGGAGAGGAGACAGCTGCAGCTGGAGTCGCACAGTGACCGGTGGGCCACCGAGGTGCCCGGGGCAGGGGAAACTGGTAAGGGATTCTGCCCAGTCTTTTTGCAGCCTCCTTCCAGCGGCATCCTGCTTTGTTTACTGAAGCTCAACTCCACAGCCAGTTCCTTTCAAGTTTGTTATGACATTTTGTTTTGAAGTTGCCATGGTACCGATTTGGCTGGAAGGCAGTGCGTCTATTTCAAACTTGGTAAAATCGACGTTAATGGGCGATAACACCCCCAGCGCGGGGTTGGTTTATTTCACATGCTTAATGGCGATTTCAGTAGCTGGGATAATCTGCCAAGACCCTGTTTGTTTCAGTCAGTTCATCTCTTTTAATATGCAATTCACTCCGCACCTTCCTATTGGGAACTTGAAACTTTTTAAAAGACATATCATTCTGAGGATATTACTATTTGACAAGGTTATCATTTCTTCCCCTTTGCCAATTGTTCTGACCAAATCGTAGTATTGTAGCCATGCCACCAGTTTGGTGTGGATACCCACATGAGGTGCATAGTGGTGAGTGCCACATTTTGATGAAGGCAAGCCTTGCCCATGTTTATTCTTCAACGTGGTAAAAGTTGTTGGTTTGGACCATGTTGCTGAAGATGCTTTGACTGAAATGCATGATACATTTGGAACAGTGAATGGTGTACCTCATGGAAACTACATTAACCTGGATAGTTCAAGTTATCTATTTGTTCTTCTACATGCATATCTAACAAGTCATGCAGATTCCATCACATCCATTCTCTATGCCTTTATTATAGTGGAGAGATTTTGGCAAGTCAGGGGTGAGCTGCTTGTGGCAGAGCATCTCTTTCCTACTTTACTAGCTAACTAATCATATGGCTGAATTAGTGGAGTTTCTGGTCAGTGGTGATTCTGAGGATGTTGATAGTAGGAACTCCACTGTGGTAATAGCATTGAATGGCAAGCGGAACTGGTTATGCAAGGATCTTATGGAAAGTAATTTTTGCCAGACAAATGATCCTAGAAATTTTGCTGGCAATTAACTAACCCAAGCTAAATGTTGGTTAGGCCATGGTGCAAATAGATGAGGATTGATTCATTATCTGAGAAACTGTATTTAGATCTGAATATCGTGAGTTATCAGTGAACTGGCCAACTTCAGATTTTGTGATGAAGGAAAATTTAAACAGCTCAAGATTATTGCGCTAAGGTATTCAGACATTCCTGGAAAGGTAGGATGGGGGGAGGTTGGAGTGTTGGTGATAACGTGACTACCTTCCAATTTTTTTCTTAGCTAATCCTAAGGTTGAGAAGTTTTTAAAACTGAACCTTAACAGAACTGCAAAACAGCTGATTGTCAATCAGTAATACATTTCATATGACACAGTACCTTATGGAGATGATGAAGAGATAAATTTTAAACTAGTGCATCTAATAGGAAACTGACATGGTGGGATCTGCAGTACATTTTCTATCCTGCCTGATATTAATTTTGATAGGGTGCCAAATCTGTGGCTACTCAATCCTGTCAGTTACTTGTTGGGTGAACTTGGTTAAAGTTCCTTCACCCTTACCCATGGCCTACAGTGTCTAGTAGAACACTACAGCATATTTTCACCATGGTTCTTTTGCAAATACCAAGGAATATTTTGTGAAAAGACAAAGTCTATCCCCAAATGGAAAATAGAACCTATTGAGTATCATGGTGCTGCCTGATTTCTTTTTGTGTTACTATAATCAGGTATTTACAGTCATAAAATACTTGAACAAAATTACAATTTAGATTTTACCACAACTTGTTTGAGGAAACATTTTATAAATTCTAACCTATTTGCCATATCTTTTTTTGCCATGCATTATGAGGTTGATATAATTTGGCAATGGGGTGAGGTTCATGAATAGGAAATTTCACACTTAGATATTTTTCAGTTTTTTTTACAGGGATGGCATCTACCACCTGCACCATCTATAATTTGCTGTTCAGCTCCTTAAAGAGCTTATTAACAATCTGGAAAGGGGCAGAATCAAACTTTCAAATTTTACAATGGGAAGAGCAAATGATCTGGGGCACATTAGTGCACAGCTGTTCAAAGCATGGCATGAAGCCATTATTCATTGTAGCTGCTGATGGAAAAATATATATAAGAAGGAATAGTCACACTGAGGTACAAATGCAGTGGCATAAGTTGTTGCCACTTGATCAGGATGGCTTGTGCATCTGAACAGGAATGTTTAAGCATTTGTTTGGATTATGAGACTGTTGGCTATCTGCTCCATGTCTTGCCTGTTCCATTCAACAAAATGTCAAGCCCATTAATAACTATTATTTGCTTTGCAAATTGCCTTCCATCCCAAGGTCCACTTCTTGGATTCTCTTGGTGTCAGTATTGGTGATTAGGGACCTCGGAATTATCCAGCCACTCGACCCTGGACTGAAAATCCAGCTCATTGTTACTCTGTCTCTTATTGCCAGGAGTCCTAATACTTATATTTATTTAGTAGACCACATGTAAACCTGTTTTCAAGCAAATATTTTACTTTCAAGATTTTGTGGTAATGTAAATTTGATGTGAGAATTCATTACATGAAATTATTCCTGGGACCTATCCTCTGAGTCATTGGGTCCATTCTAGTTTTTGAGAAATATATATAAGTATTAACTTTACATTACAGTGGATTAAGTGTGACATTATTGCACAATGCTGTGATGACTCCCTAACTCAATACTATACTTCATCGTCACTCTGTAACAACTGCAGCTATGTTGATTGTGTTTCATTGCTGCTTTTACCTCTTTCCTGCTTTCTTGTCATTGCTGCATACCTCTCATGGGCAACTGTTTTTTTCTAGGTTAGAGACAAATATGAATATCGGGTGTAGGAAAGATTTTCCTGATGTGGCTCAGGGCCAAAGGTTTAGATAAAATTCCTCTCAAGTGTCTTTCCATGCCTTATTATTTTCAACGTGCTACATAATTACAAGTCATTGCTGTTGGAGCTGCTGCATCATGTGTTGGTGAAAGATAAATATATTTTCTCCTTTCGCACTATGACTACTGTTCTGTATAGGCAAGCATTACTCACAAAATAATTTGTTTTCACTGTTATTTTCTAGTCCAGTATCAATAGAGTTGTTTACCAGAACAATTTCCTTTGCAAATATTGTACTGTAATATGCTATCCAGATATTCTGATTTAAAAATCACATAACACCAGGTTATAGTCCAACAGGTTTGTTTTGGAAGCACTAGCTTTCGGAGCGCTACTCCTTCATCAGGTGGTCGTGTTCAACCACTTGATGAAGGAGCAGTGCTCCCAAATAAACCTGTTGGAATATAACCTGGTGTTGTGTGATTTTTAACTTTGTACACCTCAGTCCAACACCGGCACCTCCAGATATTCTGAGATTCAATCCATACCAGCACTGCACCATCTTTGACTTCAGCCTTTTTCTCTTAAAATGTTTACAAGGTAGGAAATAACCTACAATTTTCTATAAATGTAAATTCTACTTTCAACATTAATGCAAGAAAGCTAATCTTTTAGTTACTGAAATCTATGGAATAACCTTTCCTGATGTAATTTCCCAAAGAGGTCTTCTTTGAATCAGAACATAAAATATTGGAAATACTGGGCAAGTCAGATGGAATGTGTGGAGAAACAATCACAGTTAACATTTCAAGTTGATGAATTTTCATCAGAATTACTTCCCAATTGACTTCTACCTCATTCATTGATATGTTTGCAATGTTTTTTTGTGGATGGAAATTATACAAATTTTAGACAAGTGTTAAATTTATAAGCTTATTCAGAAGCATTGTTAGTGTAGTTTAGAACTGCCACAGTAAGTAAAGTAGCCATAATTCTAGTGAAACATAAGGCTGTTTTCTCACATCTCAGGTGAGACAAGATTGAGGAGCGTCTTTCATGGTAATGTTTGCTGGTATGGGGATTGAACCCATGCTGTTGGCATCACTCTGTATTATACAGTATTAAAAGGCTAAACTAATTTGTGGGAAGCATTGACAAATTATATCATTAATGTTGCTCCATGAAAAGAAATCCTGAGATATTTGTCATCACTATAATATTACACCACTATGAGTGTGCCATCCAAAATGGTATTTTCTGTAATTGCAATCCATCCCATCAAAATGGTTCAAAACTGATAATCACCTATATGAGAGCATATTCATGTTAACCATATTCAGTTTTTAGTAGTAATTTATTTTGTTCCCAAACTACAGCAAGTATGTGTATAAATCAGCTCAGTGATTTATTAACAATGATTATTAAACAAATGGTGGTAGCATTCATTTAAAAAATTCATTCATGGGATGAGGATGCTGCTGGCTAGGCCAGCATTTATTACCCATCTCTAATTTCCCAGCGGGCAGTTAAGAGTCAGCCACATTGCTGTGGGTCTGGAGTCACATGTAGGCCAGGCCAGGTAAGGATGGCAGTTTCCTTCCCTGAAGGATGTTAGTGAACTAGTTGGGTTTTTCCAACAATCAGCAATGGATACATAGTAATCATTGGACCCTTAATTTCAAAGTTTTTTTTGGTGAATTCAAATTCTACCATCTGCCACAGCAGAATTTGACCCCAGGTCCCCAGAACATGACCTGGGTCTCTGGATTAACAGTCCAGCAATGATACCACTAGGCCATCACCTCCCCAATACTTCCTAGCTGCATCAATGGATGCCTAAACATGGTCTTTCTTTAACCATTCTTCCAATATCAATATTTGTGGTGGGTTCACCAGTTTGGCTTGGCACATTGCTGCTGAATCTTACTAGCAATTGATCTGAAACCCTCTTGGGATGCTGATTCCATACCAGCCTGATCCTGGAGCCAGTGCCACCACATTATGTCATCAACCACCAGAACCAACAACGTTCATCCAATTCCCAACAACATCACAAGGATTGTTTCAATTTTGTGTGTTTTAAATTTTGCTGTTAATCTATTGTGCACAGGGGAATGATTATAGCTATTTCTTGGAAGAAGGATTATTGGAATAAAAAGACAGCAATTATAGATGATAAGTTCAAAATTACCTGATGTACCAGATGGAAAGGAAGACTTATGAGTACAATTTTTATATCGGTCTAAACATTCCTTGGAACATTTTTGTTTTTATTTGAATAGATTTTCATCCTTCCCATTCACAAAGACTAAAGGTAGAATTGATGGCTCCAGAAGAATGAATCCTAGGATCATCTTGGGAAGCACTTTAATAACCTCTCAAGATAAGCAAAAGTAATTACAATTCCTCGTAACTCCATCAAGAAAGAATTCTTGGAAATAGCCTTTCCTTCCTGTTCCCCTGCCCACCACTGCCATTATATTCCTTCTTTCTGCTCTATCATTTACCATTTAACATAAGGCTACACCAGATAATATCTCAATCACCATATCAACATAATATCATCTCTTAAATTCTCTTCAGGCTTGCTAGTTATTATGCAATGTACAAAATGTCTCATGGCACCTTCCTTATTTCTTGCTCTACAGACTTCAGCTAGGATTTATGCATCCTCACTGGCAGATTTAAAGATGGGACCTCATAAAATTAACTGCATGGTTTTCCCATCATCTAATTGTCTGCTTCTGACCTGTTTAAAATTATATGGGCTTGGTGGAGATGAGGGAAAGCTTGCTCACTCTAGTGCCCATTGAAGCTTGTAAGTGGTCAATTTAATAGCCTTATCCTATCCCCTGCTATTATTTTAGCCATAATAGAGGGAGAGTTACACCATCTGGTAGCCTGGCAACTTTATCTGTGCAGGTTGGAGTCATGCTAAGTAAGATGACTTCCTTTGTAGATCCATGTGCCTGTCAATACCAACAATATCCCTTCCCTCTTATCAAGATCACACTTCTCCCGCAATCCTCCCTCTTGGGCCTCTCAGGTCTGTCTTCCAAACTCCTTTCTTGGGCCTGCCAGCCTGACCTGGGAAAATCCAACCCCTACCCCCACCTCTGCTGCTTATCGTGGTCAAAAGTGAGGACTGCAGATGCTGGAAATCAGAATTTAGGTCAGAGTGATGCTGGAAAAGCACAGCAGGTCAGGCAGCATCCAAGGAGCAGGAAAATTGATGTTTCAGGCAAAAGCCCTTCATCAGGAATAGAGACAGGAAGCCTCCAGAGTGAGAGATAAATGGGGGTGGAGGGGAGAAGGTACCAAAGAGTACAATAGGTGAATGGGGATGGGGATGGAGGTGATAGGTGAGAGAGGAGGGTGGGGGAAGGTAGCAAAGAGTACAATAGGTGAATGGGGGTGGGGATGGAGGTGATAGGTCAGAGGGGAGGGTGGAGCAGATAGGTGGGAAGGGAGATTGGCAGGTAGGACAAGTCATGAGGACAGTGCTTATCGTGGTGTCTAGTTTCCAGTGTTTATCTTCACTGAGGACTGTCTGTAGTGTTAGTGGCCACCAGTCACACATGGCACCGTTCGGACTACAGAGTTCTAATTGGCAGCATCTCTCTGAGGCAGGCTTTCTGTTCTGGAGGGATGAAAATCCTGCCAAAATCCTGTGTGTGGGCTTCCCACTGACTTTTCAGCTGAATGTGTGGGTACTCACTGCCCGATAACAATCCTTGTTTTATCTTCAATAAAACTGAACCAGGATTGCTTATTTCTTTGTCTTACGTTTAGCTTCCATTCTACAAACAGAATACCCTCATGTCTGTACTTTCCTCTGAAGAAGACATTCATCAAAATTTGTCCTCTCTGTTTGAAGGTCTAAACAACATATGTCAAAGAGAAGATCAGATGCACTGTTGGACCTGGAGCAGCAAGCATTGAAAACTCATCTCTTCAACACTAGCAACTCACTCAAACACTCAAATGCTCTAACTTGTCTTACTGCTATCCAACTGGTCTAGAACCATCAATATTCAAAGCAAAATCTGAGCACCTTGTTTTAACCAAAAGAACCAAGTCCCAAGATTTTACATTTTAAGCATAAACAAATGTATCTACAGTACATAAAGCAAGCACTATTAACTTAACAATATGGTTTATAACTAGAAGCGTTGTTCACTTAGTTTTGCTTCATACTTCCCCCAAGAATTTTCAAATACTTTATGGCAAAAGCTATGAGTTATTAACTACTGAAAGGATCTTGAAAAGTCTGTCCCAGTCCTCTAGAATTCCACTTTAATTCTCCCCAGTGTTCCAGCTATTTTCGAAGGAAAAGTTTATTTTGGCACCTCTGGACTGTGGATGTCTTAGTTCTTTGTTCTGCTTGTCTTCTCAATACTTTGCAACTAATCCTGCTGATTGTTTTCTTTTGCCACAGGATTCTATGAAGATTGCTATATTTTTGTGCTAGCTTAAAATTTGGCCATCTTTCATCTTCAGTTCCTACATAATGTTCAAACTGAAATCAAGCCTCACCTGCATTCCGCATGGCTAACTATGAAGGCAGATTTATTTCTGTTTACACTGCAGTGTAAATGACTGTCATTTACATTGACTGTCTTAGTGAGTCGCAACTGCGCACTTCAAATTCAAACTAATTTTTCAACAAGAGCTTCGATAAAGTGAAACCAGACAACCTTCTGAAGCTCTATCCATTTTCATGATGATGTAAGATGTTCTGGAGTATTCTTGAAGACACTTTTAGGTTAGCCATCCATCATTTAATTTTTTTTTGGTCTGATGAAATAAATGGATTTTACACTCCTTTGGAGTTTACCAAATGCTGTCAAATGAATTTAGCTTTAACTCCCAGAAACTCTCTTTGGACTGATCTTTCTGGGGGAAGTGTAGATTTCTTGCTTCCAGTAAAAGGTCCACAGATTTTTAAAATTTTGTTTAATCAAAAAGCGTTCTTACACACAACTAAATGGATTTTTTTTTCCTATCACCAAATCACCTTTTTTTTTCATCCTTTAACCATGACCAGTAAATCCCCTATGAATTCCATTTGATTTATCTTCTGTGGCCAGCAGAGAAAAATCAGAATGGTATGTTGCTTCGCTGGTGTCAGGATCAAGGATGTCTCAGAGAGGCTGTAGAATGTTCTCAAGGATGAGAAGGTCCAGCAAAAGGTCATTGTCCACATTGGAACTAATGACATAGGAAGGGAAAAGGTTGAGATTCTGAAGGGAGATTACAGAGAGTAAGGCAGGAATTTAAAAACGAGGTCCTCGTGATATCTGGATTACTCCCGGTGCTGCAAGCTAGTGAGGGCAGGAATAGGAAGATAGAGCAGATGAATGCATGGCTGAGGAACTGGTGTATGGGAGAAGGATTCACATTTTTGGATAATTGGAATCTCTTTTGGGGTAGAAGTGACCTGTACAAGAAGGATGGATTGCACCTAAATTGGAAGGGGACTAATATACTGGCAGGGAAATTTGTGAGAGCTGCTTGGGTGGATTTAAACTAGTAAGGTGGGCGAGTGGAATCCAGGGAGATAGTGAAGAAAGAAATCAATCTGAGATTGGTACAGTTGAGAACAGAAGTGAGTCAAACAGTCAGGGCAGGCAGGGATAAAGCAGAGAACAAGGTAGGACTGATAAATTAAACTGCATTTATTTCAATACAAAGGGCCTAACAGGGAAGGCAGATGAATTCAGGAACATGAGACTGGGATATCATAGCAATTACAGAAACATGGCTCAGGGATGGACAGAACTGGTAGCTTAATGTTCCAGGATACAAATGCTACAGGAAGGATAGAAAGGGAGGCAAGAGAGGAGTGGGAGTGGCCTTTTTGATAAGGGATAGCATTACAGCTGTACTGAGGGAGGATATTCCCGGAAATACATCCAGGAAAGTTATTTGGATGGAACCGAAAAATAAGAAAGGGATAATCACCTTTTTGGGATCTCCTAATAGTCAGAGGGAAACTGAGAAACAAATTTATAAGGAGATCTCAGCTATCTTTAAGAACAACAGAGTGATCATAGTAGAGGATTTTAACTTTGCAAACAAAGATTGGGACTGCCATAGATGGAGAGGAATTTGTTAAGTGTGTACAAGAACATTTTCTGATTCAGTTTTAAAATAGTGATGGAAAAGAATAGACCAGATCTAAAAATTGAAGTTCTAAACTG
Organism: Chiloscyllium plagiosum; assembly: GCF_004010195.1. Lineage (NCBI taxonomy): Eukaryota > Metazoa > Chordata > Chondrichthyes > Orectolobiformes > Hemiscylliidae > Chiloscyllium > Chiloscyllium plagiosum. Next base: position 27,970,139 of record NC_057722.1, on the reverse strand, counting down.
GAGGAAGGCCAATTTTGATGGTATTAGGCAAGAACTTTCAAAAGCTGATTGGAGGCAGATGTTCGTAGGTAAAGGGATGGCTGGAAAATGGAAAGCCTTCAGAAATGAGATAACAAGAGTCCAGAGAAAGTATATTCCTGTTAGGGTGAAAAGAAAAGCTGGTAGGTATAGGGTATGCTGGATGTCTAAAGAAATTGAGGATTTGGTTAAGAAAAAGAAGGAAGCACACGTCAGGTATGGTCAGGATAGATTGAGTGAATCCTTAGAAAAGTATAAAGGAAGTAGGAGTATATATAAGAGGGAAATCAGGAGGACAAAAAGGTGACATGAGATAGCATTGGCAAATAGAATTAAGGAGAATCCAAAAGATATCTATAAATATATTAAGGACAAAAGGATAACTAGGGAGAGAATAGGGCCCCTCAAAGATAAGCAAGGTGGCATTTGTGTGGTGCCGCAGAAAATGGGGAGATACTAAATGAGTATTTTGCATCAGTATTTCCTGTGGAAAAGGACATGGAAGATATAGAATGTAGGGAAATAGATGGTGACATCTTGAAAAATGTCCATATTACAGTGGAGGAAGTGCTGGATGTCTTGAAACTCATAAAGGTGGATAACTCCATTGGACCTGATCAGGTGTACCCTAGAACTCTGTGGGAGGCTAGAGAAGTGATTGCTGGGCCTCTTGCTGAGATATTTGTATCATTGATAGTCACAGTTGAGGTGCCGGAAGACTGAAGGTTGGCTAACGTGGTGCTACTGTTTAAGAAAGGTAATAAGAACAAGCCAGGGAACTATAGACCAGTGAGCCTGACATTGGTGGTTGGAGGGAATCCTGAGGGACAGGATGTACATGTAATTGGGAAGGCAAGGACTGATTAGGGATCGCCAATGTAGCTTTTTGCATGGGAAATCATCTCACAAACTTGAAGAAGTAACAACGAGGATTGATGAGGGCAGAGCAGTAGACAAGGCGTTCAACAAGGTTTCCCATGGGAGATTGGTTCGCAAGGTTAGATCTCACGGAATACAGGGAGAACTAGCCATGTGGATACAGAACTGTCTCAAAGGTAGAAGACAGAGGGTGGTGGTAGAGGGTTGTTTTTCAGACTGGAGGCCTGTGACCAGTGGAGTGCCACGAGAATTCATGCTGGGTCCACTACCTTTTGTCATTTATATAAATGATGTGGGTGTGAGTATAGGAGGTATAGTTGGTAAGTTTGTAGATGACACCAAAATTGGAGGTGTAGTGGACAGCGAAGAAGATTACTTCAGGTTAAAATGGCATCTTGATCAGTTGGGCCAATGGACTGAGAAGTGCCAGATGGAGTTTAATTCAGATAAATGCAAGGTGTTGCATTTTGGGAAAGCAAATTGTAGCAGGACTTATATACTTAATGGTAAGGTCCTAGAGAGTGTTGCTGAAAAAAAGAGACCTTGGAGTACAGGTCCATAGCTCCTTGAAAGTGGAGTCACAGCTAGATAGGATAGTGAAGAAGATGTTTGGTATGCTTTCTTTTATTCATCAGACTATTGAGTACAGGAGTTGGGAGGTCATGTTGTGGCTGTACAGGACATTGGTTAGACCACTATTGGAATAATGCATGCAATTCTGCTCTCCTTCCTATCGGAAAGATGTTGTGAAATTTGAAAGGGTTCAAAAAAGATTTACAAGAATGTTGCAAGGGTTGTAGGATTTGAGCTATAGGGAGAAGCTGAACAGGCTGGGGCTGTTTTCCCTGGAGCGTCGGAGGCTGAGGGGTGACCTTATAGAGGTTTACAAAGTTATGAGGGGCATGGATAGGATAAATAGACAACGTCTTCTCCCTGGGTGGGGCCGTCCAGAAATAGAGGGCATAGGTTTATGGTGAGAGGGGAAAGATATAAAAGGGATCTAAGGGGCAACGTTTTCACACAGAGGGTGGTACGTGTATGGAATGAGCTGCCGGAAGAAGTGTTGGAGGCTGGTACAATTGCAATATTTAAAAGGCATTTGGATGGATAGATAAATGGGAAGGGTTTGGAGAGCTATGGGCCAGGTGCTGGCAGGTGGGACTAGATTTGGGTTGGGATATCTGTTCGGCATGGACGAGTTGGGCCGAAGGGTCTGATTCCGTGATGTACATCTCTATGACTTTATGAATCTAAGTGACCTCTTCTTAGCATAACCTGAAGCTGAACTTGGCTGTTATGAATAAACACAAAATGCTGTATATATTCAGCATGTCAGACAGCATCTGTCGAGTGAAACAGTTAATATACAGTTTCACATTTTGGATTTGTGAACAGTTCACAACCTTAATGTCACATTTGATCCCAAGGTGAGCTTCAAACCTCATGTCTGTGCCAGCTCTAAAAAACACCTATTTTCACATTCATAGCACCACTCAACTTTGCCCTGCCTAAGCTCATATGCAGCTGTAACTCTCATCCATACCTTTGTCACCACTCAATGACCATTCTAATGAACCCTGATTGGCCTCCTATATTCCACTGTTCAGACATTTCCACTGCTGCCTGTGTCCTAGTTCACATCATGTTGCATTCAGCCATCACTCCTGTGCTCTCTGCTTGACATTGACTCCTGGATCGGTTGTACCTTAGTTTTAAAAGTTACAATCAATATTTGAAATAGTGTACCTAAATTGTGTGGAGGTGCAGAAAATGGGGGAGATACTAAATGAGTATTTTGCATCAGTATTTCCTGTGGAAAAGGACACGGAAGATATAGAATGTAGGGAAATAGATGGTGACAGCTTGAATGATGTCCATATTACAGAGAAGGAAGTGCTGGATGTCTTGTGGATAAATCCACAGGATCTGATCAGGTGTAACCTCATACTCTGTAGGAAGCTAGGGAAGTGATTGCTGGGCCTCTTGCTGAGACCATAGCAACACGACAGCTGGAGGAAGAGCGCCTCATCTTCCGCCTAGGAACCCTCCAACCACAAGGGATGAACTCAGATTTCTCCAGTTTCCTCATTTCCCCTCCCCCCACCTTGTCTCAGTCCCAACCCTCGAACTCAACACCATCTTCCTAACCTGCAATCTTCTTCCTGACCTCTCCGCCCCACCCTCACTCCGGCCTATCACCCTCACCTTAACCTCCTTCCACCTATCGCATTTCCAACGCCCTGCCCCCAAGTCCCTCCTCCCCATCTTTTATCTTAGCCTGCTTGGCACCCTTTCCTCATTCTTGAAGAAGGGCTCATGCCCGAAATGTCGATTCTCCTGCTCCTTGGATGCTGCCTGACCTGCTGCGCTTTTCCAGCAACACATTTTCAGCTCTGATCTCCAGCATCTGCAGTCCTCACTTTCTCTTGCTGAGATATTTGTATCATCAATACTCACTTATGGGCGGCACGGTGGCACAGTGGTTAGCACTGCTGCCTTGCAGCACCAAGTGACCCAGGTTCAATTCCCACCTCAGGCAACTCTCTGTGTGGCGTTTGCACGTTCTCCCTGTCTCTGCGTGGGTTTCCTCTGGGTGCTCCGGTTTCCTCCCACAATCCAAAAATGTGCAGGTTGGGTGAATTGGCCATGCTAAATTGCCCGTAGTGTTAGGTGAAGGGGTAAAGGTAGGAGAATGGGTTTGGGAGGGTTACACTTCGGCGGGTCGGTGTGGACTTGTTGGGCCGAAGGGTCTGTTTCCACACTGTAAGTAATCTAATCTAATCTAAAGGTGAGGTGCCGGAAGACTGGAGGTTAGCTAACATGGTGCCACTGTTTAAGAAAGGTAGTAAGGACAAGCCAGGGAACTATAGACTGGTGAGCCTGACGTTGGTAGTGGGCAAGGTGTTGGAGGGAATCCTGAGGGACAGGATGTACATGTATTTGGAAAGGTGAGGACTGATTAGGGATAGTCAACATGGCTTTGTGAGTGGGAAATCATGTCTCACAAACTTGATCGAGTTTTTTGAAAAAGTAACAAAGAGGATCGATGAGGGCAGAGTGGTAGACATGATCTATTTGGACTTCAGTAAGGCGTTCGACAAGGTTCCCCATGGGAGACTGATTAGCAAAGTTAAATCTCACAGAATACAGGGAGAACTAGCCATTTGGTTACAGAACTGGCTCAAAGATGGAAAACAAAGCGTGGTGGTGGAGGGTTGTTTTTCAGACTGGAGGCCTGTGACCAGTGGAGTGCCATAAGAATTTGTGCAGGGTCCTCTACTTTTTGTCATTTATATAAATGATTTGGATGTGAGCATAAAAGGTACAGTTATAAGTTCGCAGAGGGTGGTACGTGTATGGAATGGGCGAAAGTGAGGACTGCAGATACTGGAGATGAGTCAAGATTAGAGTGGTGCTGGAAAAGCACAGCAGGTCAGGCAGCATCCGAGGAGCAGGAAAGTCAACGTTTTGGGCAGGAGCCCCTCATCAGGAATATCCTTCATCCTGATGAAGGTCTCCTGCCTGAAACATCGATTTTCCTGCTCCTCGGATGCTGCCTGACCTGCTGTTCCTTTCCAGCACCACTCTAATCTTGACGTGCATGGAATGAGTTGCCAGAGGAAGTGGTTGAAGCTGGTACAATTGCAACATTTAAGAGGCATTTGGATGGGTATATGAATAGGAAGGGTTTGGAGGACATGGGCTGGGTGCTGGCAGGGGGGACTAGATTGGGTTGGGATACCTGGTCAGCATGGATGGGTTGGACAGTAGGGTCTGTTTCCGAGCTGTACATCTCTATGACTCTATGACTTTATGCCTGTCTAGTTCAGTGACTCCTTCAGCCTACAGTGTGAGTTGGTGGTGTTGTGGTAATCTTATCCTTACTGGGATAGTAATGCAACCCAGGCTACATAGTTTTAAATCACATCATTGCAGCTGTTGCTATTTCAATACTATCAATACATCTTGACTTTTAATCTAGTCTCATCAATGTTACTATTAACTATTGTCGATTGTCATAAAAATCCACCTTCATCACTTTAGGGAGGGAAATCTACCATCCTTACCCAGTCTGGCCTACATGTGACTTTAGACTCATGCATTGTAGTTGACTCTTAACAGGCCTCTGAAATTCAGTTAAGGATAGGCTACAAATGCTGGCTTTTCCAAAAATGCCGACATTGTAAAAGAGAAGACAAGAGCCCTTCATGATATCTCCACTCTTGGCCTCTTGCACGTCCCTAAGTTTAAATTATCAATCTTTAGTAGTTGTGCCTTCAATTGCCAAGAGGCAAAGCTCTGAAATTTTCTCCATGTATCTATCTACTGCTCTCTCTTCCTTTAAGATGCACCTTAAAACCCAATTCTCTAATTTTCTTTGGTGGTCCGCTGTAAAATTTCCTGATGTGGCTCTGTGTCAATTTTTGTTTGGCTATAACTCTGCAAAGTTCTTTGGGATATTTGCTATGTTGATGCACAATTTAAATACAAGTTAGTTGTTTTGTCAGTAGCTCCTCCAGACCGGTCTGAATAGGAATGCAGAAATCTAGTCACTTCTGTGAACGGGGTTCTTGCTATTCTTTATAGCCTCTCTTCTTACTTGAGCCTCTGTAAAACTGCCAAACTGCCTAATGAGATATGTTATTGCATTGTGCCAGCACTCTACAATCTACTTTGGACAACGCCAGGCTACGTTAGTGGGCAATGATTATAGCTGCCATAGTTGTTGTGGAAGCTTAAATAACTGCTATGACTTTGCTTTGAGTTAAAGATTGAGGCAGACATCTGCCTTGGGGAGGTTGATAGAGCAAATGGGCCAACATTTTGAAGACACCACTCATCTACTCCCTCATGGATCACTAGAAATGCTGAATTCAGCACCAATAACAATAGTGCAGCAGGAGCACTAAACATTTTCCTTCTCAGGATGTCATTATTTCTACTCCTTTGCCCCCCGCCTCCATCAACCTTGACTAATGTGAACTAATAGAAAGTTAGTTAGTCTGGACTGCCTCAGCAGCAGCTGAAATGCTGCAATCCACAATTGTCTCTCCTAAACTCATACTCACTCAATTTGCTGCTTACGAGGATCTCAAAGGTTTCACATAAGGCAACAGCCGTCAAGGCCAGTGTGGGAACACCTCAACAGAATCATAGAGCTAATAAGCCTTCTGTTTTAAAACAATTAATAGATTAATCCCTTGGGTTACAAAATAATTCACTGCAATATTATGTTTAGAAATAAAATCAACAGCTAACTGTTGCAACTTTGGGCGACAGTACACTCTCATTAAACCTTCTTGATCTATACTGGAAAGTTTTCATTGACATAGAATTGAGCTGAATGATTTCAGTGTTCTTTAACAACCTTTCTTTAAGAAACAAGTTCTTCAGCTTTAGAACAAACATGCCATTGCAAATTGGCGAGCTACTTTACATTATTGTTGAACAGTCAGTGATTGAGTGGGATGTTTATCTCACACACAGTTTTGAACACATAATCTTGAATGTCAAAAGGCTTTTTGAAAGATACAATGTTTGACAACATCGCGTTTTCAGTGGAATTGCTAAATTAAGTTCAGCCTTTGTTAAAACAAAAGACAATGGGATCACATTTGGCCATCTTCCACAAGTCCCTAGAGCATATCTTACATCAAGCAGCTTGGAGATAATCTTGAACTTGGGTTTCTGGCAATCCAATGACAGCAATATTGGGACTTATAAAAAATCTGCTCCTGTAGTTATTGTGATGAGGTCAGCTAGGTTGACATCATAGAATGTGAGTCCCCTGACTGAGGCTGTTAATCTGTCCAATCAGGGAGCCCTGGCTGTCAGATAAGAACAGAAGTGTTAGTCTTCTGATTCACTCTGAGAGCTGGCTCTGAGAAAGCTGGATCAGTGTCAATGACTCTCCATGTGTAAATAAAGGGTGACTTGGTGATGGGATACCGGCTTCTGTGGAGTTATTTCAGCTTCCAGTCCTTTTGTTTGCCTGATCACTCAACAAACCAAAGTACCTTTTGGACAGTGCTATGTTGTTGCATATCTTCATAAATCTCGCTGTAGCAGCAATGGGAGCACTAGAGTTAATTTTAGTGTCATATATGCATGTTAAAAGCAAGCTGAGTTCCCCACCTTTCAGCATGAATTGCTTTCAACTGACAATAGTGTCTATATGGCTGTCATTTGAAAGAGGATTAGGCTCACATGTGGCAGTTTTAATGGTTAAGTAGCTTGCTGATAATTGCTGAACTGTTATGAGGCTATTCTTTAGTGACGTCTGGAGAGAAGAGATAGTAAAGAAAAAGAACAAGCAACTCATAAACAACTAATTTGTGATACAAAGCTAAGACATGAATCTTTAGATTAGAGAGACATTCCAATGGTCTATATATATATTTTGTTTTTGGATCTAAAATCAAACAAAATCTGACCTCCTGATAGAGAGGATGCCAGTCTAAGCAGCTGAGGCTATTCCAATTATCTCTGTTACATAGCTGAACCCCGCATTTGTTATTTGTCTCAAGATACTATAAAAGTCTACTCAGATAGAGATGAGGTTGTGGTCAGATGTGCCAGCTGTTGTTTTCTTACAGGTAATCAGGGGAATTGGCCAATGCTAGATCTAAGTCAGCAGTATGGGAGCACAGCAGATGGTGAATGGGTAAATTCTTGCTAAAAGGGTTTCCTCTCCTTGAGGACTACCACTGTCTGCACTTTGAAGGTAGTTGATGCAAAATCCGCAGGAGGAGTATGTCAGTAACCAATACAAGATGATGGGTTGATTGAAAAGCCACGAATGTCCAGAATATAATGTAAATTTACCATTCATGTGCATAAATAACTGTATGTTACAAACAGCTAAAGTCTCTAATATTTTAGGCTGAATAACAGATCGGATAGCATAGAGGATTTATAATTGGCCTTCAAGACATTGAGATTGTCATTCAGAAGAAATGAGTATTAAATAACTGAAATTTCAGAAACAGCTTTTGAAAATTAAACAATAAAGATGCAATTTCAAATAATAAGAACACAAATTCTGTTTGCATTTGCTCTGTTAGTGCTGTTCCAAAAATTATGTCTTTGTTTTTTAAACTATTTTAACATCAGTCTTTTCTCCAGATCTGTTCATATGTTCTAGTCTTTTCTCTTCCATTCATAAAGATTAAGACATTTGCCTTGATTTTTTGTATCTGTTTTCCCACTGCCTATTCCTGAGTTGAGAGGTGACTTAGAAGCTTAAAAAGTGCTTAATATAATCTCTAAAGGGTGATTTTGCAACCAAATAAAATTCTGTAGATTTGCATAGTGTTATCATCATCGGTTGTACCTGGATGCTGTGGAGAGCATCAGACAGATTGGCCCAGCGTGGTCTCATGGTAGCGATGTTGTTGGTATAGGTAAGATGGCACTGAAGAATGGTGACATGGATCTGCAGTAGTGGTGTGGTGAGGCGTCTTGTGCTGGTGATGATCTCAGTTTCAGGATGGAAGAGCTCAGATGTGGGCCCAAGGCTAAGCACTTAAGAACTGTCATGTAAAACTTTGAACTTTATTTCTTTATTTTCTACCTTATTGCTAAGCTTTTGTACCTCAGTACCTTTTTACCTAAGATGATGATTTTGTACACTTTCTGCTGTACTCTTGGATCCACGTACTTGAGTACATGTGACAATAAAACCTAATGCTAATTCTAATTCTAAAGCTCCACCCAATTATTGATGTTAATAGTGCTGTGCTTTAAGGAGAGCTACAAAGAGGTTTTTGTCATTTTTTTCTCTTGTCCTCCCCGGGAATGTTGCCATCTGAAATTTTGGAAAACATGACCTATTGGTGGAAATGCTTTTCAGACTTCTGGCAATATTGTCAAGTCAATTATACTTGATTTTTCAGGAGTTTTGCCTGAATGTTTGTGGAGCTGGCTGAGAGACTAGTGTTAATTCACTGAATGGGAGGCATTGGAGGGATTTATGATGGAATTTCTCTGGCATTCTATGTGTTACTGATGCACTGTCCAGAGCTCACAGCAGTACTGGAGTTTGGTGATAACTACTCCTCTGTAAATAAGACTTTTGTTGACTTCTGGAGATCTGTGTTGTCAAACACTTATAGAAGACTGAACTAATGCAACAGATCCGGTGTTGGATCTCCTCTCTCAAATAATGGTAAAAATAGACTATCAACTTTCTACTGGGATCTTTCACGGATCAAAATGGTTCTGTAAAGAGAAGAATATTAACTTAAGATGGCTACAGTGATCACCTGGCCACAAGTGGAGTCAGCTGATCAAACCGTCAATAAATAAATAACCGTCAATAAACAAATAATAAATAAATAAGATGCTGAACTGAAGTTAACATTGTATCAAAACAACTGTAACTAGTCATTCAGATCTTTAGCTCCTGTCTGACATCCACCCTTCTGGAAGTTTCACATATTGTGATGAGAGACTTGATTGCAAATTTCCAGCATGAAAGACATTGAAGCCAGACTCAGAAATACACAAATGAAATCTGATTCGTAACAGTAGAACTGCAGGGCTTTCTCTCTCTCCCAAGTTTATTCTCAGCTTTTAGAAAGCAAATGATGAAAGAAATGTAAGGAACATCCACATACAGAGAACTCAAAATCATCCAAAACTTCTGCTACGGCTGAGAATGCAAGACATTAATTGAGCAACTGCAGTGTGTGTTTGATACCATTTTTATTACTTTTCTTGGGGTTCGTAAAGAATAAAATCCTATTTTCTTTCACTCAAGAAAACCTTGTAATTGGCTCCTTCATTTATAAAAGTGTTTAACTATTCATTCCACTGTTGTAGCCAAGTCAAATTTTAGTATCTTATTCCTGATTAGGTGAAAAATGAAATGTATTTGAAATCTTTTTTTTTGCCTAACCGAGTGATGTGGCTTTCAGCTTTGGAGATTTTGGATGCACATGCAAACAGATATCAAAGGTCTGCATGAAGCATCACTAAAATGTAGTGTCGATTGTAGTTATTGTGTCCTTTGTGACTATGCTGACGTTAGCTTTGCATTGAAACTACTGACTTGAATCTATTTTTCTTAATTTGTGGATGCCATGGCAATTTTTGATTTCATATTCTAATTTTTGAAAAGCTCCGCATCCTTGTAGTCATTTTCTAAGCTTTATGTAATATTGTACTATCCTTCTGAGAGTGAATTCCCAATAACTGCTGTCAACTTTGGCTCACCTCTGACTCAAAAAGATGTAAATTCAAGCTCTGCTGTGACAATTTGAGTACAGAACTGAAGCCAAGAAAAATATAAGGAACGTTAGCCACACAGCCCTTGAAACTGTTCCAGTATTCAGTTTGATTGTAGCTGTTCTGACTTGGGACTCAACTTTATTTTCCTGCTTGTTCTCAATAACTTTCAACTCTCAGGTTAAAAACTTTTGAGCATTGTGAAAAAGCATACAGTTTGCCCAAGTTTTTCATGTTGAACCTATCAGGACTGGTGTCTTTGTACACTAATCAATGAAAGTAGACAGGCAGGTGCAACAAGCAATGAGGAAGGCAAATGGCACATTGGCCTTCACTGCAACAGGATTTGAGTTCAGAAGTCTCCTCTTGCTGCAATTAGACAGGGCCTTGGTGACACCATACCTGTTGTATATCATGCAGTTTTTATCTCTCCCTAAGAAAGGATACATTTGTCATAGAGGAAGTGCAGCAGAGGTTCACAAGGCTGATACCAGGAATGGCAGGACTGACCTGAGTAGATAAAAGCAAATTACTGCGGATGCTGCCAGACTTGCTGAGATTTTCCAGCATTTTCTCTTTTGGTTTCAGATTTCTCTCCTTACAGATGCTGCCAGACCTGCTGACCTGAAGAAGGGCTTATGCCTGAAACATCGATTCTCCTGTTCCTTGGATGCTGCCTGACCTGCTGCATTTTCCAGCAACACATTTTCAGCTGCTGACCTGAGTAGAGATTAATTCATTTAAGGCCTGTATTCACCAGAGTTTAGAAGGATGAGTAGGGATCTGATTGAAACGCGTAAAATTCTAACCGGGCTGGACAGAGTAGATTTAGCAAGAATGTTTTCCCTATTTGTGGGAGTCTAAACCCAGGGATCCTGGCCTCAGGATATGTGGTGTGTTATTTATTGAATTGTTAATAAATTAGAGAGGGTGCAGAAAAGATTTACATGGTTGTTACAGGGTCTGGAGGGTTTGAGTTATAAAGAGAGGCTGGATAAACTGAGACTTTATTCACAGGAGTGTAGGAAATTGAGGGGTTACCTTATAAAGGTTCATGAAGGGCACAGATAGGGTGAATAGCATAGTTCTTTTCTCTTGGACTGGGAGTTCAAAACTTGAGGGCATAACGTTAAAGGGAGGGATGAAAGATTTAAAAGGGACCCGAGAGGCAACCTTTTCACCCAGAGGATGATTTGTATGTAGAATGAACTGCCAGAGGAAGTAGTCGAGAATGTGGTGCTGCAAAAGTACAGCAGGTCAGGCAGCATCCGAGGAGCAGGAAAATCGACGTTTCGAGCAAAAGCCCTTCGTCAGGGATTTCTGCCAGAAAAAGTAGTAGATGCAGGTACACTTAGAACATTTTAAAGACATTTGGACAGGTACATGAATAGGAACGGTTCAGAGGTATATGGGCCAAATATAGGCAAATGGGAATAGTTTAGTTTGGGAAACTTGGTTGGCATGAACGGGTTAGACCGCAGGGTCTCTTCCTCTGCTGAATGACTCGATGACTCTGAGTGTTATTGTGCAAAAGGAGACCATTTGGCCCATTGTGCCTGCACTAGCTCATTAAATGAGCATCATTACCTATTGCCAGTCTCCTGTTTTCTCCCTACCCTTGCACATTAGACTCATAGAATCTGCAGCTCAGGAAAAAGGTCTTTCTGTCCATCAAGTCTGTGCCAGTCAAAAACAAACACTTAACTATTCTCATCTGATTTCCCAGCACTTGGCCCATAGCCTTGTGTGCCTTGGCACAATGCTATGAGGGTGTCTGCCTCTTCTACCGTTATGTGCAGCGAGTATCAGACTCTTGGTTGAAAGCTTTTTCCTCATATCACCTTTAAACCTCCTGCCCCTTACTTTAAATCTCCACTAAAGAGGAAAGTTCCATATTTTTCATCCCATCTAAGCACCTCATAACGTTATACATCTCCATCATGTTCCCCTCAGTCTTCTCTATTCCATGGAAAACAGATCCAGTTGACCAATCGTTCTTCATAACTAAAAGCAGCCCAGTCAACAGCCTGCATCCACTATAGTGTAATCACATCCATCCTATAACAGGATATATTTGCCCCTTCTATTTACTGAGTTCCCTTCTCTGTCACCATACCTGGGTAGCATCTCTTCCCTTGATAAAGACAGATGCAAAATAACCATTTAAAATAGATCAGCCATGTCCACTGAATTGTTAAATAAGCCCCAAAGAACTCAATCAAATTTGTCAAGCATTATGTCTCTTTCACAAAGCCATGTTTTGTCTGCCTGATTGTGGTAAGCTTTTCTAAATTTATCTAGATATTTTCTTTGGATAGACTTTGCATAACATCCCTCATAAGAGGTTAGATGATAAAATTAAAGCTCATGGAATGGGCATATTACATAGGTGTGGGTTGAGAATTGGTTGACAGGAAGCAGAGAATGGAAATAAATGGATTTTTTTCTGAATGGCAAGCAGTGACTAGTTGTATACTGCAAGGATCAGTAATTGAGCCCCAGCTTTTCACAATAAATGTATGACCTGGATGAAGGTATCAAACGCGACATTTCCAGGTTTGCTGATGGCATAAAACTGGGCGGGATTATGGGCTGTGAGGAGACTACAAGAAAGCTTCAAGGTGATTTAGAAAAGTTGAGTGAGTGACAAAACACATGACAAATGCAGTACAATATGGCTAAATGTGAAGTTAAACCTTTGAAAATCAGAAAAGAAGAGTATTATGCAAATGGTAGTCCTGAGTTTGCGTTCGCTTGACCTGAAACGTTAATTCTGATTTCTCTCCACAGATGCTGTCGGACCTGCTGACCTTTTCTCGCAATTTCAGTATTTATTTTTGTTAACTTAAGTAGTGATATATTGGGAAGTGTGGATTATACAAGGGGATCTGGGTATCCTTGTTCACCAGTCAATGAAATTAGACAGGCAGATGCAACAATTAATTAGGATAGGAAATGGTATATTGGCCTTCAATGCAATGTCTTACTGAAGTTATACAGAGCCTTGGATAAACCATATCTGGAGTATCGTATGCAGTTTTGGCCTCCGTACTCAGGAAAGGATATACTTGCATCAGAGGGAGTGCAGCAGAGGTTCACAAGCCTGTTACCACCATGCCAGGACTGGCCTATGAGGAGAAACTGGTTCAATTGGGCCTGTCTTTTCTAAAGTTTAGATGAGATGGGATGTAATTGTAATGTATACAATTCTAACAGGCTAGATTGACTAGATGCAGGGGACAGTCTCAGGATATCGAGTATGCCATTTATGACTGAGATGAGGAAAATAATTTTCAGTCAAAAGCTGCTTTCTCAATCAAAAGTGAACCTGTAAAAGTTTCTAACATTGAAGGCTGTACTGACAAAGTCGCTGAATATATTCAGGAAAGATTTGATAAACGTTTTGATTTTAAGGGCATCAAGGCACCTGAGCATATGGATGTGAGATAGAGGATCAGCCTTGATCATATTGAATGGCAGAGCAGGCTCAAAGGGCTGAAAAGCCTTCTCCTGCTCCTAGTTCCTATGTTTCTTCAATGCATTGCTTCTTTAGTAATGGACTCCAACATTTTCCCAATAGAGTTATAAAGTCATAGAGATGTACAGCATGGAAACAGTCCCTTCGTTCCAATTCGTCCATGCCAACCAGATATCCCAAACCAAATCTAGTCCCACCTGCCAGCACCCAGCCCATATCCCTCCAAACCCTTCCTAATCATATACCCATCCAGATGCCTTTTAAATGTTGCAATCGTACTAGCCTCCACCACTTCCTCTCGCAGCTCATTCCGCACACGTACCACCCTCTGCGTGAAAAAGTTGCCCTTTAGGTTTCTTTTATATCTTTCCCCTCTCACCCTAAACCTATGCTCCATAGTTCTGGACTCCCCCACCCCAGGAAAAGATTTTGTCTATTTACTCTATCCATGCCCCTCATGATTTTATAAACCTCTATAAAGTTACCCCTCAGCCTCCAATTCTCCAGGGAAAACAGCCCGAGCCTATTCAACCTCTCCCTATAGCTCAAATCCTCCAACCCTGGCAACATCCTTGTAAATCTTTTCTGAATCCTTTCAAGTTTCACAACATCCTTCTGATAGGAGGGAAACCAGAATTGCATGCAATATTCCAAAAGTGGCCTAACCAACATCCTGTACTACCGTAACATGATCTGCCAACTCCTGTACTCAATGCTCTGACCAATAAAGGAAAACATACCAAATACCTTCTTCACTATCCTATCTACATACGACTCCACTTTCAAGGAGCTATGAATCTACACTCCAAGTCTCTTGGTTCAGCAATACTCCCTAGGACCTTACCATTAAGTGTATAAGTCCTGCTAAGATTTGCTTTCCCAAAATGCAGCACCTCGCAGTTATCTAAATTAAGCTCCATCTGCCACACCTCAGCCTATTGGCCTATTTGATCAAGATCCCATTGTAATCTGAGGTAACTTTCTTCACTGTCGACTACATCTCCAATTTTGGTGTCATCTGCAAACTTGCTAACTATACCTTTTATGCTCACATCCAAATCATTTATGTAAATGACAGATTAAACAGTGGCATCATATTAACTGTTTTCCAATCCTTTGGAATCCACCTGGAATCCATGAATTCTGGAATATTTTAGCCAATGCCTCCACTATTTTTGCAATCACTTCCTTTAAAATCCTTGGATGCAGGTCCTGCCAACTTGTCTGTGTTCAGTTCCATTAATTTGTCAAATACTGTGATCTTTGTGATAGAGATTGTTGCAAGTTCATTCCTCCCATTAGCACCTTGTTTATCTATTCTATTTAGGGTATTTATAGTGTCATCCATGGTGAAGACCAATGCAAAATGTTGGTTTATCTGCCTGTTCCCTATTACCGATTTCCCAGTTGCATTTGACCACAATCCCACACCTAGCTTAGGTACTCACTTTGTATAAACCAATAAAATCTCTTGCTGTTAGTTTTTATATATCTTGGCAAATTACTCTCACAGTCAAGTTTCTTTCCCTTTTATTTTGTTTTTCAGTCATCTGTTGCTGGTTTCTAAATAAACTTCTGTGGCCCACTACTAGTTTTCACTGTTTATATGCCATAGCCTTTGATTGGATCCTCTCCTTAACCTCCTTTGTTAATCACATATAGTTCATCCTTCCCACAAAGTCCTTTTTGGCTGGAATTTTTTTTTGTTGACATTGTGAAATATCTGCCTAAATATCTGTCACTGCTCATCTACTGACATTCCCCTTAGTCTATTTTCCCAGTTCACTTTGTACAACATTTTCTTTATACCTTTGTAATTGTTTTTATTTAAGTTGAGAACACTGGTTTGAGATTCGAGTGGCTGTCCCTTAAACTGATTTTAAAATTCTACCACATTGTGATTGCTATTTCCAGAAGATCTCCTTTTAATCCTACCTCTGTTCCTAGGTAGATTCTGAATTTACTACTCTAAGGAACAATCCAGGTACACTGTACAAATTTGTCTTCCATGTCACCCTTGCCCATCTGATTTGTACAATCAATGTACAGATTAAAATTACTCATGACACTTGTAATGCCCTTCCTTCATGTCTCCATTATTTGCCAGTTTATGTATTGTCTTATAGTGAGGCAACCCTTTGAAAGTCTATAGATGACTCCCATCCATGACTTGTTTCCCTCATCATTCCTTATTTCTGCCCAAATTGTTTCTGCATCATGCTCTATTGCACCTACTCACTACTCATCAGATCATTGATACTAATCTTTGTTAACAAAGATACCCACATTCTTTTTCTGTCTTGCTTATTCTTCGAATAATCCCAAATATTGAATATTGAGTTCTCAGTCTTGATCACTCTGTAACTATGGCATTGTATTAGCTATCTAGCCATACATGTTTATTTCTATTTGTGCTGTCAACTAATCTATTGTTCAAAATGCCACATTCATTCAGATTTAGAACCTTAAGCTTTGACCTTTTCTATTATTACTGTCTCTGGTTCTAATTTTTTGCTGCATTACTCTATGAATATTTTCTATCCCTACCTGTTACACTTTATCAGTAACCTGTTCACTGTGCTGTTTCCTTCCCTCTAATTAGTTTAATTCCCTAACTACAACACAAGTCATACAATTCTCCAGGACATTAGTACCAGCATGTTTCAAATGAAACCCTCCCGATATTACAGATGTTTCATAGAAATATCAATGACACCTTTGTCGCTCAATATCTCAACAGCATCTAACGGTGTAAATTTGCATGTGATACTGAAAGCAACAAGTTCCAACAGCATCATAGACAGAAAAGAAATATATGTTGATATTGCACTGGGTAGATACCAAGGGGTAGGGGAACTGGAGAAGTCTTTTATTGCTGACACTTTTAAATGAGCCCTTTTATTTCATTTAATTATTTTTATAACTGTCTTTATAATTTTAATTATAACAGATAATGCATAATAAAAACTATCGGACATCATCAAAATGTCAAATGCATAACAAATTATTTTAAAAACTGAAGCTTATTTAATTTTTTGGCAATCTCCATCCCTGCCCTTGGTAACCTTTTATTTATTCTCTTTAATTTGATTACCTTTCCTCTGGTAGTCTGGATCTACTTAGATTCGGTACACTAAATAAGATTGGTCAGTGATCAATTCTAATAACTTAGAGTGAGTGTTTTTTTTCTTAAAGAGTAAAGAAACTGATTAGGATAAAGAATAAGAAAGAAATGTTGCTGCAAAATAAATAATAACAATATTCTCAAAATAATTTGTATGTTTTGCTATTTGATTCAATGAAAAGTCTCCTTGCATTATTTACTTTGGACAAATATTAAGCTCAGGAAATAGACGCTTGAAATGTTTAAAACATAGAACAGACTGAGTTAGTCAGCTAGTAACGTTGTTCAAAACAGGGGCTGGAAGGACTAGAGGTCATACCTATAAAATCCATAGGCTAGGAGTTCATTTCAATGCCAGTTAATACTTCTGTTCACACAAAGTCATGTATTATAGAACAAGCCGCTGAGAAATGTGATGAGTGCAGAATCATTACAGTTCTTTAAAAGGCAAATGAATAATTTCCTGAGAGAAAATAACATCCCCAGTTGCAGTCACTTTGTTGCTACTTAATTATAATTGTGATTAGTCTTTGGAGTTTAGGTTTTTAAGACCTTGATTGACTGCCTTAGCAAATTCAAGGTGAATTTCGTAGGAATTGATCTTAAATTCTGCAAAATTCACACTAAGGGATGATCCACCCTTTGCCACTCTATTAATACCAATACTCTGCCACTATCAAATCTACAAACACCTATTCATGAATGGATGAAAAGTTTATCACTTCAGATATTTGACCCATTATAATATCAAATGCAGGTCATTTGACTGAGAATGTCTTGATTTTAGGGCAGAACTAGTCAGAACATGTAATGCTGCAGTTGAAAATTTCTTTTCTATCATGGAGTTGAAGAAGCTGCAAAGGTTAAATTTAAAATTATTTTTGCAGGGCTGAAAGAAGCAAGAGTGTCTCACAAAGATAATCTGGACTGTTGCCAACCTAGGTTCCTTATGCTCTGTTCCCTTACTCCCCATACCACACCTCCAAATTTAGCTTGCCATTGACTATGTGGGTGCTGGACGTGAAGTGAATTTTGTTAACTGCATTTCTACTTTATATGTTCCTGGCAGCTGGGTTGTTTTTAAAAAGCTTCCAATTAACCTTTTTTTTTACTAATAGTTGGATCAGAGTTGATGGAAAGACTGTGTGAAGTATGCATGTTACAGAACAGAGTAATCCTGATACCAGCAGGCTCACCCATCTCTGGAACTGCTAATCACCATGGGCTGAATATTCCTCTGTTTTGGCAGAATGTCACTTTCAAGAAATTTCTTTGAGGGTTTCCCTCTGTGAGCCCTGAGGATGTTTCTCATACAGTTTTTTGTTGCTCACAATCAATTATGCATCCCACCTTGACACATCACTCTTATGCTATTTTGTGTTCAGCAGCAATGAAAGTGCTCTCTGGTGCTGGGGACTTACATATCCATTCTGCAGGTACCGTATTTAAGCCCCAGCTGTTCACCAAACCAGGTGTTGCTGTGCAATTCCAAAGGATATGTTGGAGAGAAGCAAAGTGGCACTTGGCTTTGCAGGCAGGGACCTGGAGATTCTAGGGGATCAGGTGGTGAAGAAGCAAGCTGTCCTTTTTCCTCAGAACCACTGGAGGAGACCACAGCACCAGATGCTGTCAGCCTGGTCTAATATAGCCACCTGGGTCAGTGCAGTGTTCACAGTCAAAAGGAACATGCAGCAATGTTGTCTTTTGCCCTCTAAATGGACAAGTTGCACTGTCATCCCTCTGCTATCTCATACTTTTGCTAACTCTGCTACATCACTCAACCTCCACCAAAGTATGAGTCAATTATTCTAACTAATACATGAAGCACCTTTCCTCATTGGCTCTCAACCACCACATTCTGCCCAAGTTATTAAATCTTCATGCCCTCTGTGCTTCCTATTAATTCACTTGGAATACCACACCACATTTCCTGACTGAGCACAGACCAATCCACTGACTGACCACAGATCCCTTGACTGGACTAAGGATACTACCTTTAGACTTTCAGACCAGGCTATTTGGTCAAAGCAGATCGCAGTGTGTTTTTCAGACATTGATATATGGCATGGTGCCATACACCAACTTGTCAATCCCTTTGTCTACTCAGTGCTGTAAGGTATGACATGCCTGGCTTTCTGTCTGTGCTAAAAGGCAAGGCAATGCAGGAGTGTCCATGCAGTAAAAAATGATTGAGTGCGAGGAAAACAAGCTAATAGCCCCAAGTTGCACGTTGTTCTGATGCATGCGACGGATGCCTGTCCCTGCAAGCAAGACAGCCTGGCAGCATTGTAATGTAAAATGCCAGTGAGCTCTAAGTGCAATAATGAAGTGAACTGTATTGTAAGTGAATCCAAGATATGCCATGATGATGTGGTGAGGTTGGTGGATTGTGGATGGAGGGTGCTGGTTGCTGCACATTCCCTGAGGTTTTGGTGAATGGAGGCCCGTGAGCTGTAGCTGCTAGATTACCACTCTGACTTTCAAGTCAGCAATTGGTGCTGTCTAGTTTCTCACCAGCTCTTGGGAGAACCTTGCCTGCATATAAATGAGGCAAGATCATATAATCATGAGATGCTAATGCATGAAAATAGCCCTCATCACTCATGAGTGAGGTTTTCATCTAGCTGTCTAAATCTCCAGGAAAAGATCAGATATTTTCTTTGCCATGTTGAAAATCTCATTTTTTTTCATTTTTGCTGCATTCTCCCAACTGTCTTGCCATTGTGGGCATTATTCAGACACTGGGAAAATTCTGCCCCATATTTTAGATACAAAATTATATTGAATATACAGTATTGGGAAAATTCTGGAGCATTGAGGAGACAGAAATATATTTATGAAAAATTTTGGAACTCCCAAATAATTAGTTCTGAAAAATGGGAATTGCTGGAGTCAGAATGTGAAAAACTGATGAGCACCCAATTTTTGGAGTAAAATTCATGAATTCTGGATGTCAATTAACATGCAAGGTTGGTGTCTAAAAGAAGTCCTCCCCTCTTAAAAAGAAGCTGCACTGATTTGCTGGAGGTAGCTGCTGAATTATAATACAGCAATTCAAGACAAAGGAAATGGATCATCAGACATACCACTTCTGAAATCCCCACTCCCTCCACGCAGCAGACTGGTTAGCTGGACTTACTCTGATGGGGCTTGGCCTCCCCATATGGGCATGTCCTCTGTGATGCTCTCAGTGAGGTCACCACCTTACTCACTGCACTCTTGTGCACACAATTTAGATCAATGTGAGGTGCTGCATTTTGGAAAGGCAAATCATGGCAGGGCTTATACATTTAACGGTAAGGTCCTGGGAAGTGCTGCTGAACAAAGAGACATTTGAGTTCAGGTTTGTTTTTCCTAAAAGTGGAGTTGCACGTAGATAGGATAGTGAAGAAGACGTTTGAGATGCCTGCCTATGAGTCAGTGCATTTGAGTATAGGAGTTGGCAGGTCATGTTATGGCTGTACAGGACATTGGTTTGGCCACTTTTGGAGTACTGTGTGCAGTTCTGGTCTCCCTCCTAGAAGAAAGATGTGAAACTTGAAAGGGTTCAGAAAAGATTTACAGGGTTGGAGGGTTTGAGCTATACAGAGAGGCTGGATAGGCTGGGGCTATTTTCCCCGGAGCATTGGAGGCTGAGGGGTGACCTTACAGAGGT
Source organism: Chiloscyllium plagiosum (assembly GCF_004010195.1). Lineage (NCBI taxonomy): Eukaryota > Metazoa > Chordata > Chondrichthyes > Orectolobiformes > Hemiscylliidae > Chiloscyllium > Chiloscyllium plagiosum. The sequence goes on along the minus strand of NC_057722.1, from coordinate 27,949,757 downwards.
TTCTAAAATCTTGAGGGGCAAGAATAGGGTAATGAGACAAGGTCTTTTCCCCAGGTTGGGGAGTCCAAAAATAGAGGGCAAAGGTTTAAAGTGAGAGGCGAAAGATATAAAAGGCACCTAAGGTGCAACGTTTTCATTCAGAGGGTGGTGCATGTATGGAATGAGCTGCCAGAAGAAGTGGTGGAGGCTGGTACAACTACTAAACACATGTTGAGTAGTTAAGATCATTCAGGATGATGGTATGTTACTGCTATTCTTAACTCTCTTCATACTCACCCTGATATCTGGCACAGTGATGGTGTGACCATGGCAACATGCAGAGCAAATGCTGGAGAAACTTATTCGGTCTGGAAGCATCTGAATTGAATTGAATTTATTGTCATGTGTACCAACACACAGTGAAAAGCTTTGGCAGATCATGTAGTTAAGTAGCATAGCTAAGTAAATAATAGGTAAACAGTGGCAAAAACAAAAACACAGGTACAGGCGAATGTTAAGAGTTTGTGAGCCCATTTAGTATTCTAACAACAGTAGGGTAGAAACTGTTATCAAATCGGCTGGTGCATGTGTTCAGGCTTCTGTACCTTCTCCCCGATGGTAGAGGTTGTAGAAAAGCATTGCCAGGGTGGGATGGATCTTTGAGAATGCTGGCAGCCTTTCCTTGACAGCAGGCTTGGTAGATGGATCCTATAGATGGGAGGTTGGCCTTTATGATTGTCCGGGCCGAGTTCACCACTCTCTGTCACAGTCTCTGATCTTGAATGGTACAGTTGCCATACCAGGTAGTGATACATCCAGACAGAATGCTCTCGATGGCGCACCTATAAAAGTTGGCAAGCGTATTTGCCATTATGCCAAATTTCCTCAGCTGCCTGAGGAAGAAGAGACGTTGTTGGGCCTTTGTAACCAATGCGTCCACATGAAGAGTCAAGAAGGCTTGTTGTGGATGACCACTCCCAGGAGCTTGACACTCTCCACTCATTCCACCTCTGTGCTGTTAATGTGTAGGGGGGCATGAGTAGCATTCTGCCAAAAGTCAATAATGTGTTCTTTGGTTTTGCCGGCATTGAAAGCTAGGTTGTTCTCAGTGCACCATTTTTCCAGGTCTTTCACCTTCCGTCTGTAGTTTGTTTTGTTGCCATCTGAGATTCAACCGATTATGGTGGTGTCATCAGCGAAATTGTAAATGGCATTAGTCTGGTATCTGGCGATGCAGTCATGGGTATACAGTGAGTACAGTAGGGGGCTGAGTACACACCCCTGGGGGTCCAGTGTGGAGTGTTAGTGAGGATGAAATATTGCCCCCAATCTTCACTGATGTGGCCTGTGGGTCAGGAAACTGAGAATCCAGTTGCAGAGAGTGGGGCTTAGTTCGAGATCACTAAGTTTAGTAATCAGTCTTGAGGAGATAATAGTGTTGAAGGCTGAACTGTAGTCAATGAGTAGGATTCTTAAGTAGCTGTTCTTGGTGTCAAGATGTTCTAGGGAGGAGTGAAGGGCAAGTGAAATGGCATCTGACGTGGAACTATTAGTCTGATAGGCAAATTGGAGTGGGACAAGAGTAGTGGGGAGTCTGGAGTTGATTAATGCCATGATCAGCCTTTCAAAGCACTTCATGACCACTGAAGTTAGGGCCACTGGGTGGTAGTCATTGAGACATGCTTAGGCACAGGGATGATGTTGGCCATCTTGAAACAGGCGGTTACAGTGGCGCTGCAGGGAGAGGTTGAAGATGTCCAAGAAGGCATGTACAAGTTGATCTGCACATTCTCTGAGTGCACGGCCTGGTACTGTGAGAAACATTAATGCTTTAAGTCCTGTATGACTCATCTTCAGAACTTCTTCAGAAATGACTATGGGCATATTGCTATATAGCACATGGCCCCCTTTCTCACCCCAACCCTCTGCTTTTGCATAGCCAAAACCTATTGCCTGCCAAGCCACAGCATGCCAAGGAGGAAGATAAAGAAAACAACATCACAATGATGAAGAAGTACTATCACCTTACCTGTCATTCACTTTGCATATTCACCAGTTGATAGACTGAGGGATGGGTATAGGATTGGGATTTACATGGTGGGCCATTGGACATAATTGCACTGCAACCGGCTCTTGGGAAAAAGATGATTTATGTGCCATCTCCCTGGAGGTCGAGGTGAAAATTGAGTTCTCCTATAAGTGACCTAGTTGAGGACTTTGATGGGGGTGACAGGCGTGATGGTGCTGATGAAGTACATAGAGGTGGTTGTGCATTGGCACAGGTGGGAAGGAAGATTGACAGATGGACATGTCATGAGGACGGTGCTGAGCTGGAAGGTTGGAACTGGGGTAAGGTTGGGGAGGGGAAATGAGGAAACTGGTGAAGTCTACATTGATGCCATGGGGTTGAAGGGTCCTGAGGCTAAAGATGAGGCGTGCTTCCTCAGAGTGTCAGGTGATAAGGGAGTGGTGATGAAGAAGGCCCAGAACCTGCATGTCCTTGGCAGAGTAGGAGGAGGAATTGAAATGTTCAGCCACAGGGCAGTGGGGTTGATTGGAGCAGGTGTCCCAGAGATGTTCTCTGAAGCATTCTGCGAGTAGATGTCCAGTCTCCCCAATGTAGAGGAGACCGCATCGGGAGCAATGGATACAGTAAATCACATGTGAATGACTTATCCCATCTGTCAATCTTCCTTCCCACCTGTCTGCTCCACCCTCCTCTCCGACATGTCATCTTCACCCCCACCTCCATCCACCTATTGCACTCTCAGCTACCTTCCCCCCAGCCCCACCTCCCACTTGTCTCTCCACCCCTAAGGCTCCCAGCCTCATTCCTGATGAAGGGCTTTTGCCCGAATCATCGATTTTTCTGCTCCTCGGATGCTGCCTGGCCTGCTTTGCCTTTCCAGCACCACTCTAATCTTGACTCTGATCTCCACCATCTGCCAGTACTCACTTTCACCTCGGTCTACCAGACAGCCTTGTACTCCGATCCAACAAGGTAGAGAAAATCACACAACCTGGAGGTTTCCACTGTGAAATTCATGAACAACTCCATGACCCCATGATGGAGTGTCTGGTGGACTTTGTTTCAGTTTCCATTTCAACACAAGGCAAAAAGTCACCTACCTTCTCAATGCTGTAATGGGAGCTCAAGCTGATGTTATCAGATCTGTGCATGCTACCTGTAGGTTCAGATTTCTGGCATCATGGTTGCAGGTCTGAGTGCTGACAGGGGCATAAAGCCTGCTATGGCAGTTTAGCAATCATCCCACAGAGCATGAGGATTACAGAAATGTTGCACCTGTGGCAGTAGCCTTTTTAGAGACAAAGCTGTTGTTCTATCTGAAAGCCAGAACATTTTTACTCCAACTATTGTCACTCCTACTATAGTCTTGCTGATGTCCCTTAACCCAATCCGTCAACCCCCACGGCAAGATGATGAAGCTTGTAACCAATTCTTCAAGGCTCGGAGTTGCTCAAAAGAGTCTGTCATGACAGTTTGCAGTCACTCCATTTGAAAGTCAGCAGACTTTCACTAGCCATGCTCCAGCCACTGGGGTAGCACAGTACAGATGCAAATCAGGCAACTTATATTATTGTATATGTATTGTATGTATCTGCAAATGTTTTAAAATGATTTTTGTTTGTTAACTTTTATTGTGGAGTACTGCCTAAGGGTTGCTTGGTGGGTGGTTTGGGAATGATAAGACTTTAGTGATTAGACAAATAAGTTTATTGAAACTGGAGATTGAGAATGTGTTCTCTGACATACAGTCCAAGTAGAGCAAAAAGCCAGCTACTGATCTTCTCTGGAGTCCCAAATATATGGATGCAACTGGATGAATGCATTGTGGTTGCTGGTATTCATTGACATGGTGTCATTGGTATAGTTTATTCATACCAAGATGGCTGAATCCCATCTCTTCTTGTATCTTGTCTCTTGTTTCTGTTGTGCAAACCTCAGTTGTACTATAGAGTCTAATTCCACAACTAGAGTATTTGTTGAATTTCTCGCTAGAATTTTGTCGTGACATCCCCAGGTATTTCCACCTCTTGTAAATTCTTTGATGGCTCTTGATTCCCCATTGTTGGATTTCACTTTGTATAATGTTTTTTTCTTTGAGCCAATTTGACTGATGTGAAGATTTAGAGGAATTTATTTTGCTATCAACATTAGAAAGTTAAGCAATGGAAATACATTCCAAGTTGAAAAGTGTGGCACCAGAAATGCACAGCAGATCAGGCATCATTCAAGGAGCATGAATTCCAAGCTCAGTTGTACAATATATATATTCACATAGACAAGTCTCTTATCTTTGTCCACATTTGGTTTCTCAGAAGCATGGTTTTGATTCTTCTATTTCATGTTTAAAAATCACATTTAGCAAGACAGACCTTTTTGCAGAAGTACTATTTAGTTAGAGGAGAGTAGAAGCATTCAGGGATAGCAGGCACCATTTTTGCTTTAATAAAAATAGAAAGTGCTGGAGAAACTCACCAGGTCTGGCAGAATTTTGGGGGGGAATCGGGGTTGGTGGGGGGGAAGAGAGAGAGTTTAGCTTTTGTGTCTAACATGATTCTTCTTTAGAACCTAGTTGAGATTTCCAGTACCACGGCATTTTGCTCTTGTTTTACCATTATTGCTTTAGCTGCCACCACCTGAAACTGACTGTAGTATAAAAGGACAGCTCTATAAGCGTTCAGGAACACAGATGTCAGATTCATCTGATGAATCCTATATCCAATCCTGTCAGATCAGATCACAATTTTACATGGTTTTTGTTGCCTAAATCAGTTAGACAAGTCTCAATCTTTATCCCTGATGTTTCTTTTTAGAACTAACACATGTCACAGTTTTGGACAGTATTAATACCTTGAAATATGGCATAACTGAATTAGGGAAAAAGGAAAAACAAATCTGGGGCAAGCACTAAAATTTGGGAGATGCCAAAATGTTAGAATGAAGCAGTGAAAAGCAAAATTCACTTGAGCTCTTTCTAAAAATTGAGTGCATCCAGTTTTCTAACAAAACACTTTTTCTTTATGAACTCTGTCTAAAGTTGTAAAGCAAAAGATTGCAGGTGTTCCTCAACCAATGGTATGATTATGACCTTGTTCCAAGCATCTGTGGGATAAAGGAAAAGTGATGATATATCTCCCATCATGAAGTTGTAAACTGAATTTATCTGTAGCATAGCAGCACACATTTCAGATCTGTTGTGAGAGCATTTTGTTCATGAGTAAATAATTTAATTTCAATAAAAACAGTAGTTTTAACAAATTCTAGAAAACATTAACATATGAAGTTGGATCAAGAGGAAATATTAGTTGTGATGTTCTTAATCACTTTATCAGCCATCAGAATTTGTGACTGTACAATAATGCCATTTCAAAATATGAATAACCTGGAGTTAAGTTTTGAATGTTTTTACAAGATGCTTGAATGTTATCTAATTAATTGATTCCTTTTGATTAAATTTTTTTGGTCTTTATGCAGGTTACTTTTCTGCCATTATTTCAATTACATTCACTTAGACTTTGAAAGTCTTCATGACACTGCAAGGGTGCGAAATATAATGTGTAAATTTATTTGGTTGTAGTTTTGAAATCAAGTCTGCACATTCCATCAAAAGGGATGACTGTCTCTTTAAAAGTTTATCCCTGTGGCACCATTATGTAAGCATACATATGGGACAGTAAAAATGGAAGACGACACATTAAATGACATTATTATAAAATGCAATACTCTTGGAACGATTCCTTATTAAATTAGGCTCTAAGATCTGAGATGAATTTCTCCAATCTCTAATCCATCATTGAAGAAATATTAAAAGATAGGCCTCAACTGGTATTAGATTGGTGCTCAGTCTTTTCTTTCATTATTTTGAATTAGGGTGCTACTGGGGGAAAGCCTCTTAATGAGAATTACAGTGATTCACTATCCTCGTTTCAGTTTCTGACAAGTAAAATATTAACTCTTCAGTCACAGCTGTCTGAATTAAAATACTTTGCAACCACAGATGCACAAATTAAATTGTGCTTTATGTTTCCACATTTTTGTCCTCCTTTGAGTCAAAAGCACCAAATCAACAGGACTACAACATTACTAAAATCCAGCTCTTGATAGAAGCTGCGGTCGTTTTGTAAGTTCTGTGTTTTACTTGGGCAGTAAAATTCAGACTATGTTGCAAAAATATAGACATGATTGTGAATGACTGACATTTTCAGGAATAAAGCATCCTGTGACCTTTCAATTGAATCGTAAACTTAGTAATACAAGTCTGTTCTTTGAGTATTTTTAAATAATCAATCAACTTCTACTTACCCAGTTAAATGCAAATTGAAGTATTATCAAAGGTTTTTTTTTAAATAGTTAACAATATCATTAATCAGATGAGTGTTTAACATTGTGTAAGGCCTTGTCAATATAATTCTATGATTCTTGATCATATTTAAAAGAAAAGAATAAATTATTTCATATATAAAATTGAGAAAATTATTTTCTCCTTTTTTAAGTACTGTTGTCAACTAAAATGAAACAGAAACAACAAATCTTCACATTTTCTGTACTCTCCAGAGCCTGTGCCTGATATGAGTCCTGTCCTTGTGTTATAAAATCTGTGAACTTAGGCACCTCAGAGCAGAGAAGTTCGAAAAAAAGATAAATCCATCATTATTTATTGATCAGTTATTCTTTATCTCCCAATGTGCGCCTCATAAATTCTTCACCTCCTTAATGATTGACTATTGATCAATTCACTTGATTGGTTGAGAGGTAACCCGAGATGGACATTGACAGATGATTGTGAGTGGTTTCTTTCTCCCAACTTGCCTTTCTGATGATGTCATAATAATTGTGATGTGACTGAGATAGGCTTATTTAACAAGATCTGTGACCAGTTCATCAAAGTGAAACACTTTGTGGTGCTAAGTTGTAAATCTTTGCAAAAATATTCACCATTTTAAAAACTGAGACTTATTAGGCATTTGTCAAATTATTCAGTGTCAAACATCACTATTTTATTTTAAATGTTAACATGTCACATTATCAGTACAAAATGGAATTTGTTAGTTTTTCTACACTGCAATGTTTGCACAAACTCAGCGTAAAGTACAGTCCTTTATAATAACACAAAATGCATCTTTTTAGAATTATGTGTATAGACTAATGCCATAGGGCAAGCCATGAGGCAGTTTAATTTATTTTTTTTAGAAGACATTAGAAGAACTCGATAAAGGGTCAAGTAATTTCATCCAAGTTGCCACTAGTTAGTTAAGGAAAAATGACAATAGTTGAGGATGACAGTGTTACATTTCTTGAAATATATTTTATCAAATAGAAATTTAAGATTTCATTTTTTCTTCACAAAGAATGATTGCTTATAGTATTTTTCTTAGCTCTGAAAAAAAATGACATTTCCTATATCTAAATAGGGCATTTTGATTAATATTTTCTATTTTGTGAGTGGTCTGAAAGCTGAAATGAGATGGTTACTTTTAGACAGGAGTGACTTTGGTTCCAAGGCTTACTTTGTTTCCAGGGAGGTTGCAGTGGGAGTAATTTCAGCGAATTGTAAGTGGACAGTAACTCCACAGGGAGCTCTGGCAATCATGGCGGAAACAATGTTTACATCGATCAGCTGTCATGGTGATTTATGGCTTCATTTTGCCGTAATGGAGAATTAGTGGGAAGATTATCAGGGACTCAACACTTTGGCTTGTTACCCATGTCCAGACGAGCAATTTGTCTCACTGAAGCAGTGAAATACTTGTGACAGCACCAACACTTGCCCTAATTCAATCAACAGAAAATGTTGGAATTAATTTGTTACAAGAAAATTTAAATATGTTCAGCAAACAGTAACCGCAAAGAAGAAGGCTGATTTATTGTACTCGGCAAGATATCGATCCACTTCGATCTGACCCATGTTGAGGTTCTAATGTGTAATAATTTCCAATTTAAAGCTCCTTTTCAAGATCACGGGTTTAAGGAGAGGGCAGGTGGAGACCTAACACCAGATTAGGTGCCTGTTGCTATGCTCTTGTCAAAAACCCAGTTTGAATGCAAATTATGTCGCTTTTTTATTACATTATCTTGAATATGTCTGATATGATTTGTATTGTGTGTCAAATTGGTGGACACAGGAATGTCAAAAACAGACACATTATTTAACAAAAAAAAATTGAGGTAATAAAAGCGAATCAATTGTAATTTTTTAAAGAGTTCAAGAGCAACCAGATTTTAACTATGTTGACACAAATTTATATAGTTGATTACTCATAGTTTTCCAACTTTATTTATGATATTTTGTTTCCATATTTAAAGTTTACACTAAAATAGGCAAGTTCAAAGGAAAAGTATTGATTGGACAGGGTCAATTCTTCTCTCAGATAATGTATGAATTTGTATGAAATACCAGCTTGTGTATGTCCACAGAAGACTTAAATAGTAGAAAAAACCCGAATGGGCTCATGGGGCTAAATAATCTGGAAGATTTAATGAAAACATCCCAGGAACAATAATTAATTTAATCATGGTAAGTCAGTCAATCAAACAACTCACTGGCATTATTGTTGTGAGGACAGCTTAACCAATTACTAAATCTTCCCAAGTGGCTGTGAGGCCAGTGGTGCAATGGAATGTTCAGAATGGTGTTGCACCATTGCAGACAATTTGATATATATTTACACAAGAAAAAAGAAATTCCAGCAATGAATGATAAAATCACAACTGAAAAGGTAAATGTCATTGAAGTCCTGGCCAGAACTATGAGTATTTTGATTTTTTTTCCTTAAACACTTCTTCGGATCATTTAAACCCTGTTAACTCCTCAGTGTCACAGCAAACTGCATTTTGCCTCAGTTTGTGACACAAATGCCTTTTGAGGCAATGTAAATATATTCAATTGTTCCATCATCCTCTCTTTGCCATGGAACATTTGATTTACAATTCGTCATGTTAAAACATGGGGGTGCAAATTAAGGCACAAGCAACAAATTGCAAACAATATTAAAATTATGTAAATTTTGTGAGTAGAAAATCATTATTTGTTGATTAAATGAGCCATAATAAACCCTTTTGATATACAGCATGCATATTGAAAAGCAGTATCTTTAACCTCGGGGAAGAAATGACCTGAGTATTTATGGTGCAGCATGAAAGGTATCTTTTTTCCTTTGTCTCTAAAATGTTGGTGCATAGATGCAAAAGCCCAGTGAGCAATGATATAAATCAGACATTTTCTTGATGGGTGAAATGCTGCTTTATATATGGAAGATAATGCCTAGAGCTACAATATATTGGTGCTCATATTGATGCACATTCAAAATAGAAATCAGCTGAACAGTTTAAAGGTGTCTTTTGCTGTCATTGTGTATGCTGTCAGCTGCATTAAGCTTTCTTTGCCTTCACTCATTTCTGATACCATAAAGTTGTATTTGTGACAACCTAATGAAAGTTTAACAATATCTCTACTGGAGTGAATTCCAAAATTAAAACACTAATATCAAATTAAAATTTGAGATAACTATCAACTGTGCAAGGATCCACAGGAGGTATCACATTTTCACCCATATTTCACTAGTGAAAATAGCCTGCACAATTAATTTCAGCAGTGAGATATAAGTATATATTTAGTTGTGTTTATATGGTTTGTCATGTATTATCTGTTTTATGCTCATATGGTTTAAGAACCACATTTTTAAATAGCTGCTACTGTGAAATTAGGCATCATTCTATTAATGTGTTCAATGCTTGAGTTAATTAGATTGTTATGGACTGTACATTGTCAAAATATGAATAGTATTGCATTTGTAATGCAACAGCCACTTCCTTGAAATTTGAATTACAGAGTCAGCCACAATTTTGCTAAATACAAAGTATTCTTAATGCCCATTGCAACAAGGTGAGGACCATTGCACATGTCAATCTAATACCAAACATTTGTTCTCATTTATGGTTTTGCAATAGCTTTTAACATCCCTATGCCATTATAAACCAAAATGTTGTGTAAGGTTTTGCTTCAATAGTTATCTCAACTTGAGAAGCTAAAGGTCAAATGGAAATATCTAATTATATATATTGTAAAATAAGACCTAACATAATTATTGCATAAATATTTTTGTAAATTTCAAAGGTATATTCTTTAGGATGACAGTTTCTGCAAAATACGCTTCTGACTGCATGATAATTTATGTTTCTGTTACTGGAGATCTGTATTTCTTTTGAGCCAATTCTGAGCCAGAGGGGTCGAAACATTTTGGCAGAATTGGAAATTCTCTTTAAAGTTTACCTACAAAAGACACCAAGTACAATAATGATGGTGTATCATTCCTGGTGTTCAGCATTTTAAAAACAAATTATGCAATTACTTTGGTCATAAACAGGTGTTACGCCTGCTGAAAATTAAACTTAATTGGCAGGAACTGAAGCAATTTTTAAATAAAATATGCACAGAATGCAGATTCAGGAAGTGATCTTCCCTTAACATGTTACAAAAATGCAAACGAATCTCCTTTAAATTAGATTGTCGGTACACAACTATTTGTTTTAACAACTGTTTATTCCCAATGACAACACTTTCCCAAATGGCTCATAATTTTCATTGTCCCAGTGGTCATTGAAGATCTGAAAATGTGTTGCTGGAAAAGCGCAGCAGGTCAGGCAGCATCCAGGGAACAGGAGAATCGACGTTTCGGGCATAAGCCCTGAAGATGACAATTTACTTGCTAAATCTACAACTGAAGTGAGTCACATCAGTGAGTGCAAAGACTTATTTTTATTAAATACTTTAAACAATGCTGTGAAAGGACCAAACCTTTCCTTCAATTCATATATCTGAGTCACACAGAAAATGTTGAAATTTCTTTATTCCCTGAAAAATTCAAGTTTTCCTCTGCAAGATAATTAGCTCAGAAAACTCCCATCTGAAAAATTCAAAGAGCTTTTCAAATGCGGAAAAAGTGTGCATTTGTCTTTTTTCCTGAACATGATTTTTGAAAGATTAAAAATGAAGTATTTTCATCTGAAGAGAAGAGCACACTGAGAGCCTTAATGTTTTCATATAATATCAAAGAATAATACCCCACTATAATCAATATATGAACATTGTGCGCAGCACCATCATTCTTACAACAATAATTATTGCAATAAGAAAACCACACTTTTGATGCATGGAATAAATGCAATGGAAACACTGCTATTTAGAGATAGGCAATGCCTATCTAGTTAGGCAGAAATGTTATCAATTTTACCAAAATTTCATTTTGTCTTCCTACCCACATTTATATGTGTGCACATTTCCAGTAAGCATCACTGAATAGCAGTCAGGAATAAAAACCATAGTTGATTTTTCAATTTAAAAAAAATCACTCTGTAAACCAAGATGCTAATGCAATGGCAGCTCGACAGCTGACCTGCTGAGATAGCTAACATGGCACACTAATACAATTGAATCAGGCCTTCTTGATGTGATATGAGTCACACGTGCCATATTGTGCATTTGTCCTTTGAGCTAGACTGGACATTAGATTTCTAAGTAAAATGCCTGTTGTTTTTTAGAGTTGTTTAGAGAAATTGAAATCTAAATTGTCATCAAAATTTACAAATTCTTATCAGTTTTAACTTTTCTCCCCCTTAAACATGTTCAGATATAGATTCACTTCTGCTTTTCATTTACTTTTCCTCTTCCTGTGTTCCACTGATCCCAGACATATTTTCTCCCAAGTAGGTTATGCAGTTTACTCTCAACGCCTATGTCCAATGTTATAAACTAAATTTATTACCGTAAGTTGGCTGTTAATTTGAAAAAAAGATAAATGTTTGAATTCAGAAAGTGGCCCATTTATCTTTGCTAAAAGCAACATAAGTTGATATACATAGACACAAATTCTGTAAAGAAAAGGAATATGTTAAACTCTTGCACCTTTCTTGAATTATAGTACCTGGGAATTGGGTAACCTGTAGTTTCCCATTGCATTCTCCATGACAGCATGAATTTGCCAACGAATCAACATCTTTTTCTCCTGTAGTGTAAAATATAGCGATCATTTGAAATTTTGCATTCTTGAATTTATACTGATGAATGCAAGAAGAAAACCTTCAGTACATTCCTCTACATTCAGAAATTTCCAAGAGACAAAGGTTGTTTATGAAATACCAGATTTCCATGCTTGAGTGTCCCAATCATTTACTTAATTCCTTGTAAAATTTATAAAGGAAGTGGATAATTAGTGCATTTTCCTGGCTTGGTTTGCTGCCAATGAGAATGCTGTCTGCCTGATGACATCATTGTTGTTGAATGCCCAGAGAAATGCCACTTTGCAATAAGAGTCAAATTACCAAATGGATAGATGACATCTATACAATACAGATCAATATAGACAGTTTTCTTCAAGGTCAGTGGTAAGCATCATCACTTCAATGATGACTGCGCAGTCTGGGGCTGTTGGTTGTTGACTGTTAGAAATTAGGTAAAGAGGTAAGATATTCCATCCACTGAATATAAGTTTCAATAATTTTGGTACCTTACCATAATTACATGATTACATTTTTTCTTTCTCTGTTTGAAACTGAAACATATTCAATTGTCACCTCACAATGGTCATTTGACCAAAATAGATCTTGCTGAATGGTAAATCATAGGTGTACATGTCTGTTCTGCTACTCTTGCACAATGCATTATCTCACAAGGTAATCCACATTTTTCAATGACATTTTGCATCCTGATTATGTTCCGCCTTGTTGGTATGTTGAACCAAATTCCCCATTCCTACTGTAGGTACAAATTATTCTACAAAATCCGGTCAGTTCATTTTGGTTTTCAACTTTATAACATCAATATTTGTTCAAAAAAACATGTAATTTACTGGAATATAAGCACGTCAACTCAATGCAAATCTTAGTTTAACTGTACTCCACATATTTTGCTCTACCAGCAATGATCCATAATGCTGTTGGGGATGTAGTTCCAGAATTCTGACTCAGGGACTCCGAAGGAATGGCAATGTATTTCCAAGTCAGGAGGTTATGTGGTTAGGAAGGGAGCTTCGTGGTAGTGGTGTTCCCATGTATATACTGCACTTGTACTTCTGGATGATGGAGGTCACATGTATGGAAGGTAATATTGAAGAATCCTTGGTGAGTAGTTGTACTTCATCTTGTAGATGAAGTGCATCTTGTAACTGTTGCCTTTCTACATCGATGGTGAATGTGTTAGATGGCATGATCATCAAGCAGGCTGCTTTATCCTGGATGTGGTTGAGCTTCATGAATTTTCTTGGAGTTGCACCCATTCAGACGAGTGGAAAATATTATATCTTATTCCTGACTTGTGCTTGGGAAGTGGTTCACAGGCTTTGAGGAGTCAAGAGATGTGTTCCCATCATAAAGTTCCCAGAGTGTGTTCTGCTGTTATTTTCGAGTATATGACTGGTCCAGTTCACTTTCTGGTAAATGGTCCTTATGATGTTGATATTGGGTGATTCAGCAATAATATTGACATTGCAAATCAAAGGTTGATAGCTAAATTCTCTTTCATTGGAGGTAGTCATTGCCTAGCAGAAGTGTGGTGCAAGTATTGCTTGTTATTTATCAGATTAATTCTGGACGTTGCCCAGATCTGGCTGTATCTTGACGCCGGCTGCTTCAGTGTCTGAGGAAATATGAATGCTACTGAACATTGTCAATCATCCATGAACATCTCCACTTCTGACATTATGATAGAGGAAAGAGGAAAGATCATTGATGAAGCACCTGAAGATAGTTGGGCATGGGATACTATTCTAAGGAACTCAGCAATGAGATGATTGACTGCCAACAACCACAACCATCTTCTTGTTTGCTAGGTTTGACTCCAACTAGCAAGAGTCATCCTGTGACATTTTCTTCTGATTCACATTGCGTTCAGTTGTGCTAAGGCTGCTTAATGGTACTTCTTAATTTGCTGCCCTGCAGTCATTCTTACTTGCTGACTTGAGTTCATCCTTTTCACCATGTTTGGACTAAGACTGTAATGAGGTCAGAATATCAGTGGGCCCAGTGGAACCCAATTTGAGTGCCTTTGGGCTGTTTATTGATGATTAAGCACCATTTGATAGAACTGATGATGACACCATCCATCACTTTGCTGAGGTTTGAGAGCAGATTAATAGGGCAGTAATTGGCTGGGTTGGATTTGGCCTGCGTTTTGTTTAGAGGACATACTTGGGTGATATTCCAGTTCACTGGGTAGATGCCAGTGCTGTAGCTGTATTGAACCAGCTTAGCTAAGAACACAGTTAATTCTGGAGTACTTAGTGCAGTTGAAATGTTACTTGTCTGTAGACTTTAAAATATCCAGTGCCTTCAGCCATTTCTTGGTATCATGAGGAATTAAATGAATTGAATGAGACTAGCATCCATGATGCTGTGCACCTTGAGAGGAAACTGAGATGGGTAATCCACTCAAAATTTCTCACTGAAGATGCTTTAAATGCTTTAGACTTGCCTTTTACACTGATGTGCTAGGTTGACCCGTCATTGAGGGGGATATTTGTTGAACCTTTTCCAGTAATGTGCTGCTTCATTGTTCACCACCATTGACAGCTAAATGTGGCAGGGCCAGAGAATGAAGATCTGATTCGTTGGCTCTGCAATTTTATAGAAATATCACTTGCTGCCTACACTGTTTAGATTATAAGTAGGCCTGTGTTACAACTTCACCAGCTTAACACATCCTTTCAAGGTGGGCCTAGTGCTTCTCCTGGCATGCCTTCCTACACTTTTTGTGTAACCAGGGTTTATCCCATAGCTTTCTGGCAATTGTAGCATGGGTGATATATTGGACCATGAGATTATAGATCCTGGTCAAACACAATTCTGCTGCTGATGGCCCACAGCAATTCCTGGATACCCAATCTTTGGATTCCAGATTTGTTTGAAATCTATACCATTCAGCATGGTGGTAATGATGCACAACATGGTGGAGGATATTCTCATTGGGTTTGCACTGATAGTGTTGTGGACAGATGCAGCTACTGCAGATAGATTACTGAGGATGAGGTGAAGTCATTTTTGCTTTTTGATGATTACCTCACCACTTGTCATAGGAACAGTTTAGCAGCTATTTAGGATTCAGTCAGGTCACTCAATAGCAATGCTAGTAGTGCCACCATAGCTGATGGATATTGAACTTCTCCATCAAGATTCCATGCCTATTCCACCCTCTGTGAGGCCTCCTTACATTGTTCAGTAATGGGGCAGAAATTATTCATCACTGAAAATGTGTTGCTGGAAAAGCGCAGCAGCACAGGCAGCATCCAAGGAACAGGAGAATCGATGTTTCGGGCATAAGCCCTTCTTCAGAAGAAGGGCTTATGCCCGAAACGTCGATTCTCCTGTTCCTTGGATGCTGCCTGACCTGCTGCGCTTTTCCAGCAACACATTTTCAGCTCTGATTTCCAGCATTTGCAGTCCTCACTTTCTCCTCGAAGAAATTATTCATCAGCCTTGGGAGGACAGCTGGGTGTAATCAGCAGAACCTTTCCTTGCCTATTTGCTGTAAGACTTCATGGATCTAGAGTCAATATTGAGGATTCCCAGGACAACACCGTCCCATCTGTATACAGAAATGAGCCAACTCCAATGTTAGCATGCGAATGCATTGATTTCCAGTTTTGGACCTCAGATCTCTGTGCAATGAAAATAAATTAGAGTGTTGCCTGTGTAATAGGATACATCCAGGGATATTGATGATGGTTGCTGGGCTGTTGACTGTCAATGTGAGACTGTTGCTTGACTAGGCGAATGGACAGCTCTTCCTGTTTACCACTGGGATGATAATAAGGGATACTTTGAAGTGGGCTGTTATTATTTCCGGTTCCTTAGTCAATTATGTGCCTGGATTCGTTCCTTTTATCAGTGATCATGCATAATTGAGTGGGCTTGCTAGATCATTTCAGATGGCATTTTAGAGTCAATCACATCATTGTGGATCTGGATTCACATGGACACTGGATCAAGCGGGGATAACAGTTTTCTTTTCCCAAAATAAATTAGTGAACCAAGTTGACAATAATTTTGTCTTGTTCATTAGACTAGCTTTTAATTCCAGATTTTTTATGAATTGAATTCAAATTTCAAATGTTGGAATTCAATCCCTTATCCCCAGGACATTAATCCAGTGACAATATTATTAACCATCGCCTTCCTTTGAGAAAAGAGTTTCCATTCAATTGAACAGATTGAATAAAATATAATTGGTACTTTGTCTAAGGGAATTGATACAATAAAGAAAACAAACCTGGAAAATCTTGTAACAAAAATCAAGACAACCTTTCATTTCAGAAGGACACCAATGACTACTATAAAACATCTCTGATATTTGAATGGGCTACAGTCTGAGAAGGAGGATGCCGCATCCTGTTTATTATCTAGTCTGGAAAAAATAATTGACAAACTATGGAAGAGAGAAACTCAGTAATGATATTAAATAACAGCAGTAGCTAGAATGAGAATAACATTTTAATTAAGTTACAAATATGGAATTTTGTAAGGATGAATACTCCATTTATTCTAAAATATTGCCATTAATATGACACTATTATTAATTATAATGCTATATTTCTGGTAAAATGTCTGTCCATTTATATTGGCAATAAATCCATTTATAATAAAGTGCTTTTAGGGATGCTATTGGTTCAGATTTGAACTTAAAATTTGGACTATAAAAAAAAATTTGGACTATAAAAATAAATTTGTCCTTATGCTGAACCGCAATAGATTTTAAATTGTGGAAAAGAGGTTAAAGTCCAGAAATTATCATTATTATTCAAGAAGTAATCATCAGTTTGATGCCCATGTGTAGAACTGTGCACACATTATAATACAAAAAAAAGAGAGCTGTGAATGAACCCTCTCGGCTTGCGTAATATGGTGAGGCAGTATAGCCAACTTCAACTCATTTCACTGTGACAGAACAGTCAATACTGCACTGCTTGTTACAACTGAGAATTGAACCGCAATAGATTTTAAATTGTGGAAAAGAGGTTAAAGTCCAGAAATTATCATTATTATTCAAGAAGTAATCATCAGTTTGATGCCCATGTGTAGAACTCTGTGCACACATTATAATACAAAAAAAAGAGAGCTGTGAATGAACCCTCCCGGCTTGCGTAATATGGTGAGGCAGTATAGCCAACTTCAACTCATTTCACTGTGACAGAACAGTCGATACTGCACTGCTTGTTACAACTGAGAATTATATTAGTTACTGATCATACTGTTTCCCAGTAATTAGCTGGAAGTTCCTTTTTCAGTAAAGTTTATATTCCAAAGTGCAATATATTCCAGGTGGTGTTTTAAGGATATGAAATTTACTGAGTTTGTGATAAGAGTTCTTAGCCTTCTCTATCCCCACTAAGAATTTTCAAGATCACCCCCCCAACTACATGCACACACGCACATACACACTAACCCTCAAACTCCATTTGTCAAAACATAAATATGTACTAAAAGGACTAAAGATTAGATAAATTTTATGTCTTACTGGAATCAAGCCCCGCCATTCCCAGAATCATCACAAAAGTTAAATACTTTAAACAAAAATCTCCAATTTATGTGTCTTTCAGACCTGAGTTGGCAGAAAGCATGGACCGTACTTAACAAGAATTACTAATCATTACAAATAATAGATTCCAGCTACAGATAAATGATGATGATGAACTGTCAACATATGCCTACTAGTTAAAACTCTAATCATCTGATAAACTCGCTGCTATATGTACAGATACATATAGACACAATATAGATGGGAAAATAAATCTTGGGTGTGAAGAGTGGAGGGAAAGACTGGGAAGGTGGTTGAATGGCCCCTGTCCACAGAGTTCACTGATATGGTCCTTTTGGCTTGTTAGGATGAACTTCTTCTTGATTCACTTTCTCCAGATGCTTACACTTGCATGCAGAAGGTACAGGCGGAGTCTCTTGGCTACTAGTTAATATACAGTCTACAGCAACTACTGAGGGAAAAATAAATTCATTTTCTTTAGGTGGCTTTTGCTACTGAGCAGAAACACACCTCATTCCTTTTCACATGTCTAATTGCTCCCTTCAAACATTCACACCCCCAAACTGTCCAGTGGCCTGGGAGTCAATCACAACATTGTTGGCAGGCAGGATGCTTTCTCATTAATAACTGCTCACTGTCCAATCAGCTAATTATTGACAGCTAATTCTTCATTTGTGCACAGCCCCTGACTTCAGCTGGTGTGTAATCACACTTCCACTACTGCTTAAACAAGCAGCTGTGTAAAAGCACTTACAATGAGTGTCAAGTTACTTGCTTTTAAAGAGTGCAGCAATTTTTCAACAATTTTTAAATTTTAGGAACTGTTTTAAAACGTTCTTTTCCTACTTCAGTCCACAAATCACAAATATACAAAAATAAATAGCTATAATCATTATAAGGTAAACCCCATGAAGAGCTGCAGAAGCTTTGAGAAGTTCATCCAGCAGGTTATTCAGCCCTGCTGTGAGACTATCTTGGAACCTCCACAATTCTCATTCCGCTCACAGGTTTCTCTAACTGCATTTTCCCTCAACTAGAACCACATGCCGAGTGCATGGTACAAGCTTGTCAATAGTCAGATAATAGGTTTAAGGTGAGAGGGGAAAGATTTAAAAGGGACCTAAGTGATAACTTTTTAATGCAGAGGGTGGTGTGTGTATGGATTGAGCTGCCAGCGGAAGTGGTGGAGGTTGATACAATTACAGCATTTAAAAATCATCTGGATGGGTATATGAATAGGAAGGATTTAGAGGGATGTGGGCCAAATGCTGGCAAATAGGACAGATTAATTTAGGATACCTAGCCAGCATGGACAAGTTGGACCGAAGGGTCTGCTTCTGTGCTATACAGCTCTATAACTCTATGACCCTATAATTAAGCCCAGATTAAGATTCCTGATGAAGGGCTTATGCTCGAAACGTTGATTCTCCTGCTCCTCGGATGCTGCCTGACCAACTGTGCTTTTCCAGCACCACACTCTTGACTCCGATCTCCAGCATCTGCAGTCCTCACTTTCTCATATAATTAAATCCTCCCTGTCCTTAAAATTATTACCACTGCCTGCTATATATTGCAGTTAATACAGCTAACAAACAAACACTGTTTAAGGTTTTGGTCAAGTGAGTTCAGAGAGCCCACAGCTACAGTTTGAAAAACTACAATGGTTAAAATCTTAAATTATTGAACTCAGCACTGAGTCTGGAAGGTTTGAAGTGACTAATCGAAGGTTGGATCCTCATAATGGAGCTTCCATTGAGCTTTACTAGAACAATGCTGGAGGCCAAGGACCAAAGATCAAAATAGGAATGGCAGACTGAAAGGAAATATTCTGCAATGTGGTCCCCAAATCTATGTTCAGTCTCCACATGATAGAAAGCACATTGTGAGCAGCAAATGCAGTGTATTAAATTGAATAAAATAAATAAAGCGCATGTAAATCATTGCTCCTTTTGGAAGCAGTGTTTTGGAATCGGGACAGTAGGAAAAGAGATTGTCAAATAGCAGGTCATGCAATGGAAGGGGAAGGGGATTGGGTTGGGGGTGGATTGTGATCTCAGATATTGGGCATGATTGAAGAATGGACTAGAGTTAAAGAGGGAATGATTCCTTTTGAAAATGAAGGGAAATGGATATGGCAGAGGATGAGCATCTGAATATGAAGGCTGCTACAGTGGAAGTTGAGGTCAGAAGGAATCGATTTTTTGCTCTGAGGGAGTGAAAGCAGAAGTATAGGAAATGAGACAGATGTGGTTGAGAGCCTTATCAACTGTAATGGAGAGAAATGCTCGGGCCGAGGAAAAGGAAACTATGATGATATCTGTATTATCCAAGTGATTGATTTTATTATGTTTAACATTACTGTAATCTATTGTCTTTACGTTTTTTTGTAAAAAAAAACCTTCTTTATATATGGAAGGGTGCAAACATTTCAGTTAGAACCATGAATCGGTGAATTTCAAAGGAGACAGCAGGTGGCAAAATTAAATTGATTCCACTTTTGTCGTGCATTAATTGTGATTGTAATCTCAGTAAAACTAATTGAACAGAATTCTACTGATGTTTTTCAAAACAAAATTGTGAATTATGTTTCAAGGTTAATGTAAAATTATTATTTATATTCAGTATCATCAGTTATGCTAATTTATTTCTTTCACTAACTTATTCTTTGAAGCAAATTCAACAATGCAAGAGATGATATAACTAAACATATAGCTCATGTAAGATAATGAGAATGAAAGCCGCTTTTTACTGGCAGAGCTCCTGTTTTATTATGATATGATCAACTGAACAGCCAAGTTCTCAAACCAAAACTAAAGATATGGTTTCCAGCAGTCTCTGCTTTTGTCATGGCTTTCTTGTTTCATGTCAAGATCTGACCTGTGTTGACTCTATAACAGATGCCTTGCTGTGAGTTGCACAGCCTCCTGAGTAACAGAATTGAATCTATGAAAAATGATGCTGTAGGAGTATTGAAACAAATCTACTATATGCACAATGAGGCATGTTTATTTTTTTAAATCTGTTTTTGTTTCTTTAACTGGAGTTTAGGATATGAGCTTCTTATTGGAAAATTCAATTTAAACCAGTATTTAATTCTCAGGTAAAAAATGATGTGAAATCATAACATTTCCACTCCCAAGCTGATTGCATAGGATTGGAATCTCCCCAATCCCTGTTCAGCATGGGCAATGATGAGACAGTTGGGAAAATATGGTGAGTTCATAAAGATTAGATTTTCCATATCAGGAGAAATAAATCTGATTCTGTGACCAAGTTTTAAATAGTGAGGAGAGAATCTTGCTCATGAACAATGAAAGACCTAGTTGCATGTATTTGCATGCCATTAGTACTTAACCTCAACTCATTGATATGCATTTTCTAATTCTCACACGTGCCAGAGGGAAACTAGACGGTAATAATTCCCAAAATGAAAATCAGAGCAGGTTCATGGTAACTGCAGCTTGCAGTTGGCTCCCCTGGGCTTCCAACTTGGACAGCAGTCTCCAACATCGTGGGACATGCTCCATCAGCAATAATTACCCTGTCCTCGGAGGTTGGTATTGGACAAGTACCGCTCTCATGACAGCATCGTAGCATATCTTTGTGAGCCACTTGCAATACACTTCTGCAATTCAGTGTTACACTTTGGAGTGCACCAACACCTTTCACTGTCATTCTGCTTCCAGGACACTTTATATACAGGGACAAAATTCTGACTCTGAGATTGGTTCAACGTGCATCTCAGGGTTCCTGTTCTCAATGTCCTATATTTGCAGAATGCTGTCCAAATGTTTTTCATGTGTACTGAATGATTGCACCATTATGCCTTGTTTCTGATATTACTCAGATGGGCTCATTGGAACCATTCCCAGTGGATCCAGCCACAAAGGTTGTGGTCATCCCTGTGTTTGCTGTACTATGCTGTTACATAAATGGAGAGGAACACATGCATGTGGAAGCCCAGGATCAGCATCAGCTTCCAGCTGGTGTGGAGTAAATACTCTATTGCAATGCTTACAGCCATAGACAACCTCATGATGCAGTGAAGATGCAGGACAGTCTCAGTCACTGACCTTCATAGAATGCTGTGAAGATGAGAGATGGGCAATGGCTCTCTACTCTGTCCAAAACTGGAGGTCAGAATGTCGTGTGACTGTGGCCAGTGCAAGGCAACACTTTGTTCCACTGGGGCCAATGAGAAAGATAGGATGTGCCCTCAACACCAAGTATCCATGCAGGTCATGTCTGGGGCTCTGTACTGGTACCATCCAGACAGGGAACACTGTTTGCTCCAAGGAATCTCTGCTTCAAACAGCTGGAAGATGCATGGATGGATGATGGGAATCCATATAATCTGCAGCGCTGCTTTGATGAGAATGCTCTTAAGATAAAACAGCACTTTCAGCGTGTTACAGTTCAGCAGCACTGTCCTAAGCAACATTGTAAGGATTTCATTGTAAATATCATTCAACGGAGCTGTATTGTGTGATGTCATGAAGCTTACAGTTTTGATGCTGCACAGCACCCCTGTGTCATCCATGTATAAGTGCAGCTTAGTTTCTGTGCAGTTCATCCTGTTTAATAAAAATTAAGATTACAAACTGATGGAAGTCCTTACAACATCTGCTACTTCGTCATTCAATCTTGACAAACTTCGAATGTTTGCATGGTTATTGTGAAAAGCATTGATGTTGCTTAGACGGAATTAGAATTCCATGTTGTCATTAAGGATGGCTAGTCTTTATACCTTCATTCTTGTAGTTGCAGCTAAAATGTCACTTACTCCCAGCTTATGATGAAAAGTGAACATATGTTTACAAATATGAAAACAGATTTACATTAGAGAGTCACCTGTGCCACCTATACACAAGAAAATCTTCTTTCTCCCCCAACACATCTTGGTGCATTCCCAGTAACTGTACCTGGGGTAGTGGGAGCCTAACACATAGTGGACCCTTGGAATTTTGGGTAGGTGACATTGGGTGTAATGTAGGAACTATGACTAGAGGTTGTGACCTGCTGAGTGTGTCCTGCCCAGATGTATGTTCACTCTCTTCTGCCTGAATTCTCACAGTGTTGAGGGTACCAGGCAGGTTGGAGGTGGAAGACAAGGCACCTATGGAGTCACCTGAGAGGAGACCTCCAGGTGGAACTGTGTGTCACTCTTCCTCCTTCTGAGTTTTTATTGACACTGCCTTGTCTCCTTGTGAGGAAGCAGCTCCTGGAGTGTCACCTTGCCATTTGTCCTGAGCATCAATGGTTGAGGCAATGGAGTGCAGGTCTCTGTACATACATAGTATTCACTGAGTATGTTGGACCTGGTTATCTATGAGAGTTATCAATCTAAGGAGACAACCAGACACTCACTTGCCAGAGGCATTGATAGTATCTTCCAGTTTTCGAGTCAGTTTGTCCAGTACCTACGATAATCTTGCCTGCTATTGCGGTGTCTCTACCTGAATTTAGCTGAATATTTTAATTGCTGGAGGATGCAGGAGGCAGTCTTGCCAATGTATCCTCTGAAGAAGCCATAGCTTGTTCCTCATAGTTGGAGCTGGAGGTATCTTGCAGGCTGCCCTTTTGATGACGCAGATGACACCAGCACCCACAGGAGACAAAACAGAGCAGGAGGTGTCAAGTAAGGGTAAAGGTTTGGGCTTTTTAAAAAATCATTCATGGGATGTTGGTATCACCCTCGAGGTCTGCCCACCCCTTTCTTCCCCTGAGATGCTAGTGGTGAGTGTCATTTTGAAACGCTGCAATCCATTTGATTTAAGCGGATCATAACACCATTAAGGAGCAAGTTCCAGGAGTTAGATCAAGTGGCAGTGAAGGCATGGCAATATATTTTCAATTCTAGATGGTGAGTTGCTTGGAGAGAACTTGCAGGTTGTGGTCTTCCCATCTCCTTCTAGATGGTAATGGTGGTGCATTTCGAAGGCATTGTCTAAGGAGGCTTGATGAATTTCTGCAATATATCTTGTAGATGACAGTCACTGCTATTTTATTGAGGTATTTTAGGTGTTGGAGGTGATTTCCTCAAATTCCAGGAGCAGCAATTACTGTTTTATATGTTGTTGCATTGTTTTGGAACTTTGGAAAAAAAAAGTCAAAACAACAGCAGTTTTAGAAGGGAGAAGAACAGACAAAGGAAGCACATGCTGAGGTCAGTGCAGGAGAGAGAGAGAGAGAAAGAAACTGACACCACACTCAACCTGCACAGTTACTGCCTTTGCTGCTTGAAATCATGTATCGCTGGACATTGGAGTGTGTCTGGGAAAATTAACAAACAGTGAAATTCACAACTGATCTTGGAGGGACTGTTTGGGCGAAGTTCACAGCACAGAAGCAGATAAGTATATTGTTTTTAAGTGGGACCTACAGTAAGTCTGCAGTAGTGAGTAGAGTGGGTTCATTCTTGATTATATTTTTTGAGATATGTCTCTTGATTAAACTTAAAATGTAAGCCATAACTATTAATTTAACCTGGGGCAGTGTTTTGTAGAGGAATAAGATGGTGTTATTTTCTGGGTCTGTAGATTGTGAAGGAGCAAAAATGGCCTTTACTAGAGTGATATGCGCTTCTTGTGAGATTAGATTAGATCCTGCTCCTTGGATGCTGTCTGAACTGCTGTGCTTTTCCAGCACCACTCTAATCCAGAATCTGGTTTCCAGCATCTGCAGTCATTGTTTTTACCCTGTTAGATTACCTACAGTGTGGAAACAGGCCCTTCAGCCCAACCAGTCCACACCGACCCTCTGAAGAGTAACCCACCCAGACCCATTTTCCCTCTGACTAATGCACCTCATACTATGGCCAATTTAGCATGACCAATTCACCTGACCTGCAGATCTTTGGACTCTGAGAGGAAACCGGAGCACCCAGAGGAAACCCACGCAGACACGGGAAGAATGTGCAAACTCCACACAGACAGTCACCCGAGGCTGGAATCAAACCTGGATCTCTGGTGCTGTGAAGCAGCAGTGCTAACCACTGAGCCATCGTGCCGACCTATGTAGCAGTTTAAAGAGAGTGTAAGGGTTACTGTGGATTATATCTGCAATAAATGCTATTGGTTGCAAATCTTATCAGATCGAATGGATCAGTTGGAGAGACAGTTAGAAGCAATGAGGAATTTGCAACAGCAACAGTATGTGATGGATGGCAGTTATAGAAAGGGGGAAAAGTCTCAGATACAGTCACATAGATGGGTTAACTCCAGGAAATGTAAGAGAGGTAGCAACTAGTGCAGGGCCCTTCTGTGGCTATATCCACTTCAAACAAGTATGCTGTTTTGGAAAATGTAGGGCGTGATGGATTCTCAGGAGAATGTAGCACAAACAGCCAAGTTTCTGGTATTGAGACTGGCTGTAATGCAATGAGGGGTTCGTCGGGTTCCAAAAGATCAATTGTGTTAGGGCGCTCTCTCGTCCGAGGTACAGACAGACGTTTCTGTGGCCAGCAATGAAAAATCAGAATGCTGTGTTGTTTCCCTGGTGTCAGGATCAAGGATGTGCCAGAGAGGGTACAGAATGTTCTCACGGGGGAGAGGGGCCAGCAAGAGGTCATTGTCCACATTGGAACCAACGACATAGGAAGGGAAAAGGTTGAGATTCTGAAGGGAGATTACAGAGAGTTAGGCAGGAATTTAAAAAGGAGGTCCTTGTGAGTAGTAATATCTGGATTACTCCCAGTGCTACGAGCTAGTGAGGGCAGGAATAGGAGGATAGAGCAGATGAATGCATGGCTGAGGAGCTGGTGTATGGGAGAAGGATTCACATTTTTGGATCATTGGAATCTCTTTTGGGGTAGAAGTGACCTGTACAAGAAGGACGGATTGCACCTAAATTGGAAGGGGACTAATATACTGGCAGGGAGATTTGCTAGAACTGCTTGGGAGGATTTAAACTAGTAAGGTGGGGGGTGGTGGAACCCAGGAAGATAGTGAGGAAAGAAATCAATCTGAGATTGGTACAGTTGAAAACAGAAACGAGTCAAACAGTCAGGGCAGGGCATGGTTAGGAACATGGGACTGGGATATCATACCAATTACAGAAACATGGCTCAGGGATGGGCAGGACTGGCAGCTTAATGTCCCAGGATACAAATGCTACAGAAAGGATAGAAAGGGAAGCAGGAGAGGAGCGGGAGTGGCGTTTTTGATAAGGGATAGCATTACAGCTGTGCTGAGGGAGGATATTCCTGGAAATACATCCAGGGAAGTTATTTGGGTGGAACTGAGAAATAAAAAAGGGATGATCACCTTATTGGGATTATATTATAGACCCCCTAATAGTCAGAGGGAAATTGAGAAACAAACTTGTAAGGAGATCTCAGCTATCTGTAAGAATAATAGGTTGGTTATGGTAGGAGTTTTAACTTTCCGAACATAGACTGGGACTGCCATAGTGTTGAAGGTTTAGGTGGAGAGGAATTTATTGAGTGTGTACAAGAAAATGTTCTGATTCAGTCTGTGAATGTACCTACTAGAGAAGGTGCAAAACTTGACCTACCCTTGGGAAATAAGGCAGGGCAGGTGACTGAGGTGTCAGTGGGGGAGCACTTTGGGGCCAGCGACCATAATTCTATTAGATTTAAAATAGTGATGGAAAAGGATAGACCAGATCTAAAAGTTGAAGTTCTAAATTGGAGAAAGGCCAATTTTTATGGTATTAGGCCAGGGTTAAAGGATTTGAGCTATGGGGAGAGGCTGAACAGGCTGGGGCTGTTTTCCCTGGAGCGTCGGAGGCTGAGGGGTGACCTTATAGAGGTTTACAAATTATGAGCAGCATGGATAGGATAAAGAAACAAAGTCATTTCCCTGGAGTCTGGGAGTCCAGAACTAGAAGGCATAGGTTTAGGGTGAGAGGGGAAAGATATAAGAGGGACCAAAGGGGCAATTTTTTCACACAGAGCGGGGTATGTGTATGGAATAAGCTGCCAGAGGAAGTGGTAGAGGCTGATACAATTGCAACATTTATAAGACATTTGGATGGGTATATGAATAGGAAGGGTTTGGAGGGATATGGGCCAGATAATCGCAGGTGGGACTAGATTGACTTGGGATATCTGGTTGGCATGGACGGGTTGGACCAAAGATCCTGTATTCATGCTGTATATCTCCATGACTCTATGACTCTAATTGTACATCGGTAGTTGATGAAGTGAATATTTGTGAATATAATGCTATTCAGGTGGGCTGCTTTGCCCTAGATGGTATCAAGCTGCTTGAATACTGCTGGAGCTGCACTCATCCAGGCAACTGTGGAGTATTCCATTACACTTCTGACTTGTGCCTTGCAGATAGTGGATAGGCTTTAAGAAGTCAGGACCCCTGGTGAGGTGAGTTACTGCAGGTATTCTAGCCTTTGACCTGCTCTTGTTGTCCCAGCTAGTCCAGTTCAGTTTGTAGTCAATGGTAACCCTCAGGATGTCGATAGCAGGCGATTCAACAATGGCAATGTTTTTAAATGTCAAGGGGCAATAGTTATATTCTCTCTTGTTGGAAATAGTCAGTGCCCAGCACCTGTGTGGCACAAAAGTTATTTGCCACTTTTCAGCTCAAGTCTGGATATTGTCCAGACGTTGCTTTATTTGGACATGGTCTGTTTCAGTAGCTGAGGAGCCATGAATGATGCTGCACATTGTGATGGAAGGAAAGTCATTGATGAGGCAGCTGAAGCTGTATGCTGCATTGGATATGGCTCAGGGAAACTTGCACAAAGATATGCTGGACCTGAAATGACTGATTTCCAAAACTACAGCCATATTCCTTTGTGTCAGGTATGACTCTAACTAGTGGAGAGTTTTCCCCTTGATTCCCATTGACTCCTATTTTGCTCAGGCTCCTTGACACCACATTCAGTCAAATGTAGCCTTGGTGGCAAGTAACTCCCACCTCACCACTGGAATTCTGTCCATGATTGAACCGAGGCAGTAATGAGGGCAAGAACTGAGTAGCCCTGGTAGAAACTAGATGTGAGTGTCAGTGAGCAGATTATTACTTAGGAAGTAATGCTTGATAGCATTGTTGATGACATCTCACATTGTTTATTGATAATTGATTGATGGAATGATAATGTCTGGTTTGTACTTGTTCTGCTTTTGTGTATAGGACTCACCTGTGTAATTTTTCCCCTTGGTTGGATACATGCCTTTTTGTAGCTTTACGAGAAAACTTAGCTGGAGGTGCAGCGAGTTCTGGAGCACGTGTTCAGTTCTATTGATGGGATGTTGTCAGGGTCATGTAGAGCAAACTAATTGGCTGTAAACTGGCATCTATGGATCTTAGCAGCTATGGATGGTGCATCCACTCAGCAGTTCTGACTGAAGATTGTTGCAAGTATTGAAGATAGTGATATTATATATCTTTGACATGGCATACTATCCTTCACCCTTCACTGAACCAGGATTAGCCCTCTAAATTGATCTTCATGGTTGAGCTGGGAATATGGTTGTCCATGAGTTTGCAGGTTGTGTTGAAATATGATTCTGCTGCTACTGATGGCTGCATGCATCCTATAGAAACTCAGTCTTGTGTTGCTCAATTTGATCAAAGTTTAACCCATTTAGCATGAAATAAGAGTCAGATATCATGGTGTAAGGTATCCTCAATGTGAAGATGGGGTTTTGTCTCCACAAGGAATGTTTGGTAGTCACAATGCTGTCATAGACATGTGCAGCAGATAGATTGGATATATGTTTTCCTCTTGTTTGTTCCTCATTACTTACTGAAAACCCAGTATAGCAGCTACATCCTTTCGGACTTGATCAACTCAGTCAGTAGCAATGCTGCTGAGCCGTTCTTGATGATGGATATTCAAATTCCTCCCACAATGTACATTCAGCATCCTTGCCTTTCTCAGTGTTTCCTCCGAGTGATATTCAATATGAAGGAGTACTGATTCTTCAGGCAGTTGGTATGTGCTAATCAGCAGGATGCTGTCTTGCTCTTGTTTGTCCTGATGCCAAGAGATCACAAAAGGCCAGGAGTCACTGTTGAGGATTCCTAGGACAACTCCCTAACAACTGAATACTAGACTGAATATTCTGTTTGGTCTGTCCTGCTGGTGGGACAGGGATGGTGATCATGATGTCTGTGACATTATATTTACGGTATAATTCTGTGAATATAACTACATCAGGCTTTTGTTTGATTAGTCTGTGAGATAGCTGTCCTGATTTTAGCATTAGTCAAGACCAAATTTACCTCCTCATATTTATTCGCCAAACAATTTTTAATTTTAATCTGCTTTTGTATTTATAACTGAGTAATTCACAATATATTTTTCTTCATGGTCACATTGATTGAATGTTGTGATAATGTTTTTAAAGGGACAATGTGAATGTAGAACTCTTCAAAAAGAAAGAAACAATTTTCTAAAAATAGTAGTAATATGCATGCATTCAGCTCTGTTAATAGATATTCAAATGTCAGTTAAATTTGATGGTAAGCAGAAAACTGACAGATTATTAGTTCTCTGCTTGGATTAAAGTGGTTAAAATGAGTAGGACTTCTCAGAACTGTTCAATCTTCTTTTTTCTGGTTGGCATTTAGTTTTTATCAATGTAGCGCAGAAGATGAATTAGTTTATATCCTTCAATGGCCTCACTCTCCTGGAACAGGGTAAATCATGGTGCCAATATGGTGATTTAATGGCCGATTTGTACGGCAGGATCTTTGAATAGATTTTCCAATTCTTCCTGCATCCTGGCATTTTGAATGCCAGTACATTGAAGTCCAATTATGGACAGAAATTTGACAGAGCCACCTTTCAGAATGTGACACTCTCCTTAATTTTTGTTATACTCAGGATATACAATATCTTGATTTAGGAACTGTGGAATTGACCCCTTTTTCTCAATCTGTAAATAGGTCTACTTTCTATTGGTGGAAAATCCATCATTTGCCAGCTTTACTATGCATACTCAATTTTAAAATCCGCTAAGACGTTGGAGCAACTTCCTTGGTGGTATAATAGCTAGACTGCTGTAGCTCAGTTTCAATCCCTTATCAGGAAATAAAGGTCTATTCTACAAAAAGGGTTTTATGGCACAGTATTAGTTTGATAGAAAAGGCTCAGGTTTAAATCCCATTTGCTCCAAATATATGCCATGACACATCTGGACACGCTGATGAGAAGTATCTACTCTATTTTAAAAGGGTAGAACCTATTTGTACCAGGGTGATGTTTTGAGAGTCAGCTCAAGCTACAAAATGTTTGCAATCATGATGTGTTCATGTCACTTGGAGTTTTGCTGGAGGCAACACTTCTCTGAGGTGGAAAGGTAATTGAACTTATTGAAGAGCTTACTACGAGCAACTTTACACAGGGATTGAAATGTCACTGAATGCTATTGATGGTTCTTTCTTCAGCATATTGCCAGCTAAAGGAGGGGCAGATTCAGAAGAAGGTCATTGTTGGCTAGAGTTTGCTTCCTTAATGCTGAGCAACAGTGGAGGGAGGGTTAGAGTGATTGCACCATGGGAAGGAAAAGCTGGAGACTGGGTAAAAGTGATGAGAGCATGAAGGAAAGCAGACTGTGTTTTCTCCCTGGGGCAACATGCAAGTGCAGAATGATGGTTTCTCAGGTAAGCCCAGCAGGAGACCAAGGGTCTCGTACACTCTGGTTTTCAGTGCTTGTGAGGAAGATCATGAGAGTATTGCAGGTGTGCTACTAGTGGGCCAGGGCTTCAGCATCAAAGAGGCTCAAAACACATTAGGTGAGAACAAACAGTGTGGCATCAGTGAAGCTAGGTTCCTTTTGTCCTTGACATACTGCTACCTTATGATTGTGTGCAGTTCTGGTTCTCCCTCCTATAGGAAGGATGTTGTGAAACTTGAAAGGGTTCGGAAAAGATTTACAAGGATGTTGCCAGGGTTGGAAGGTTTGAGTTATAGGGAGACGCTGAATCGGCTGGGGCTGTTTTCTTTGGAGTGTTGGAGGCTGAGGGGTGACCTTACAGAGGTTTATAAAATCATGAGGGACATGGATAAGGTAAATAGACAACACCTTTTCCCTAGGTTTCCAGAAATAGAAGGTCTAGGTTTAGGGTGAGAGGGAAAAGATTTAAAAGGGATCGAAGGAGCAACTTTTTCAGCAGAGGGTGGTATGTGTATAGCGTGAGATGCCAGAGGAAGTGGTGGAGGCTGGTACAATTGCAGCATTTAAAAGGCATCTGGGTGGGATATGAATAGGAAGGGTTTAGAGTGATATGGACCAAGTGTTGGCAAATGGAACTAGATTAATTTAGGATATCTAGTCAGCAGGGATAGGTTGGACCGAAGGGTCTGTTTCCATGCTGTACATCTCTATGACTCTATGAATGCAAAACTTGTCAGGCCTTTCCTTCAACGTCCGCTACACTTCTGTCTTTCCAGCCAGTGCTTCTTTCACATTAAGTAGGGCACTTGCTTGTTCTTTGACAGTATCACCGTGGGTGTCAAGGGTTTATTACATGGCTTCCATGCCTGATAATGGGATAAATGTCATTATTTGGATGACCCAGAGAGAATAATGCTTTCTCTTTTCCTGCCAACCCTTGCAGACATGCCACTTGCTTTATGTGCTGGTATTCAGATTTCTTCCATAGCAACAGAATTCCACCATGTACATTTGGTAGCAATGAGATACAGCTCATCATGTTATATAACTGATGCTGCATCTGTCTTGCTCTGGTAGTAAAATACAACATTCCATATTGCTTTAAATGCATTTGGAGAGCTCTATTTACTTATCTTCAGATATAGTCAAAATATTATTCATAACAAACTGATTATCCAATAATTATAGATATTTAAGAAAACGGAACAAATTCAAGGTAATTTAGGAGACATGGACGATGGATGATAACTTTCTAGAAACATTTTTAAACATCAGTTTTTAGAACATAGAACATAGCACAGAACAGGCCCTTTGGCCCATGATGTTGTGCCGAGGTTTAATCCTAATGTAAAATATAGTAACTTAACCTACACACCTCTCATTCACTGCTATCCATGTGCATGTCTAGCAGTCGCTTAAATGTCCCCAATGACTCTTTTGATGAAAGGTCATTGACCTGAAATGTTAACTCTGTATCTCTCTCCTCAGATACTCCCATATGGTGGAACATTTTGCAGCACAGAAAATCCCCTCTTTTGACTCAGTATATCAAAGTTTAAAAAGAAACCCTTTGAATTGACTGCAAGCAGAAGTGCTGCACAAAAATTTGCATTTTAGAATACAGAAATATTTTGGTACACTGCCAAAGTGAAATGGATTATTGTTGAGATCATTCACTGTCAAATTCAGTTTGATCATAAGAGGGCTCTGCTATACAGTAAAGTTAAATCCAGCAATGCACATTTCCAGATGGGTTATATTTGTTCAATGTGGTTGATTACAATAGCCTTTTGCAGCTTAGTTCTGTGAAAATGTGTCCCTCTTGGGATCTTTAAAACAAAATATTAAACCTGCTGTCAATGAAGTCAGCTGGCAGACAATAAAAAGTAAATTCTTGCTGCATATGTGGAGAAAAAAAAATCACCATTATGAGAATGAATTGTTTTCAAAACAGAAAATGAGACAAGGTTTTTTGTTTCTGAGCATACAATCAAAGTATATCAATTGTCAAATAGAGTTGATTACAATTTAAACAAATCTTTGATATAATGAACATAAGGAGGGAGCAGGCCGTTCAGTTTCTGAAACTCTTTATCACGCATTTAGATCATGACTGATCTGTACATTAACTCCATCTGCCCTTACCATATATTCCTTGAACCTTATACTAACAAAATCCATCTATCTCAGGCTTGAAAGTTTCAATTGACTCAACATTCAGAACCATTTGAGGGCAGTAAAAGAGGTAAGTTTTACATTGTCTTTCTGTGAATTTCTCCCTATGTTTCCTTCTGGGTTTCCTTATTAAAGATAATTCTTTCTCAATATGCACCCAAACAAATAGCTTTTTCATTTTAGAGACTTTGGTACATCATTCTTTAACCTTCTCACTGAACAGGATGCAACCATGTTTATACAGAAAGTGCTGGAGAAACTCAGCAGGTCTGGCAGCATCTGTGGAGCGAAAACAGAGTTAATGTTTCAAGTCTAATGACCCTTCATCAGAATGTATTTTTGCAACCTGATATCGTAATTTAACATTTAAGCCTGATATCTTTCTGATAAATTGACATTGTACAGTGTGTCTTTGTACGTGATTATGGTTGAGCCATATCTCATGAAACACAATCTAAAGTGTTGAATGTGAAGTGGCAGTTTCATAATTTCACTTGTGTTGGGAAGAGAGACCACTGATTTGTCATCTGTTTCAATTTGATTCAACTTTAGTGCCACAATATAGTGCAAGAACTATTAGTATGCCCATATTGCCATCAAGGCTTTTTTCTTTTTCAGTTGAGGCTTCGTTTTATTTTCTGTTTCTCTTTGAGATTTTGCAGCATAATTTAAAGGAAGGCAGTGGTAAAGTGGTAATATCACTGGACTATAATCCTGATCTCTGGCTATTGTTCTGGGCACATGGATTTGAAGCCCAACTTGGCAGATGGTGAATTTGTATTTGGTTAACAATTTGGAATAAAAAGCTCGCCTAATGTGATCATGAAACCATTGTTGATTGATGTAAAACCTGTCTTGTTCACTAATGTTCTTTCGTTTGGGAAATGTGACATCCTTACCTGGCCTGATCTAAATGGGACTCCAGTTCCACAACAATGTTGTTGACTCTTAACTGACCTCTAGGCAGTTTGGGATTGGCAATAAATCCATAGCTAATGATGCCGGCATCCAGTGAATGAATAAAAATGATGCAACAGTGTACATCCTCTCCTCTTTATTGGGTCTTTCACATGACACACACTCTCTCTCTCTCTCTCTCTCTCTCTCTCCCCCTCCATCTGTTCTCCATTCCTGTTGGGTGGATCTTTCTTATGACTATTTCACAAACTTCTCTCAATCTTTATCATGTTGAGTTTAACACCTATTATCCCATCATCCCCATTAGTCAATATCCCCTTACAATCTTCCCTTTCTGGTCCTTGAACAACACCTTACCCAATGAGGGTATACTTTAGAATCCTGTATGTAAAGTTGTCCTATGGGCTCTCTGGCTTCCATAAACTTCAGATCTAACTAAAGCTTATTCCTCTGATGACTTTGCATTGGCTTTATTAGCCTCTAGTTATGGACAAATGCTAGCAATTATATCAGGATAAACTAAGCTATCCCTATATTATTTTGTCTCTATTTTTCTAGAAGGAGTTAGGTATACCTCTTAGGGCTAAAGGGATTGAAAGGTATAGAGAGAAAATGAGAAAAGATACTGATCAGCTTTGATCACATTAAGTGGCAGAACAGGCTCAAAGAGCAAAATGGCTTACTCCTATAGAACATAGAACATAACAGTGCAATACAGACCCTTCGGCTCTCGATGTTGCGCCGACCTGTGGAACCAATCTGAAGCCCATCGAACCGATGCTATTCCATTCTCATCCATATGTCTATCCAATGACCATTTAAATGCTCTTAAAGTTGGCGAGTCTACTACTGTTGTAGGCAGTGCGTTCCATGCCCGTACTACTCTCTGTGTAAAGAAACTACCTCTGACATGTGTCCTATATCACCCCTCAATTTAAAGCTATATCCCCTCGTGCTAGGCATCACCATCCGAGGAAAAAGGCTGTCACTGTCCAACCTATCTAACCCTCTGATTATCTTATATGTCTCAATTAAGTCACCTCTCAACCTTCTCTCTAATGAAAATAGCCTCAGGTCCCTCAGCTTTTCATCGTAAGACCTTCCCTCAATACCAGGCAACATCTCCTCTGAACTCTTTCCAAAGCTTCCACATCCTTCCTATAATACGGTGACCAGAACTGTATGCAATACTCCAAATGTGGCCACCCCAGAGTTTTGTTCTGCTGCAGTATGATCTCATGGTTCTGAAATTCAATCCCTCTACCAATAAAAGCTAACATACCATATGCCTTCTTAACAACCCTACTAACCTGGGTGGCAACTTTCAAGGATCTATGTACCTGGACACCGAGATCTCTCTGCTCATCTACACTACCCAGAATCTTACCATTAGCCCAGCACTCTGCATTCCTGTTACTCCTTCCAAAGTGAATCACCTCACACTTTGCTACACTAAACTCCATCTGCCACCTCTGTGCCCAGCTCTGCAGCTTATCTCTGTCCCTCTGTAACCTACAACATCCTTTGTCACTATCCACAACTCTGCCAACCTACAAATTTACTAACCCATCCTTCTATGCCCTCATTCAGGTCATTTTTATAAATGACAAACAACAGTGAACCCAAAACAGAGCCTTGCGGTACCCCACTATTAACTGAACTCCAGGATGACCATTTCCTATCAACCACCACCCTTTATCTTCTTGCAGCTAGCCAATTTCTGATCTAAACCGTTAAAGCAACCTCAATCCTGTTCCTCCATATTTTGTGCTCTGGCATACTATGGTGAACCTTATCAAACGTCTTGCTAAAATCCATATATACCACATCAACTGCTTTACCCTCATCCACGTATTTGGTCACCTTCTCAAAGAGCTTAATAAGGTTTGTGAGGTACAACTTTCACAAAACTATGGTAACTATCCCTAACCAACTTATTCCTTTCTCAATAATTATAAATCCTATCTGTTATAACCTTTTCCAACACTTTACCCACAACCAAAGTAAGGCTCACAGGTCTATAATTTCCAGAGTTTTCTCTACTCCCCTTCTTGATGAAGGGAACATTTGCTATCCTACAGTCTTCTGGCATTATTCCTGGAGACAATGACGACATAAAGATCAAAGCCAAAGACACTGTAATCTCCTCCCTGGCTTCCCAGAGAATCCTAGGATAAATCCCATCCAGTCCAGGGGACTTACCTATTTTTACACTTTCCAGAATTACTAACACCTCCTCCTTATGCACCTCAATCCCATCTCATCTAGTAACCTGTATCTCAGTATTCTCTTTGATCACAATGTCTTTTTCTAGTGTGAATACTGACGAAAAGTATTCATTTAGCTCTTCCCCTATCTCCTCTGACTCCATGCACAACTCCCCATTACTATCCTTGATTGGCCCTAATCTTACTCCAGTCATTTCTTTATTCCTGATATACCTATAGAAAGCCTAGGGCTTTCCTTGATACTATCCACCAATGACTTCTCATGTCCCCTCCTGGCTCTTCTTAATTCTCTCGTTAGGTCTTTCCTGGCTAACTTGTAACTCTCAAGTGCCCTAAGTGAGCCATCACACCCTAACATAAGCCTTCTTCTTCCTCTTGACAAGAGTTTCAACTTCCTTAGTAAACCACGGCTCCTGCGCTCGACAACTTCCCCCCTACCTGACAGGTACATAGTTATCAAGGACCACCAGTAGCTAGCCTAATCGCATCCTAATTGCCTTTCCCCCAGCTATAACTTTTGCCCTGCAGTATGTAGCTATCCCTTTCCATTGCTAAAGTAAACATAACCGAATTGTGGTCACTATCACCAAAGTGCTCACCTAACTCCAAATCTAACATCTGGCCAGGTTCATTACCCAGTACTAAATCAAAAGTTGCCTTGCCCCTTGTTGGCCTGTCTACATGTTGTGTCAGGAAATCCTCCTGCACACATTGGACAAAAATGATCCTATTTTCTATGTTTCTATTATTTTGGGGTCTCACACTGGTTGCTCCCCATGAGCTTTTCATCCTTTTGCACCATTACTTATGTCTTCCTTACATCTTCAAATCCTCATTCTTCTTCCTCTGAATAGCTCATAGCTCCAAGATAGAACTTTCCTACTGGTAGTAAAAGAAAGCTACTTGATAAATCTTCTCACTGCAACTTAGGTTTTATGACAAATATTCTATAATCCCCATTCATCAGATCCCTTTACAGTCTTAAAATACTAATACTTCATTAAAAGTTAACAATCACTTAATTGTACTGAAATAATTTCTCTGGTGGATATTCCAGCATGACTGTTTGTCTTGTCCTATAGCTGTCTCAACAATTCATTAATTGTTGATAGAATAGATTTGCCTTTCCCTACTTGCTTAAACATCCTTAGGAATCTCTGTTATGTTGCTTGCTTGTGGAAGTGCTCTGATGACCTTAGTTTTCAGCTTTATTCACCTTTATTCCTGTGATTAAAAACAGAATGTGTTGAAGAAAACCTGTAGGTCTGACAGTTTAGTTCTGAAGACAAGGACTGGACTGAAAACATTAACTCTGTTTCTCTCTGCACAGATCCTGGCAGATCTGCTGAGTTTCTTAAGCACTTTGCTTTTATTAAAGATGAACATCATTTGTGGCATTTTGATTTTATTTGAGTGTTATTCATGAGGCTAGCATTATGTGATATAAGAGTTTGATCAGAGGCAAATTCACACTTGTCCTTTAGTGTTAGGCCTGCATCCTGCAATGTTTGCATAACCTCACAAAGTCAATAATCATGCTCCTCCTTTGTAGAACAGTATGTTAGAATATTGTACTTTTGTTATATTATTCTCTACTTCCCTTGGAGTACATTGAACATTGCCATCTGGAATATTTCAGGTACAGATGCTAATCTAAAAGGTGGCCTGTGGAAGCAATAAATATCAAAGGACATCATAAAAGTAGTTGTCAACCTTGATTCCTCCTCCAAAGCTACTTATCATCTCTCTCGCCAATAAAAGAGCAGATGATGGCGATTTTCTCCAATGTAAGTAGACTATAATCAATGATGACATTGGGTAGATTTCACTTTGTACTGCCTTGTTGAGTTGGATCAGGTCACACAGATTTTAATAACCTTACTTGATTTAGAAACAGTGACTCGACCTGAGCACTAGTTAGCACTGTGATTAGCAAGTTTTGAGAAGATTTGTAGCTCAGGTTGAGTTTCTGGATGTAGGTTTGCTCGCTGAGCTGGAAGGTTCATTTCTAGACGTTTTGTCACCCTACTAGGCAACATCTTCAGTGGGTCTCCGGGCGAAGCACTACTGATAATTCCTGCTTTCTATTTATATGTTTGGGTTTCTTTGGGTTGGTGATGTCATTTCCGGCGGTGATGTCATTTCCTGTTCTTTTTCTCAGGGGGTGGTAGATGGGGTCTAACTTGATGTGTTTGTTGATAGAGTTCCAGTTGGAATGCCATGCTTCTAGGAATTCTCGTGCATGTCTCTGTTTGGCTTGTCCTAGGATGGATGTGTTGTCCCAGTCGAAATTGTGTCCTTCCTTATTTGTATGTAAGGATACGAGTGAGAGAGGGTCATGTCGTTCTGTGACTAGTTGATGTTAATGTACCCTGGTGGCTAGTTTTCTGCCTGTTTGTCCAATGCAGTGTTTTTTACAGACCTTGTGCGGTATTTTGTCAATGACATTAATTTTGCTTGTTGTCTGTATAGGGTCTTTCAAGTTCATTAGCTGCTATTATAGTGTGTTGGTGGGTTTGTGGGCTACCATGATGCCAAGGGGTCTGAGTAGTCTGGCAGTCATTTTTGAGATGTCTTTGATGTAGCGGAGAGTGGCTAGGGTTTCTAGACATGGTTTGTCAAACCCACCAACACATTAGAACTGCAGCTAATGAACTTGAAAGACCCTATACAGACACCAAGCAAAATTAATGTTATTTACAAAATACCATGCAAGAACTGTAACAAACACTACATTGAACAAACAGGCAGAAAATTAGCCACCAGGATACATGAACATCAACTAGTCACAGAACAACATGACCCTCTCTCACTCGTATCCTTACATACAGATAAGGAAGGACATCACTTCAACTGGGACAACACATCCATCCTAGGACAAGCCAAACAGAAACATGCATGATAATTCCTGGAAGCATGGCATTCCAACCAGAACTCTATCAACAAACACATCGAATTAGACCCCATCTACCACCCTCTGAGACAAAGAACAGGAAATGACATCACCAACCCAAAGAAACTCAAACATATAAATAGAAAGCAGGAATTATCAGTCGTGCTTCACCTGGAGACCCACTGAAGATGTTACCTAGTAGGGTGATGAAACATCTAGAAATGAGCCTTCCAGCTCAGTGAGCAAACCTACATCCAGCACTGTGATTAATAAACATCCCCTCCTGTTGCATTCTTTCAATTTGTGCTGTCTTTACATATTTGTGAGTGAGGTACCTTTCTCAGAGGAAAATCGGTTCTCATTTCTTGTACTTAAAATGGTACTTTTTTGTAATTTACTCAGTCGTGAGGATAAATAGGAAAATTCTTCACGAAATTCTGTATTGACTTTTCCATGAGCAACCTAATCTGATTTGAATTTTAATTGCAAGCATGCCTTCCAGATGAAATGTGAAGATTTGCAATCTTATAAAATATAAAGGCATTCAGTTTTCTTAATCTTTACGTTTAATCTTACCATGATCTGACCTTTACCTTGTTATTTGTTCTTCTTGGGCCTTCCAGTTTGATTGAAGGAAGTTTTATCGTGATCTGATCTGGCAATTTCAACTTGTCAGAAAGTCTAAAAATACCTACTTGACTTAGAGGGGGAAGGATGTATTGATTATAATGAGGGCTGCCAGATGGACCTCATAGAATACGAGTTCCCTGATTGGTGCTGTTAATCTGGTCCAATCAGGGAGCCCTGCTGGCAGATAAGAATGGGAGTGTCAGAAGTTCTGTTCATTCTGAGAGCTGGCTCTGAGGGAGCTGGACCAGGATTAAGGACTCTCCGTATGTAAATAGAGGGTGACTTGATGACGGAATACAGGCCTCTGTGGAGTTATTTCACAGGGACCAAACTGTAAATATTACTCCACTGTTTTGTTACACTGTAATTATAAACTCCCCATGGGTTAGGAC
Source organism: Chiloscyllium plagiosum (assembly GCF_004010195.1). Taxonomy (NCBI): domain Eukaryota; kingdom Metazoa; phylum Chordata; class Chondrichthyes; order Orectolobiformes; family Hemiscylliidae; genus Chiloscyllium; species Chiloscyllium plagiosum. The sequence goes on along the minus strand of NC_057722.1, from coordinate 27,910,386 downwards.
TGTCATGCCTCAGGTCCTTTTGTTTTAAAGTGAACTTCCTATGCTTTAATTAATTCTACTTTATCTATTCCTAAAATTGCTGTAATTTTTACTATCTCACTACAAATAGATGCGAAAGTATGATTGATACAGGTACACAATCCTTTATCCAAACACCTTGGGGCCAGTTGTTTTTCGGAATTCAGATTTTTTTGGATTTTCGAATAAATGACATTTTCACAGTAAAATTTTTTAAAAATTACCGAACAGTAGACACACATGTGAAAAATACAAACGCTAAGACACAATTGACATCTGCCAGTACTGGGCCACACCACCATCTCAGTGACGTGGTTTGAGTTAGTGTGGAGTTGGGTCACCTGCTCACACACCAAAATGATGCTCCACACTCCACGAAAAAAGGTTCGTATTTCAGAATTTTGGGTCAAGGATTGTGCATCTGTATTTTAAATGTGGATTGAGTTACACTTGCAATCCCTGATCCTTCACTCATATCCTTTAAAAATGCCCTGGCCTTGATTTTTCGAGTATAATGCCATTGGGACTGAACAAGAGTCGCATTAAAAGCTTTTACATGGCACAGCCTTCATATTCACAAAACATTTGTAATCAAAATTAAAATTATGTCAGTAACGACATGGCACGGTGGCACAGTGGTTAGCACTGCTGCCTCACAGCGCCAGAGACCCGGGTTCAATTCCTGCCTCAGGCGACTGACTGTGTGGAGTTTGTACATTCTCCCCATGTCTGTGTGGGTTTCCTCCGGGTGCTCCGGTTTCCTCCCACAGTCCAAAGATGTGCAGGTCAGGTGAATTGCCCATGCTAAATTGTCCGTAGTGTTAGGTAAGGGGTAAATGTAGGGGTATGGGTGGCTTGCGCTTCGGCGGGTCGGTGTGGACTTGTTGGGCCGAAGGGCCTGTTTCCACACTGTAAAGTAATCTAATCTATTTAACACTAAATCTGCATATTATCATCATTTATAATGGTGAAACCTATCTCAACCTGTCTCAACATACGAAAATTACACCAGTTTGTTGATAAATCAATATCATTTACTGAATAAAACATTTTACTTTTTTTCTGAGTTGGCTGTCATTCTTAAAGTCCCAAAGAATGTTCAGAAAATTCAAAAAAAATTCACAAAGACATTGTCATGATGATTTAAAATTCAGACTAACTGGTCTGACCTGCATGTGACTCCAAACCCACAGCAATGTGGTTGACTCTCAACTGCCCATTAGCAAATTAGAGATGGGCAATAAATACTAGCCTAGTTAGTGACATCCACATCCCATGAATGAACACAAGGCATTAACTCTCATCAATAAACTTAAAAGCCATGCACTCCACCCACATCTGTACCAATGGATCGCAGAGGAACTCTGACAAGAAGTCATCGAAACCTATCATAGTGTCAAGAAGACATAAACAAATGCAAAGTACCTGATACTGGCTGTCACAGAAAGATCAATCCAAAAAAATAATAATGCAGGGAGATACACACTGGAACAAATATTTCACAAGAGCTTCCAGAAATATCTTAGCAGATTTTCTTTGATTATCAGCTATGTCCATTTTGTCTCTGTGAAGAAGTTGGTACCTGGTCCACAAAGAAAGAATTAAAGAAAAAAATCATCCAGCAACTTTTCAATAACTGCAACATTTGACTGATTGCATCCCAAAAACCAACTAATCAACATTGACTTCAGCTTAGATGATTACTGCATAAAGACAACAAAAGAAAAATAAACTGCATATTGTTTTAGCTTCCTTTGTTTTGGGAACTGTTCCCCCTTTGACTTTGTAAGTGTGTGTGTTTATTTGTGTGGGCCAAAGTGACTGAACAAAGACCATCTGCTTGACATTGCATTTTTATTATTTTCCTCAGCTTTAACAGTTAAGAAATTTTCTCTTTCTTTAACTCGAGAATGTCCTGTTGTTTGTCTTCTTGTGGACAAAATAATTAACAACATTCTTAATTCGAGAGAGGTACAGCCTTGTGCATAAAGAATTTAAACCATTCGCAAGTTTACCTTTTCTCATCTGGTTGTAGCAACATGATATCTTCTTTTGCTAAATTAGTTTTTATCTATTTTAATAGTTTACTAGCTCATAATTTACATCATGGGTAAGTGTGAGAGGCTTTTGGTCCGTCACCATTGTTATAGAATAAATTGGGTAGCAATGTCTAACAGATAAACAAACAGAGTAAAATGTACAATTCTGGAAGTTACTGTTGAGTTTGTCCTGTTCTTTCCTGCATAGATATCACGCTGCAAAAATAAAAATCAGTTTTCACAGATGTGGTACTTAATTATCCAATAAACCTGCCAGTACTTTAGCCGCTATTCCAGTCTTTTACTTTTTTTTGGCCAAGTAATGAGTTATGATGAGATTTTTGGAGGGATTCTTGCTGCCAGGCCAACCCCCAATAACACTAAGCTTGCATGTGGATCTGAGCTACCTATTCACTTGCTCTGGACACTAACCAATACCCTTTGGTCTCACCTGCAACAAAGGTAACAACTGTGCTAACCATATTCATCTCCTTCAATCCCCACCTCTTTCTCTTTCCAGGAGGAAAACAGCATCAATAGAGCAGAAAGAGTCATGATGGGTGGTGGGCTGCCTAACATTCAACTCCTCACATGGAGAGTGTCCTAACTGACCATCCATGAACCGGTATTGGAAGCTGCTGTTCACTAACTGTCCTGGGATGTCCAGAGCAAAGGCTATTGCTCTTGACTTGACTGAAGCAAGCTGAAAACCATGACAACTATCCTGCCTTTGTGTCTGTGCTAAACAACATGGCAAGACAAGAGTAATATGAGCCTGGTATCTCTAGCTGAGTGGACAAAGCTCAAAAAGGCAAGGTGAGGCAATTCAAGACAGGGAAGCTTTGAACATCCAAATAGCATCATGGCAGCGGGAGAAAAGCCTAGAGATGTAACTTGGTCTGGTCCATGAGCTAAATTAGTGATCCTGCAGCTTTACGATGTTAGTTGCCAGGATAGCCCAAGGTGTAGCAGCATATTGTAAATGGATCACAACTATGTCATTTGGGGTCATGGAGATTGCCAGCCGACACATACCAATGTCCAATATGGGGTTCATGTAGCAGTGATATGGAGAGTGCCCTGAGATGTTAGTGACTGGTATCCAACGTGAAGTTCCTTTGGAGGAAACAGTGAGCTAAATCACTCTAATTTCCGTGTCAAGATTTCTTGATATCAAACCTGATAGCTTCCTATGGTACCAAATGCACTAACTATTAATGTAGTGAGTTAACAAGGCATTCAATAATTTCCCTTAATTGGCAACTCACCACTGCTGAGTGAAAGTTGAAACTTTATTGCTGGAACAGCACAGCAGGTCAGGCAGCATCCAGGGAACAGGAGATTCGACGTTTCGGGCACAGGCCCTTCTTCAGGAATCCTGAAGAAGGGCCTGTGCCCGAAACGTCGAATCTCCTGTTCCCTGGATGCTGCCTGACCTGCTGTGCTGTTCCAGCAATAAAGTTTCAACTTTGATCTCCAGCATCTGCAGACCTCACTTTCTCCACTGCTGAGTGAAAACCTTGCCTCGCGTTTGTGAAAATCATGAAGATGTAGCAAGATGAGAGATACTCTTTGCTGGACTTCCCATCTGATTCTGCGACAGGTCTCACCATAGCTCTCACATTGCTCAAACCCCTATAAGATTCCACCCTCTGTCTCTGTCTGACCTGTTCTGATAATGCTACCTTCCCCATCAGCACTCGCTATGTCTTCCTTTTTCCACAACAGAAGAATGCACCCAACCTGTGATGAACAGAGCCCTCTACCAGGTCCAATTCATTTCTTGCCCTCTGACCTCACCTCTTTCCCTCATTCCCATACCATAATAGGATTCCCTTGACCTCACTTTCCACCACACTAGCCATTTCCATTACCTCATGTGTGCTGTCACCATCAAATGTATCTTTTTTTCCCCAATCAGCATCCACCTCCAAAATCTTGTGCCCTTCGTGCAGCATCTTTTCATTCAAGTGCAAGATTTATAACACTTGTCCTTTTAGCTCCTCTCTCCCCAAATTTTTGAATTCCAATTGAAGCAGTAGTTCACTTATTCCTGTTGAAATTTAATAAGATGTTATTTGCTGCTCAGAATATGGTCTTCTCTCCAGACTGGAGACAGAATTGAGGCTGGGTGACTGCTTTGTAGAACACCTTCTTCTCAGTCCATAAGCATGACACAAACCTTCCAGTTGCTTGCCATTTTAATATACCACCCTTCTCTTATGCTCACCTTTATGTCCTCAGCCTGTTCCTGTGTAACTCAAAACAAGTATGTGGAACAGGATCTAATTTTGTAATTTGGCTGTTGCCTTTTAGACTCAATATTGAGGTTGACAACTTCAGAACTCTGTACTCAATTTTTATTAGTTTTCTTTTAACAGGTGCCTGTCCATGTCTTGTTTCCATGTTTTTGTTTTCACACATCGCTGCCTTATTCTGCCATTACTACTTATTCCAAATCACAGCTTTATTTCTTTACAACACTTACCACTCCTATTGTATTTTGTTCCATGATATATTTGCCAATCTATCCTACTCTCTAATCTACCTTTGACCTTCCATTTTGTTCTGACCCCTTTTACAAGAACATAAAACCCAGCATATTTTCACTTATACCCCTCAGTTCTGGCAAAGAGCTATATTGGACCTGAAACATTAACTCTGTTTCATTCTCCACAACTATTACTTGACCTGCTAGGTTTTTTTCCCCCACTTTGGTTTTATTTACCAGTAAATTAGGCCTTACTCATCCAGGTAGAAGTGAACTTTTATTGGCTTGATGAGACTTGGTTGGTGCCAATCATTCTTTCTGGCACTATAAGTGAACTTTTTCATGTGAATGTCTAATTTAGGGTGGCAGAGCGTCACAGCACCAGGGACTCGGGTTCACTTCCAGCCTCGAGCGACTGTTTGGAGTTTGCACATTTTCCTGCGTCTGCGTAGGTTTCTTCCGGGTGCTCTGGTTTCTACCCACAGTCCAAAGATGTGCAGGTTAGGCGAATAAGCTGTGCTAAATTGATCATAGCATTCAGGGGTGTGCAGGTTAGGTGCATTGGTCAGGGTAAATGTAGGGTAGGAGAATAGGACCAGGTGGATTATTCTTCAGAGGGTCGGTGTGGACTTGTTGGGCCGAAGGGTCTGTTTCCACACTGTAGGGATTCTATGAATTATTACTGGGGTTACCATCTGTGTTTGTTGATGATAAATTTTAATATTTTAATTACAGCCACTTAGGAGATAGAGAAGAATGTTTTCAGAGATCACTTGGAAAGCTACAAATGAATGCTGCAAGATCTTGGGCAATATTTATTTGCATTCAATGGCATCAGGTTCATGTCTTTTTCCTCAACCTAACCTGACAAGATGCCAGAATCCAGCCATAAGCCATATCCCTTTCCATCACCATTTTGCCAAACCCAGACTTAATAGTAAATGCCAGAACAAGTGTTCCACTGTAAGACAAAACCCTCACTATGGTGTTGCTAGATTTCATGACTACTGATGCACCAACGCAGATAAAGATCACTTTTGTGGCTCAATACAACTAAACATGATCTTGCGATATTAATACTTGTAAGAGATTAAGTGTTCTATACAGATGAAAGGAGGTATAAATGTCATTTTGCACACCACTAATGCAAAATTGAGGAATTTGATCCTCAAATCACATGGAAACTAATTAATAAAATTAAGTTGATTTATTCAGTCACGGTGACCATTGATGTTCTGCCCTACATGTTATAAATCATCCTGTTACAATGAAAGAAAATATTCACTGTGAGCATTGCCATGGACTATCTCAATATTTGAGATTTTATCTTTGAAAATGTATTCAAATTATTTGGTAGCATTATGCAATAATATGTCAGCAGGCATATGATATTCACCACATTTTTTTCTGAGTAATAAACAGTCAGTTATGTTTTAATTATAGACAGTAATAAATTTGTTAAAAACATGGAAGAGGCCACTATTATAATGATTGTAATGTAGGAACTATTCACTTTTTCACAACAAAACAGAGACCCGGGTTCAATTCCCACCTCAGGCAACTGTCTGTGTGGAGTTTGCACATTCTCTCCGTGTCTGCGTGGGTTTCCTCCGGGTGCTCTGGTTTCCTCCCACAATCCAAAAATGTGCAGGTTAGGTGAATTGGCCATGCCAAATTGCCCGTAGTGTTAGTTGAATGGGTCTGGGTGGGTGGTGGGTCGGTGTGGACTTGTTGGGCCGAAGGGCCTGTTTCCACACTGTAAGTAATCTAATCTAAAAAAAACAAAACTAGTGTTCTCCAAAGATTAACCAAATATTTACAGTTTGTACTAAAAGAAGTTGAGCTTAGCATTTGTGAAAGATAATTGAGAGTCTGGAGCTTTCTGTTATGCTTTTACAAGAGGTATGAAGGTACTGATAGGACTTTGAGAATGAAGATCTCTTATTTTCTTCACTTTAACTTTGCTCCATGTTCTGCATTTTTCTTAAATTTATATTTTGCAACTTTATACACTTTTGTGGTAATGTCTTCAGCATTTCATCTTTGCTATTTATATTTTGCTTGAACAGCTTTTTTAATCCATTAGCTGTCACCAATTCGATTTTAGTTTTATTTTTCACTTTAGTATCATCTTTTTTTTGAATCACACATTTTCTTGCTTCATATGTCAGAGAAGGCCCCAAGTTTCCTTCAGATTTGTGCTGTTGTAATGGAACATCTATGGCATTAAACTTGTTTTATGGTCTGTTGCTGAAACAGTTCAATGTTAATTCTAATAGCTTCACACCACATAGCGGCAATGGCAAATTTTTTTAACTTGCACCATCACCATTTATCTTGCCATTTCAGGAAATGTTTTTGTCCTACTTGCTCTTCCTGGTTTCAGTCCCTTCCTTTGGTTTTAGATATGTTTTTTCATCAAATATAGTTATTGCCTCATTGCAAAAGAAGATTAGCATCCTATACAGATGCCCTAACCAAGATGAAAGATCCAGAAAATCTGGAAGAGATAGAATGGTTACAGAATAGGATCTCCTCCAGTCCATCAAAACCATATCAGCTTTCTGAAAGAGCACATCACTATATTCCAACAGTCCTGCTTTTTCTCAAACCTCAGCTTTGCCAACACATCCATGTAACTGAAGTCTCTCGTCCCAAGAATCATTTGCACAATGTTTTTCTGTGCTCTCGCTAATGCCTTCCACTCTTTCCTATAGGTTGACACCCAGAATTGGACATTTTACTCCAACTGAGTTTAAACTGTTTAATAAAGATTCACCATATCTTTTCTTGTCAAGTCACCATTCTTCAGAACTGTGTTTAGCTCGGATGAGTTTGATATATGTGCTGAAGATGGGATGGGGAAGGGGGTGGAATAGGTGGACATGGAGCCCAGAAGAGAGAACAGTAATCGCGCAGATAAAGGAGTGGCTAAAGGTCAGCATGGGAGAATCAATAGGTGCTATTGGTACCATTAATAGCTGACACAGCATTGGTTTTGGTTAGGGTAAGGACATGGGAGAAGGTCATCTGGCCCAAAATTATTGAACTCGATATTGAGTCCTGAAGGCTGCAGGGTCCCCAAGTAGAAAATGAAATGCTGTTTTTCCGGCTTGCACTGAGCTTCACTGCAGCAAACCTAAGACAGAAATGTTGGCCAGGAAACAGAGTGGTGTGTTGAAGTGACAGGCAACCGGAAGCTCAGGGTTATTTTTGCATACAGTATGTTGGTGCTCTGCAAAGCAATGGCCCAGTCTGTGTGTCATCTCCCGAACATGGAGGAAGCTTCCTCTTCTCTTCCCTTCCCTTCATGGTCAGTATCCCGCAGAGACCATTCCTCTGGGACACGGTGGCCCTCTCCTCCTTGGGCATAAGCCCGAAATGTCAACTCTCCTGCTCCTCAGATGCTGCCTGACCTGCTGTGCTTTTTCAGTGCCACACCTTTTGACACTGACTCTCCAGCATCTGCAGTCCTCACTTTCTCCTAGGTGCTCTACTTTGGGGAAAAGAAATGCAGACTGACTGACCACTTTGCAGAACACCTACATTCTGACCCTGAGCTTCCAATTGCCTGCCACTTCAACACATCACCATGTTTTCTGGCCCAAATCTCTCCTTGGGTTTACACGAAGCTCAGCTCAAGCTGGAAGAATGACATTTTCCGTTTGGGGACCTTGCAGCCTTCAGAACTTAATATCAAGTTCAAGACTGTAGAGTCCCCAGAAAATGAAATGCTGTTCTTCAGTTTGTGCTAAGCTTCACTGGAGCACCTTGCCAACAAACCTGTTACAGTGGAAGTCTATGTACACTATATCTATTGCATCACCTCATGAACAGCCTCTGCTACATAAAAGCAGTTGATATCCACATCCACTAATAAGTGCCAAGTTATAGTCTCACCTAGCAAGTGTCAGGCAATGCCATTGCCGAATACCCTGCTATCAAGATCTTGGGCATTACCATCAACCAGAAATTGAACTGGACCAGCCATATAATTGCCATGGCTACAAGAGCAGGTCAGAGACAAGTTAGGAATTCTATGATAACTCACCTCCTCTCTCCTGAAGCCTGCTTACTATGTACAAGGCACAAGTGAGAAGTGTGATGGAATTATTTTTGCTTGGTTAGGTGAGTACAGCTCTAGTAACACTGAAGAAGCCCTACACCATCCAGAACAAAGCATCCCGTGGGATTGGCACCATGTTAACCATATTGAACATTCACTTATTCCACCACTGGTGCACAATGGCAGCAGCATGTACATTTACTAGATGTATTTCTGCAATTCACCAAGGCTTCTTTAACGGAATCTTCTGAACCTTCCAACCTCTACCATCTAGAAGGACAAGGGAAGCAAATACATCAGGACACCACCATCTACAAGCCACATACCATCCTGCCTTGGAACTATATCACCATTACTTCATTGTTAATATGCCAAATCCTGAAATTTCATCCCTAACAGTGTTGTGGGAGTACCCTCAGCACATGAACAGAAGCAGTCCATGAGGAGAGATTACCACTACCTTTTCAAGAGCTATTAGGGACCATCAATAAATGGTGGCATATGTGAAAGAATAAAAATAACCCTGAACTTTAGGATACTATGATCATCATCTCCTAACATTTTCCTGCTTACATTTGATCCTCTTGGCCCACCTCATTTGCCCATACCAGGTCCAGCTGTGTTTCCTCTCTCATTGGAGTGGAAACATACTGAAGTATAAAGTTCTGAACATAATTTAGAAACCCTTCCCCCTGTCTACCCTTAGCACTATCACTACCCTAGTCAACAGTAGAATAATTAAATTCTCTATTATATCTACTTTGCAGTTTTTGCATTTGTCTTTAATTTCCTTGCAATATGTTTCTCTACTTTTTCCTGTAGGTCAGAGGCTGATATAATACACATGTATTATAATTGTACCTCAATTGTTTCTTATCAAATAGACTCTCTCTAGGACATCCTTTCTCTCCAATAATGTATTAATTTTCTTATTTAATTATAATGTTCCATTCTTTCCGCCCCTATCTTCCCTGAACACCTATTTCTAAGATTATTTAACATCCACTCCTACACTTTAATGGATTGGTTTCTGTTACCACAACTTCGTACATCCATACGGTCACCTGCACTTGTAGCTCATGAATCTTATTTACTACACTTTCTGCATTCATATACATACACAATAACCCTAATTTAGACACAATTGCATTCCCTATTACTCTGAATCTGCTTAAACTAACTGTTTCTAATTCTAGTTCTAACTGTTTCTTTCAATTCTTTATGCTCCTCCTTCTTTCTCACTTATGTTCCATCTTAATTAGCTCCCTAAAAGCAACAAAACTGCCCACCAAGGCCAGTGGTCCAGGTTATTTTCAATTGCAAGCCATTCAGTTATATACTTTGAGGTCTTGTCTACCTCATAGCCTGTCCCAATGTCCCAGAAATCTAAAGCCTGCCCTCCCTCTCCAGCTGTGTATTCAACTGTTCTATTCTCCAGTGCCCACTAGCATATGGTGCAATGATAATTTGAAAATTAATACATTTGAGGAGTTTCTTGCTAGTTTCTTTCCCAGCTCCCAAACATCTGCCTGCTGGACCTAATTTTTCTTGCTGTCTGTGTTGTTGGCGTCGATGTGGACCATGACTGCTGCTCAGTGAAATGAAGCCACTCTGTGATATCCTTGAATTGTGGTCATTGCAGCTGCTAACTGGAATCAGGCCTGTCACACTCCTAGATAGAGCAAACATTGAGGTCTGCGAGGTGCTGAACTAGGCTGCTTAAAAATAAGTCTATCTAGGAAGCTTAAATGCCTCTCTAAGTGCCCTGAGACTTTTTCTAATTACTTTAAAATAACCTAAATTGACAGCAGTCTAACCATCACTCCCCCACAAACTCCTTAATGTCCTATCCACGATGCCAATTAAGGGAAACTCATCATCAGACTTATCCCTCTTGCCTTCATAACACCACTGATAATTTAGTGTTAACTCATGCTGCCCATTTCCCCCATCTGTTTGACCTTATACCATCCTCGCCATCTCACCCATTATCCACAATGGGCAAATGTCTTGAGCCATGCTGATATGAAATAATATGAAGTCCAACCTATTACAGGCTTTCCGGCATTAAAAAAATGTGCAAGTGCTGTTATTGCACTGGGGTGGACAGAGTAAAAATCACACAACACCATGTTATAGTCCAATAGGTTTATTTGAGGTATAAGCTTTCAGAGTGCTGCTCCTTCGTCAGGTAGCGAGCTGATGAATGAGCAGTGCTCCGAAAGCTTTTACTTCCAAATAAACCTGTTGGTCTATAACCTGATATTGTGTGATCTTGAACTTTAGAAAAAGATGTAAATCCTTTCAATACATTCATATCCCTTGAAGTACTTAATCTCTAGTAAAAACAAATTTTTGTTTCAAGTATTAAATAAACTATTAAAATAACACAGAGATAAAAAGCCCCAAGTCGTGGAGAGATAGACCCTTTATTCCCTGAGTTGTCAATCAAACATGACTTTCAGTGTGATAATGATTAGTTTTGGAAAACGTCCATCAGCCCTACAATGACAAATCTTTGATTTATGCCATCAAACATCTCATTTTCAACTGCATGAATAGCTATTTTTATCGATTTTTGGGTTGATAAAGGGTGGGGATTTCTACGACTTAATAACTTCATAGTTTCAAAGACCTTATCCATTTAAATGCACATTCATATCTATTCACAACAATCCCAAAGGGGGACCCTGACGTCCAAAAGGCTACTTATCTCTCTAAAATGATACCTCTCAGAAGAATTTTGGAAGGTTTACATATTTTTCTGAAATGGCTAACATTCACAAGTCATGTCTCAAAAACATAGCTGAACAAAATGCCCAATGGAGGCCAAAAACTCCAGTTTGATCTTCTGTTTTGTCAACTAATTTGACCTTGTGTTAAACAATGGGCAAGTTACAGTTCAGAGGAAATACTTCACTGAGCTGTTCAATAATTTTCAGTAATTTTGTGCAGCAAGGAAGGATATAACTTATTAGCCTCTGTTACCCAATGGAGATTCATGACCTGGCAGGTGGGGTGAGCAGGTGACTCATAAAATAATCCAATTGACAGGTGATTAAAAAAGTTGAACAAACAGGCTTGAATAAAGATCAGATGAAGACATCATGCCACTGGAGATATTTTTAGTTTTAATGATTTGTTCAGAAATGTATGTGATTTCAAATATTCAGTCCAAACGTCACAGCAGAAGGATATGACAAAGTGCATTTTCCATGGTGCTGGATAATTTGATATTTCACGTCCTTATTCTTTAAACCTCCCAAAAATGAGAATTCAGGTTCAATATTTCAATATATGTAGTCAATGTGTTCTGTATGGCTTTTCAAGCATTTATTAAACTGAATTATTTGTGTTATATTGTATATTATATACAGTTTACTGCAAATAGATCAAATTGTAAATTGGAAATGACCTGGAAATAAATTGCTGCTTAGTGAGCTTGGAAGCTCTTTAGTTTTGCTGACACCATTCCATTAGGAAATTTCATGAAAATATTTGATTACTTCAGGCCATCACTGTGGAAGATAACTTAATTATAATGACACAAATAAAGTGAATCTAATTAGTGGTCCTGGGGCAACAGCTCATTAGCACTGTAGTTTAGTAAATTAAATTTCAACACTAATAAATTAAAGTATTTGTCTTAGATGTATGGGAATCTCAAAAATGCCTGTAGTTTGGCTCTATCAGGATTTTTTTATTGACTTACAGACGAAAAGGTTAGTTATTAATAAAGGCATGAGGGAATAGACACATTCATGATGCAAGATGGTTACCCTGATATAGACACTCAAAAATTATTTTATAAATGTGCAATATTGAAGAACCGAAATAACATATCTACAAATTAGGACTACATCCAATGTTATTGCATTTCAGAATTGCACTAACCTATTGCTTCAGCCAAGTCCCTGTAAACTTCATAAGTGTGTTATTTCTGTAAAATCTGAAGCAGATATATTATATCCATGCAGCTACAAATGGGTTTTACAAATTGCATTTTTGAACTGAACAAACTTGTGTAGGTTTATGTCTACAAGGAACAAAATTATTTGTCCGTCAGACACAATTTGTTTCACCGATGATTTTAAAAATCAATGTCTATACACATTCAATGCAGAACTCATAAAAATTGATCCACTAGACCAATATACTGTTCTGACAAATCATGTCCATCTAAAGACAGAAATATGTGAATAAATGATAGATAATAAGTCACTGACCATGTAGCATGCAGGAGTTGCATTACAGTAATACAGAACTCCTTTGGAACTACTGAATTAACTTTTTTTTCAAATGTGCAGTTTCATTTCTTCATGTCCCTAATATCATCAGTATTAGAATATGTGTATTGAGACTGACGGATTAATTAACTTTCCAAACTATACAGCAGATAGGCTCATTTTAAATGTTTTTCAGTGCTTTGAAGATTTTCATATATTATGATTATTCAATTTTATTTTCTTCTGCATAAGAATTTATTAAATTGTTGATTTGGTTAAGTTTATAGTGATTATTTTCTGAACCAGTAAGTTAGTCATCCTTTTGGTAACTGATATTATTGAGCAACAGAGACTGAAAAAGGGTTTGTATGCTGAATATGTTATTAGATTTTGACATTAACATTTTTAAATTTGCAATGTATTGTCAGCTCTACTAGTATTTAATACTTAACAATTTTTGAAGGAACTCTATTTTAATATTGCTGAACTAAAATACCTCAATTTTCAGACTTCTCAGATCCATGATGCCTTCCTGCAGCTGAAATATAGAATAATTTGGATTGTGATATTTTCTGTAGCTGCAATTAATATGACAGATTTGAATTAATGGTCTATTGTGGCCACAGGATATCCCAAATTGCTTTATATTGAAATGAGTACTTCTGAAGTGTAGTAACCATTATAATGTAGGAACATGATAGTTTCTCTTAATTTTTTTTCCTATAAATCATTTCCTCATCTTTTCCCTTCTGAATTCTGATTGACTTCTTGCTGGTGTCCAACACCATAGATCCCTCACCAGTAGGCCACTCTTCATGTGTCAACCTTAATCAAAGCAACCTTTTCAACACAATGTCTGCCAATAAGGACTTCTGTCAGTATTACAAAGAGAAGGCAGCTTCTCCTTTATCATGCATGACCCACACTGGGATAGCCTCCAGAACTCTCATTGGCCGGTAACATTGAGCTGAATGTTACTTTTATCTGGCTAGGTTCTTGTCACGAGGCCCAGTGAATTTTCTCACCTTGTTTTTCCAAACATACCTTATTCACTACATCTCCTTTCCCTATACCATCTTACCATGAGTCCTTTTTGGAACAATTCTGCTATTCAGCAGATATGCCAAAACTCAGTGGCACCCCTTGCAGCCAAACCTGTGCTGCACCTAGATAAACACCATCAGCCCAAAGTTGCCTTGCACAGTTGCTGTCATTTGCTGTGCACATAATAAAGGAGAATTGGTGCCCCACTTTGCAGACAGTTACCTGCAGGTCCTGCTGGACGGGATGGTGTATCAGTAGTATTGCCTCATCCCCCAGGGCTAGCTTTTGAGCCCACAACATTAGATCTTGCTAACCATATCTGAAGTTTCCATCCAGATTAAAACAATCTCAGTCATCTGGAGGAATGCACAACACTGTAGGAAGTAGGTCAATGACCGTTTCACTCTGCCAGCATAAGTGCCACCATCTTCTCTCTGATGCCTCACAGTCAGTCTAACAGTGTTGCTGTACCTGCCCACCCCCCACCCCCAACCAAGGCTCTTGTTCTCTCACTGTCACTGTTGCAACATCTTCCCCATTCACTCTCACCCATCCTCAGCTCCAAAACCAACACTTCATGCCCTCTGCATTTACTTGGGCAACTTTCCCACTTACACCAAAAGTCACAGTTGTGCCATTCACTTTCATTTTGCTTAATACATCCCTGTGCCTCATTCCAGTAGGAAAATAACCCACATTAGGACAGAAAGACTCAAGGTGGATGGTATCATTTAGCTCCTCACCCCTTATGTGGAGAGGATCCTGAATCTGACTTAGAGTCATAGAGTCATAGAGATGTACAGCATGGAAACAGATCCTTCGGCCCAACCTGTCCATGCTGATATCCCAACCCAATCTAGTCCCACCTGCCAGCACCTGGCCCATATCCCTCCAAACCCTTCCTATTCATATACCCATCCAAATGCCTCTTAAATGTTGCAATTGTATCAGCCACCACCACATCCTCTGGCAGCCCATTCCATACACGCACCACCCTCTGCGTGAAAAAGTTGCCCCTTAGGTCCC
>NC_057722.1:27870621-27894907 GCF_004010195.1 Chiloscyllium plagiosum | reverse complement strand
AATGGCTAGTTCTCCCTTTATTCCATGAGATCTAGCCTTGCTAATCAGTCTCCCATGGGGAACCTTGTTGAACGCTTTACTGAAGTCCATATAGATCACATGTACTGCTCTGCCCTCATCAATCTTCTTTGTTACTTCTTCAAAAAACTCAATCAAGTTTGTGAGACATGATTTCAGATGCACAAAGCCATGTTGACTATCCCGAATCAGTCCTTGCCTTTCCAAATACGTGTACATCCTGTCCCTCAGGATTCCCTCCATCAACTTGCCTACCACCGAGGTCAGACTCACTGGTCTATAGTTCCCTGGCTTGTCCTTATCACCCTTGTTAAACAGTGGCACCATTTTTGCCAACCTCCAGTCTTCCGGCACCTCACCTGTGACTATCGATGATGCAACTATCTCAGCAAGAGTCCCAGCAATCACTTGTCACAATAGAGGATTTGCAGAGAACCCGTGAGCAAAGACTGTCTTGCTTAGCTTCACTGACAAGTATGACAAGCTTTCTGGCCTTATGTCTCTCTAAATGGCAAAGTAAAACAGCAGTCAAATGAGCCTGGTATCTCTGGCTGAAAGTGCAGCAAGGCAAAGCAATGCATGGTCAGAATACTGTGAGCATCCAGATATGCTCAGATTGAGTGAGCACTATGTGTCCAAATGAAGAATTTAGAGATTTCTGTTCTAGCCAATGAGCTGGCTCCATGTTACTAAGTGCACTGTATCCAGGATGCAGCATTACAATGTTAGTTACCGGTACAGCCAGAGATGCAGCATTGAAATTCAGAAGCAGTCAATAAATGCATCAGAGGTGTATCGTGAGATATGTTGTCAGTTGGCAGATGGCAGGTGCCACATTCTATGGATATGGTGTACATGTGGTCTACGACCATGTGGCATGCCCTGTGATGTTGGTACCTGGTTTCCAATGTGGAGGTCATTTGGAACAAGTGACAAGTTAACTCGATGGGTATGTGCTCTGATTTCCCTGTATCATCTCCCAACATCCACCTTGTTTGGTGAGTTCTATAAGATAGGAGTCTGAACATTAACAAGGTTTGTTGTGGTATTGCCATAGTTCATGACATTCAGAGCCCTGTCAGATTCTGTCCGTTGTCTTCTCTTCCTCCAATCTGGTGGGGTTACATCATGTCAGAAAACACTAAGTCCGTAGGAAGAGGACATGTTAGATCTCATAAGCAGGTACACACGTGAACTCAAAGGAGAGGACAGAATTGGAGGTAGCTAGCTAGAACAATTGATGGCCGGGCTTATCGTGTATTACTTCAATTTCTTGTGCTTTAGCTGCTTTCATGATTTTACACATACTCTCTATTTCTTCAAAAGTAAATGTAGATAAGTGCACAGCTAAACAAACTCTTCTGTCTCTCATATTATGGAGAGACTTGAATGAAGTGGCCATCCACTCTTATAATTGACAAAGCACCTACAGCTATATGGTGTCCAATGCTGATTTAGTATCTGATGTGTATAAGACTAGTACAGACACAATGCTCAAGGAAGTTGGAAGTGTTGCCGCTCAGTGAACAACTCAGCATTAGTGACAATGAGGTCTAGAAAAGGAGGGAGAAATACTATCCTCAATTGAGAAGCATAGAAACCCTTATTTCACAAGCCCATTCTTCGGAAATATCAACTTATTCTGAAAAACAGTAGAAATGGGTTCCATGCAACTTGACTTAATCAAGGAGTCTGCAAGTCTTGTGCGACAAATTTCATGAATTCATTCAGTGGGAAAACCCTGGAGATTGTGTCATCTTAAGGAAACGACCTCAGAAATGGCAGCTATAGTTTCAGTTTCAGTTGAGGTTCTGAACCAAACACCTTCACAGGACTCTCCTAATCTCATTCTGTCAAAAAGAGCTATGATGATGCTGATCGTTACCACCATTTAACCTGGACCAAGTATTATTATATTTCAAGGAGTGGGCAAGGAGATGTCATTGCCACTTCCGAGTGGCTGCCAATTAATGGCTCTCTGCCTTCACAATGAGAAAGTTCCAGATCTGTTACCTCTTGCAACTGTAAAAATTGGATCCTTTTGAATACCAGCAATCCTAAGACAAAAGTCATCTCAGATTCCAGAGGAACCAACTAGTACCCTGATCAAATACATGCCATTTGGAAAGATAGAACATTAGGTATAACTAACTGGCATGAAGGGTGTTTTGTGGCATTTGCTGGTGAAAGTTATTGCTTAAAATCAAAACTAGCATGACCATGTAGAATTATGCGTTCATTCCAGTATCTGATTACAACCTTTGGGAGTTGTATGATGTCAGGGAAATGTGAAAGAAAATTTTGTTTTGTGGAAGCTTATCAGAAGTCTTGGAAAATGAAGCACTTGTGAGACAGTGTGGTGCTGAAACTGGCAAGTGTAGAGTGAATCTACTTGTTGAGTCAGCTTTCATTTCATGCAAGTTCTGATTTCCCATTTGCACTTTCCTGACTGTGGGCTGAGTAACAGGATGTCTGTGCATCTTCCTCCTGCTACTGGGACATTTTCTTGATCTCTAGATGTTGGTGAAAGACTACATGCGGAGAAGACATACCTTAGATGGACCCTGATACTAAAGGCATACACTGTAGTCTCTTCTATACATGCTTCGTCTTCTATTTCAAAGCCTGAAAACAAAGATATTCCTGTTTCGAGAATGCAAAGACGTGATTTAACCAAAGCTGAGAGAAAGGAGCAATAAAAATCCTTATTTAACCCCCTAAAATAATGGATGGAATTTTGTGCACACCAAGCCACTCAAATCTCTGCATTAGAACATAAAATAGATTTCTCAAAGTGCATGTGCTTCAGGAATACCTTTCACCAGTTCACTGCCACTGATGTAGTAAGACGAATTATTTGTGTACATGTGGAACACAAGTTGAGGGGAATGAGGTTGATCGGATGGATGACCTTCTTCAGGTGCAATGATGGCAATTAAGAATATACTTTCCTTTATTTATCACTTCAAAATGGGCAGCAACTTAAAGGATTGGCAGGGTTTTTAACACGGGAGGTATTATAACAACTTTTGATCCTCAGCATGGAAACACAAAAAATAAGTGCTGGATTCCAATTAGATATGGAGATTTTGACTAATTTTCCCTCTTGAAATCAAAATTGATGAGGCAAAATATAATAAACTCACGAACACACAACCTCCAATGAATTCAGCCAGAAGTATGCCTGCAGCATGTCTTTGTATATTTTTTACACTTCTAAATTATGGCTTTCACTGGAGAAAATCAGAATTTGGAATGCTGTATTATTTCAGTTACCATAAAGTAGAAAATTATCATCCGAATATGATTGCTTTTGAACTATAGGCATAACTTTTATCTTCTGATCATTAAATATTTAGAATTAGATCATAAGACCTTAAGATATAGGAACAGACTTCGGCTATTCAGCCCAACGGGTAGGGTCGACCATTCGATCATGTTGGTTACGTTTCTCAGCCCCATTCTCATGCTTTCTCCCTGAAACTTTTGCTCCCCTTATTAATCAAGAACTTATCTATCTCTGTCTTAAAGGACTTGGACTTCACAAAGTCTCACCATGCTTTGGCTGAAGAAATTCCTCCTCATCTCGGTTCTAAAGGATCATCCCTTCACTCTGAGGCTCTGTCCTAATCTCTCCCAGTGGAAACATCTTCGCCAGGTCCACTCCATCCAGACCTCTCAGCCTCCTGTAACTTACAAGGAGATCTCTCCTCATCCTTCTAAATTCCATTGAGTACAGACCCAGAGTCCTCAACCACTACTTGTATGACAAGCCCTTCTTTCCCAGGATCATTCTTGTGAACCTTCTTTCCTGCACTTTCTTCCTTAGAATGGGAGCCCAAAACTGCTCCAAACTATTCCAAATGCAGTCTGATCAGAAGCTTACAAGGCCTCAGTAGTGAATCCCTTCTCTTGTATTGTAGACCTCTTGAAATGACAGCTTTATTATTTTCTTAGCAAATTTTTTAACAAAAAATATTTTTACATAATTCAGATTGTGAGAGAAAAACAAAAGCCCTGAAGATCATAATGATGAATGATAGCTGTTACAAATCAAATCATAGATATCTATTATGCCATAGACATAAGTCAAAAATGTTAGAAGTGACTGGTTGCATTGAATTCTGAATCGGTAAAATTTACATTTTGTTTGTGATTTCCTGATTTTTCATGTGCACAAAGTGATACTTTCTCTACTTGGTTGAAATGGTGAAAGGACTGGGTTAACTCATGCGGAAAACATTGGGTCAAATGTCCATCTTGGGTCTTGTGAACATCTATGCCTGAAACTTGCAGGATTAATTTATTGAAATATAGATTAGTAAAGATCTCAAAGAAGCCCACAAAAACTATACCTCTTGAAATATTGCAATCTTAAATAAGCATATCATAGAGTGTGCTTCTTCAAAGCAATACCAGTTGTCATTCTTATTTCTGACCCAGCTTAGCATATTGCTGAATAAATAATAAAATTCTAGGCTCACCTTGAGCACCTCCTATGTTTCATCCTTTTATTCTTGCAATTTTTAAAAAATACATTTTAATTTGTTTTCACATTTTTTTGATCTTGTCCTTCTTATCTTAGTCATAGAACACAACCTGATCTTTGCTATATTCTTTGCCTTTGCTTTCAGCCAGCATCACAGAAGATAGTTGAGTCATTAAAAAAAATTCAGTAGTGTGTGTTTCAAGCCAGTTAAACACCTTCAATCAACATGACTTCAGTGCACTATTTGAGCTTCATTCTGCATAAGTGATAATATTCCTCCATTATACCCCAGTACAGATTTTCCTTAGATCTGAGACAGCAAAAATATAAAAAGTCTTACATCTGACACACTTTGTGTGTATTATATTTTTGCCGTAGTGCTTTATATTAGCATTTTTCTAATTAGCACAAAGTGAAACAGCAACAAATTAAAACTTAAGAAGTAGAGAGCTTATGAATCAAGAGCAAGCAGAATATGTACAAAGTTACCAATGAAGAATGACTAGAAACTTAAGAAAATAACTAATTCCTAATAACCCATCAGCAATTCGGAATAACCTACTGTAACAAAGAATTCATCAAATTATTCAACATGCATTTTGAAACAAAATCTTCAGATCATTTTTCTTAATTTATATGTTTAAACTCCAGAAATATTTATTTTATAATAACAAGATGGAATCAACCCGCTTATTTGTCTTTAGCTTTACTTTCTCTCCATTTCTTCTGCAAGATTGGGCCAAAATTGAAATTTATGCACAAAAGTAATCTCCATAAGGCCACTGGAGCCCAACCTGGAAAAGCTAGAGCTAAAAGTGACAGATGGAGGACTTCAGGCAACACCTAGCATGGCCTTTACAGCACCTTGTTCTCTTAACAGTGCTGGTGTGGGTGTGTCATTCATGTGATCATTCCCAGCTGAACATGTGTTCATTTGCAGGAGAGACTCCTCCCCCACCCCGCCACCTAGTGTTATCGAAAGGATCAGCATTTAATTTACTGGGAAGGTGCTTTTGACTTACTTTTTTCAGTTATAGTGTTTATGGAGCTACTGCATTCAAATCTTGGAGTAATTTGGTGACTTATTGGATTTTGAAAGCAGCATTCCTGCATCCTGACAGGGAGATTGGGTGTTCTTTCTGGCATGTTAATTGTTGTGGAACAACATGGGCATGAAAGGGTTAACCTGAGCAAAGCTGCAGCTCCACCCATGCTGGTATGGAACACAGCCATTGGTTGGAGCATCAGACAATTTGGGCAGTAGTTGGAGTCTGCCACAGTATTCTGATGAAGACACCGTGGCTTCCTAAATTCTTGTTAAAGCGCTGAAGTGTTAATGTAACCTTTATACATTTACAGAGATGTAATAAGCTCCATCCTGTTCTCTAAGATAAGAGTCTCTTCTGCTGAGAATTATTTTTGATTCATTCTTTACTGCAGATTATTGGAAAACCTCTGGACAATCATAGGAATAAGGATTAGTAGTTGCACTCTATTCTAACCACAAGTGGTTGGTGTGCCGGCCTTCTTATCACTGTTGTCACATTCACAAAAGCCTATTAGAGTATGGGGTCCATACTTTCAGCACCTATAAGCAGCCATAGAGTACAATAGCAGAGAGGGGAAGCTGTGCACTGAGGGAGAAGTCGGAGGGCTGTCAACACAAGGCTTTACCTATCAAGGGCTTCAGGGAGCAATTTCCTACCAACACCTTAACCATAAGCAACATGTGAGGAAAGTACAATTAGACAGGGAAGTGGACTGTGAACTGCACCTATCCTTTAACAGGAAGGCAGTGTCATTCAAGGTTACCATCACCAGCAATTTCTATACAGATGGATTTTCCAATTGGGTGCAGATAATTGCCAATGTTTCACATTTCACCTTCTCCGAATTCATCATGGACAATCTTGTATGACCAGAGAGGTAACTTAAATAGTTTCTATAAGGTAGGAGTGGGGCTTGTGCCTTTTCCAAGCTTGTGGGATTCCTGATGAGCAGGGGCACATTGCCTAAATGCATGAGTCAGTTAACTGCACATGTAAAGGGGCGAAATATGCCCGAATCACAAGGAATACCACTTCATCAGAAAGCAATTGATATGTGACCATGACAGAATACTATGTTAGTGAATGCTCATGAACTTTGCAGAAGCCATGATTCCTTTAATCTGAAGCAGTTAGTGCTTTTGGGTTGTCATGACGAACCAGAGTTTGGTTGCTGGGACCCACAGCTTCCAGCTGGTCCCTATTGAATCAAGATTGCCTATCCTCATTCAGTTCTTTCCGTTCTGAGTAACTTCACCCTGCAAGAAAGGACATCAATGATTGTGCTGTTAATTGTTTGGCAAATTACAATCTAAAAGTCAGAGCAATACAACTTTTCCTTTTTACCTCAGAGCTGTGATTTTATTAGCTCAAGACCTAGTAATCTGAGCATGTGTTTGTGCTCAATTTTCTAGGATTCATCAGTCACTTGACCTAATTTTACTGATGGATGTTTCTTTTAAACTTGCACTTTTATCTAAAAATATATTAAAGGACAATTATAAAACTTTAATTCTGGTGAAATTTAAAACTGAGTGTAGAGAGGATGGACATGAGTGAGATGGGGCCTCAGAAACACACGTGGACTGCAATTATGACTGGCTGTACTAACTACACACATGGTAAAATTGTGTTCATTTTTAAATGGTAAAGGTTCAATCATTTCTTTCAATGGAATAGCTAAACTTCACCTCTGCATAATAGCATCTCAGGTTGTGTGCTTTTGAAAATGATGTGCTGAAAAATTGGACAATGGAGACCAACAAGAATAAATGACTTGAGATCTTGACAATGACTGTTAAAAATGTAATTAGAATGATCATATAATTTATCTTTCATTACCCTTTTCTCAGTTTCAAAGGCCAGTTTTATGTTTTGGACTGTGGACTGAAAGACGTGTGTGTGTGTGTGTGTTTTGCCCTTTGATAAACTTGCAATTTGTTTTTCACTCAGAACTAATTGTGTCTCTTCAGGAGTGTTCAGCACAGTAACAATCTCTTGATTGGCTCTTGGGCGAGTATTTGGACTGTACGACAGAAACAACTAGCTTGTGAAAGAGAAAGCATCTAAATCTTTCTTAGTCTCACTTCTGTGAATGGAGAAGTAAAAGAAAGTTCTGAGCATGTAGTGACTCCTTCTCTCTAAAAATTCCCACCTAGAAAGGAAAATGGAAAATTCCACCTTCAGAGAAACTTCCAACCAGTGACTGAAAGGTTAAGAATGTACCTTGTCATATTTTGTCAAAGTTTCAATTTCATCCAGGTCCATGGAGGGCTTCTCTCCTTCAGGCTGGTGAGATTTATCACCATATCATCCCAAACTTGTTTCATTGATTAACTACCTCACTGCTATGGTGACACTCTTATTGAATGCAAGCTGAAATCTACCACTTGCCATATCTGGAATAATTGGCACTGCTGGGATATCCTGAAATAGACTGGCATTCCCAATGCCATTTTTAAAAGACCATTGTGCACCCAGACATGCTCTGACAGTCTGGAGCTCCACTGCATGGGTTCTGACATTATCTCCAGACATAGCAGAGGAGGGGAAATTGGCACCTTGCTTCATGACAAAGACCTGGAGATCTGGGTGGACAGGGGAGGGCCATCCTCTTTTCCCAGGACCAGCAGAGTAGGTCACAACACCAGGTCATACCAGCCTGGGCCAAAGCTGCTGCCAGTGTCAATGTGGTCTCAGCCATCTGGAGAAATACCAGCTGTGTAGGAAGAAGGTCAGTGAATTTCTACACATTACCAGAGTATGAGCCACGATCTTCTCTCTGCTACCTAACTGACACTCTATCTCTGCTCTTGCAGACACCTCCCACCAGTTCTCATGATCTACCACTCTCACTTATTGCATGCACCATCTTAATGACTCACCTTCACCCACCCCAAGAATCCAGCAATTCTAATGCTGCATGACCCTGTGCTGCCAACTCAATATCTTGGGAGAACTCACACTGTTTTTCCCACCAGCAGCTGAACTAACTGCTGCGCCACCCACTTTCACCAAACTGCATCACTCATTTTCTCTCATTCCAGTTGAAAACAGCCCAAATCAGATAGAAACAACCAAGACTGGTGGTGGGCTGCCTGACATTTGGCTCCTCACCTCTTAGAGGGGGAGGATCCTGATTGCCCATTGTGGGAGACTGACTGTATCCAAGCCCCTGACTGAATGATGTCTCCTTTGACATGGCTGATCACGTCTGACAACCATGACAAGCTTCCTAGTTTTGTGTTTGGACTAATAGGCAAGGCAGGACAGACATGTTGAGACTTTATTAGTTTTTTACACAGGTGGGGCAAAGTGCAAAAAGACTAGGCAATGAAAGGCAGAGATGCTGTGAGCATCCAGATAGGATCGAGGTGAATGAGTGCTAAGGGAGTGACCAAAGAATCTTGAGAGGCAACCTGGTCAAATCTGTGAGCTGGGTGCCTCTCTCTGTGTGCTAAGTGTCCTTGCAATAGCCTTTCAAGGGTAAGTGCCAGTGCACACGAAAGTGAAACTTTAAAGAGCAAAAGGGTACTTTAAATGGAGTGGAGGTGCCAAGAGGGTCCTAATAGGATGGCAGGGGTTGGATGCCAGTGTCTGTGGATGAAGGGTACATGTGGCTGGTGCCCTGCAATGTGGACTGACGCTGTTGTCCATTGTCCAAGATGGCACTAGCAAACTAGAGTTGCCAGTGTTGAGAGTGTGGTGCTGGAAAAGCACAGCAGCTCAAGCTGCATCCGAGGAGCAGGAGAATTAATGTTTTGGGCATAAGCCCTTTCATCAAGAATGAGGCTTGAGGGCCAGGGAGGCTGAGAGATAAATGGGAGGGAGTGGGGCTGGGGGAAGGTAGCTGGGAATGCGACAGGTAGATGAAGGTGGGGCTGAAAGTAATAGGTCAGAGAAGAGGGTAGAGCGGATAGGTGGGAAGGTTCATGGACAGATAGGATAGGTCAAGAGGGCGATGCCGAGTAGGAAGATTGGATCTGGGTTAAGGTGGGGGAGGGGATATGAGAAAACTGGTGAAATGCACATTGATTCCCTGTGGTTGGAGGATCCAAAGGTGCAAGTTGAGGAGTTCTTCCTCCAGGCGGCGGGTGGTAAGGATGCCCAGGACCTGCATGTCCTTGGGCTGTTAAAGTGTTCGGTCGCGGGGAGGTGGGATTGCTTTGTGCATGTGTCCCAGAGATGTTCTCTGAAGCTTTCCGCAAGTATGCGTCCTGTCTCTCCAATGTAGAGGAGACCGCATCAAGAGCAATAGATACAATAAAAGACATTTGTGGAAGTGCAGGAAAATCTCTGACGATGTGGAAGGCTCATTTGGGGCCTTGGACAGAGGTGAGGTGGGAAGTGTGGACGCAGGTTTTGCAATTCTTGTGGTGGCAGGGGAAAGTGCCGGGAGGGGAGGGTGGGTGGGTGGGAGTGTGTGGACCTGACAAGAGAGTCGCAGAGGAAATGGTCTTTACGGAACACAGGTAGGGGTGAGGAGGGAAATATATCACTGGTGCTGGGGTCTGTTTGTAGGTGGCAGAAATGGTGGAGGATGATGCAATCTGGAGGTTCGTGAGTGAAAGGTGAGAACCAGGGGGTTTCAGTCCTTGTTGCAGTTGGGGTTTGAGGGCAGAGGTCCGGGAAGTGGATGTGATGCGCTGGAGGGCATCATCAACCATGTGGGAGGGGAAATTGCGATCTTTGAAGAAGGAAGCCATCTGGTGTGTCCTGGAACTGGTCCTCCTGGAAGCAGATGCAGCGGAGGCGGAGGAATTGTGAATAAGGCATAGCACTTTTACAGGAGGCAGGGTGGGAGGAGGTGTAATCCAGTTAACTATGGGAGTCGATGGGTTTGTAGAAAATATCCATGTTGAGTTGGTCACTGTTGATGCAGATGGAGAGGTCCAGGAAGGAGAGGGAGGTGTCTGAGATAGTCCAGGTGAACTTAAGGGCAGGGTGGAACATGTTAGTGAAGTTGATGAATTGTTCAACCTCCTTGTGGGAGGATGAGGTGGTGCCAGTACAGTCATAAATGTAGCGGAGGAAATGGTGGGCAACCGTTCAGACTTTCATGTTGGGAATTTCTAGTCTAGTTTCCTTGCGGCACATAGTAGAAGAGAAAG
Source organism: Chiloscyllium plagiosum (assembly GCF_004010195.1). NCBI lineage: Eukaryota > Metazoa > Chordata > Chondrichthyes > Orectolobiformes > Hemiscylliidae > Chiloscyllium > Chiloscyllium plagiosum. Next base: position 27,884,243 of record NC_057722.1, on the reverse strand, counting down.
CTGTGATGAAGGAAGATTTGGTGCTAATGATGTTGTAAGCAAACAATAATCACCATTTATAAGCACTTTGCTCGTGAGAATCTTGTCTCAATGACAGGAACATATTTATAAATTGCATCTACTTGCTCCCAATGTTGAGATAAGGCTCACTGAACTTCTCATGTGATTCTCTAAGCTTACTTGCCAGAGCCCATATTGTTCAGGCCCCTATAAGCATGTCCATAACCACATTTCCTCAGCAAAGAGTCAAAAGAAATCAGAAGGGAACTGAAGGAAAACATTTCATTGTTGCCTCTAATCTGAGCTAAACTGTGCTTCACTAACGTTTTTTGTTCCTTTCCCACTTGTAATATTAGATCTTATCTTTTTATGTGTCCGTATGTATATGGGAGTATTTTTTACCTGGGTTGGGTTAAAGTTATACAGTTATATATTTGCAATGCGCATTTCTGTCTTACCAAACTTAAAACAGGATGTTTGCAATAAATGGTAATTTTCTTGTTAATGATAAAAACTTGGTGTACATATACTTGTAATTTGAATTAGGCAAGTAAAATTGAACCATTTATTGATTTATTCAAATTTTCACATTTATGACAACTGTGGGAATAGTGGGGCTTGATTTCCAGTGTACTACCTCGAAGAGTCATATCACAGTCCAACTATATCAATATTATAGTCAGACGAGGGTAAGGAAGTCAACCAAAGAAGTGAACCCAATTTTGAGAGATGGAGAAGGACCGAGTGAGTGGATTTGTGTTTCACAAAATTAGGAATAGGCTGAATGTTGGTTGGTGTTTATTTTTTCAGAGAGTAGTGAGCCTCAGAATGCATTGACGATGTGATGTCTGCTGGCTCACTGCATACTTTCAGGAGAGAACTGGACCGATTCTTGTCTAGAGCAGAGATGACATCATTTGGATGCTAAATGGTTTACTTGTTTGTGTACTAATGGTGTCTATACTCGGTTGATTTTTTAGCCTCGAAGTAAATTATGTCACTGTGGTTAGGAACTGCCAGAGGGTGGTGTTGGTTGGAGGTGTTGAGTCACAATTCACTTTTCATCATGATTGTGGGATAAACTTGACAATGTGCTGTCCCTTTCCTGACTGTCATCTTTGTATGTTTATACGTTCCATTGGTGGCTCACAATGAGTGTAACTTGACATTCACGATCTTGCTAGGCATTTTACAGGTTTAAGTAAACATTTATGATGAATATATTCTTACTTTTGGGAATGGGTTCTGACACATGAATGCAGGCAAGGACTGGCTGGGCCAAAATGCCCACTCCGCTTGTCCAAAATTTGCTTTGTATTTATTATGGTTAATTTAATAGAAGTCTATCTTTATGTTTTAAACTTGAGTGCTATATTGCCTCTCTTTTTTGCTTTTACTTGTCTATGGAAAAAGAATGCATTCGCTTTGTTAAAGTGAGACCAGCCAGCTATTTGTGTGCAATTGTTCATATTTTGCATGGATGCATAATTTATATGACATTCAATAAAATGTGTGGTGTAGCCTGACAGCTTGAAGTGTTTGGTGGCTGCCAGCTGGGTTTATCATTTGATCAGCAAGAGACAAGAGAAATATTGAACCCTGAATTTTGTGATCTCTAATGTCAAAAAAATTGAGTTATGCGGGAAAAACAGAATAAATTGCATTTTCTTTGAATGTAGGAGTTTTGAAAGGTGAATTCTTAGAGAAATAAAATACTTTCAACAGTATTATAAAAGGGAAATCTGGAGAACTACTTCCTGGTAAACCTTGTCAGCCAAGGAGCACAAGTTCAGCAACAAAAGGCAATATTAAAAACACTCTTTCCACGTGGAGTGAGTAATACTTGGAATCGATCTCTGTGCGCATTGGGAAAGTAACATCCTTGAAGAACTTCAAGATACCTACAGTACAGTGATAACAGAAGTGTTGGTTGTTTTTCTAGATGGATGAGTTACCAACTGTCTACATTTATGTAGGCCTGCAGATCATCAAAGCAAATGAGTCCAGGGTCTACAGACACATTTAGCAGTAGGGTCACAATAGATAGTATTATGACTGTAACAGGAGGAGTGCATTGATAAGAAAGCCCCATTCCCCAACCCCACCCCCAACCAGTTACACCATTAGCATGAGTGTTGATTCAATTATCAGAAAGTCCAACTACTTCTTTGTTATACTACACAGGAAGTGATGGCTGAGTGGTAATATGGCAAAAACATTAATCTAGAAACCTAGGTAACCTTCCGGAGATATCAGTTTGAATTCTGCTGTGGCAGATGATGGAATTTGAATTTAATAAAATCCTGGAATTAAGAACTTCAGTGATGAAAACATTGGTTATTATTGGAGAAGCCATCTAGTCCTTTAGCGAGAGAAAGCTGCTGTCCTTACCTGGTCTGGTCTACATGTGACTCCAGACCCACAGCAATGTGCCTGACTTTTAACTGCCCTCTGGGAAAGATGGTATGCACAATAAATGCGGGCCTGGCCAGTGATTCCCACAGCCTGTGAATTAATAAAATAAATTACACCGAATAAAGAGAATTTCACCAGGCTTCTTTGATGAACTCAAAATAGTCATTCATGAAAACCTATTGTTGAAACAAGTGACTAACATGGTTAACAACTAAGCTAAGATCTGGAATTAAAACTCTTAATCCCGAATATAGACATATGCACACAACAGTAGCCGCTTTAGAAACTATACATTTTTAAAAACAAAAGGGAAAAAAAGCCCTATTGGCTGAGTCTAGACACAAACAATTGAATGTACTGACTTCTTACATCCTGTCAAAAAGTCAAATTCAATACAGTTGTAGCCTGATGGGATAATTCAGTTGTAATAAGAAAAAATAAAATAATGTTTTTCAGAGGGTAGTTATCTGAGTCCCAGCATCTACCTCTCTGAGAATTAAACACCAGTTAGAATTAATAATCCAGGCACATCAGAGACTTTAACAGAATTCAATGATTTGAATATTAATACCAATCCAGGGATCACCACATTGAATTTAATCAATCTTTTATGCAGTCTGTTAAAGTTCTAGTATTATTCTTTCATGGACTGTCCTTCTATTTTTCTGAAGTTGATCTCACCTCCCCTTGTTCAAAGACATTAAAATCCAACATTGGTCAAACCCTTTATAGTGAATGTAACAAGGTCAGCCAGATGGCCCTCATAGAATATGAGTTCCCTGATTGGGCTGTTAATCTGGTCCAATCAGGGAGCCCTGGCTGACAGATAAGAACAGGAGTGTCTTCACTGTTTGATCACACAGCATTGCCCTTTGATGTGAAGGGCAGTGCTTGTCACTGGCCACTCGGGTGTTTTCCTATCTTCCTGGTGGTGGAAATTGAATAAAGATTCGTGCATCTTGTGTCTCTCACTGTGTCTCACTGCACATACACACCATGGGTGCTGGGGAAAAATAAGCACTACCGCAGTTAGGCGATAGTGTGGGGGTTTAAAAAAAAAGAACAGGAGTGTCAGACATACTGTTCACTCTGAGAGCTGGCTCTGAGGGAGTTGAACCAGTGTCAAGGACTCTGCATGTGTATATAAAGGGTACCTTGGTGATGGGATACTGGTCTCTGTGGAATTGTTTCACCCCCATGATCTTCATGGCACCTCTCAGATCCACTTTCAGGATATCCAGGAAGCACAGTCCTGCGCTGAAGCATGCACCAGCAACTATTGTCCAAGATCTCTAAGAGAAGATCCAAATATTCATCACCATCTAACTGATAAGCATCTATCTAAAAAATTACTTTACACTTGAGTCTACTTCCTGTATGAAGCAACAAAGATCATTGTTTGTTTGAACATTGGTTTCTAATTAACCCATGCCCACGTGGGTTCGCTTCCAGTGTTATATGGTTCAGACTCTGATAATACCAAAGGATAATTATATTCCAACAATTTACAATGGCTTTCTGCCATTTTCCAAAAGGGCCACTGGTTTATCTCATTTTCTTTTAAATTTTCTATGGGCAGAATCTTGTAGAGGTCTGGGAGATTTTGGCAGAATTGGAAAAAAAGTCCTATGAGGCTTTTCTTGATGTTGGGAGCAACCTGTTGCACTGTTTATACATTTGCCAAACAGTGAGATAAGTTTCTGGCTCAGCTGCAATGAGTGATCAATTAAGGAGGATTATAGCCTGTTTAATGCTTTATTAATGCCCCAACCTGCCTCATCATTCAGCTTCCTATTTGACAAATGCACCAAACAAGGTAGACACAACAGTTCTCGATATAGAAATCTGAGCCGGTACCTGGTGACTTCAACTCTCTGCTGGCTGCAAGTATCCTGCCTTTGTTGCTCAGCACCAGCAGCACCTTAGGGCACAAACCACAGGTAGCAGCTGCACACACCCCTGGTCCATGGACATTGACATTCGACATTTGCCACATCCCCATGATCCTCATGACACCTCTCCGATCAACGTATAGGATACTCAGGAAGCACAGACTTGCATTGTAGGATGCACCAGTTTTGAAAGTTTGCTCTAACGACAGTTTGCACACAGGGACAACTGCTCAACTTATGAAATGGGCCAGACTACATCTCAGGGCTGTCTTTATGCTCTCTCATTTAATGCCTAATTGCATGCTTGCAGCCTCCATGCTTCCTCTTGCCATGCAGTGTCAATCCTTTTAGCTTAGTCACACAACCAGGCTGGTCACCAGCCCTCAGTCAAGGGAATGAACATCTTACTGTACAGCAATGTGTGATTCAATCTCACATATGCTCCATGTGCCAACAGTTTATGTGGCAAACATACTGCATATGCAGCAAACAAGCAGCTATCTCTCAGAACTGGAAAGAAGTAGTCTTCACTGAAATCAATTGGGCACTCAACAGTAAGGGGGTGTTGGAACAGTCAGTCAAGGGCAGCCTCGGATACCAGTCCAGGGAACAGGGTACGTTTGGGTGGGTGGTTGGGTGTCCTTGGTCCATTACTCACCTATCCAGGGAATGGATCATGGTCAGACCTGTGGCTGTATAGCCACAAGTCTGGGAAAAGTGTCCTGGGGAGAAGGACACCCGCTTGTATACTGGCCTGTCCAGCAGATCTCCAGGTACCCCCTTGCAAATTGGGATGCCAAGTGTCCCCTTTCGGCTACGTTGAGGACAAATGTCAGAAACTGCATAGGGCAGCTCTAAACTGGCAATGCTTAAATGTATTTACAACAGCCTTGTAAAAATTGCTGCCAACACCAGGAATGCTGGTCAATACAAAGATATCCCAAAGTTGCGAGTTGTTCTGACAATGGCACAAGGTAAGATGTGCTGGAATTAGATGAGAGGGATACCTTTGGGGTGGGGAATGGTCATTAATGAGGTAGCTTTAGTGAGATACAGTGAGAAAATTCACTAGGCCTTGCAACAAAAAGACACCTTCCAAGAAGCTTTTCTGGCAGGGGCAAGTAGGCCATTCAGCCCATCAAGTCTGCCTTACTTTTCAATGATCATGGCTGATTGAATGATCCTCAACTCCACTTTTCTGCTTTTTTCCTCCATTATCCTTGATTCCTTTACTGATTAAAAGTTTGCCTCCCTCAACCTTGAATATACTTAATGGCCCAGCCTCAACAACTTCCTGCAGTAAAGGATTCCACAGATTCATAGCCCTTTGAGAGAAGGAATTCCTCCTCTTAGATTTCCTATAGTACGGAAACAGGTCCTTCGGCCCAACCCTCCGAACAGTTACCCACCCAGACCCATTCCCCAACGTTTACCCCTGACTAATGAACCTAACACTATGGGCAATTTAGCATGGCCAATTCACCTGACCTACACATCTTCGGATTGTGGGAGGAAACGCAAGCAGGCACAGGGGGATGTGCAAACTCCACACAGACAGTCACCCAAGGCTGGAATCAAACTGGGTCTCTGTTGCTGTGAGGCAGCAGTGCTAACCACTGACCCAGCATGCTGCCCATTAGCAGTCTTAAATATGTCATCCCTTAATCTGAGATGATACCCTCTGGTCTCCACAAAGGGAAACAACCTTTCTGCATCTACTCTGTCAAGTAGACTAAAAAAACTGCATGTTTCAGTAATGATTTGGAGATGCCCGTATTGGACTGGGGTGTACAAAGTTAAAAATCACACAAAACCAGGTTATAGTCTAACAGGTTTGTTTGGAAGCACTAGCTTTCAGAGCATTGCTCCTTCATTCGGTGGTTGTGGAGTATAAGATCGTAACACAGAATTCATAGCAAAGGTTTACAGTGTGATGTAACTGAAATTATATATTGAAAAAGACCTGAATTGTTTGTTAAGTCTCTCATCTTTTAGAATGACCATGTTGGTTTCAGTTCTTTCATATGTAAATCCCATAACTTTTTAAAACTTACATTCTCAAGTGAACTTTAACAATAGGTGCCATGTTGGCCCAAATAATGCATTGAATGCGTGAGGTGCCCTGTGTGAGGCTGTCTGTGCCCCAATGTTAAGACTGATTCTATTTCTAAAAGAGCGATCTACAGAACTTTACATGGATTCATGCAGTTTTTGAGAAAATAAAACGTAATTCTGCAAGTAAAAATTCACCCCACAAACTTATATATGTGTGTGCGTGTGTTGTGTGTGTGTGCAGGGGGGTATAAGTCCCCCCTGTGAATCTGTGAGAGAGGGTGTGTATGTGTATGAGTGTGAGTGTAAAGGGGTATAAGTCTGCGAGAGGGTGCATCTGTGGGTGGGAGTGTATGTGTGTGCATATGAGACAGAGCTTGTGTATGACAGGGTTTGCGTGAGAGTTGGGTCTGTCGGAATGTGTGTGTCTGTAAGAATGTCTATGTGTGTCCCTAAATCTCTCTCTTCTGTTATTTAGCTTCTCTAGTCTTCTTAACCAATATTCAATGATATCCATTGACCATATTAAATATTTACTTACTATACAGCCTATAAGATGCAGTAATTTGCTGGCACATATGAAACCATCACCTTAAGGTTTCCTTCCAAGTCACACACTCTTCTGACTTGCTGTTCTTTTATGACTACTGGGTTAAGTCCTGAAACTCCCTCTCATAGGTGGCATTTCACCATATGAATTGCAGATGTTCAAAAAGGCGACTGGTATTTTGTGGGCAATTGGAATGGAAAATGGTTTTACCAACAATGCCAATATCCCATAAATGAATGAAGATAAAATAAACTTTTGATGAAACATTAAACCAAGGCTTTGTTTGCCTGTTCAGATGGATGCAAAAGATCCCATGACACTATTTAAAGAAGAAAAGGCATTCTTCTAGTATTCCGGCAAACATATATCCCTCAAGGAACAACACCAAAACACATTAAGTGGTCATATAACTCATTACTGTTTGTGCAAATTGACCATTGTGTGTGTCTACAAAATAATAGTGATTACCTCATAAGTAATTCATTAACTGTAAAGTACTTTGAGATGTCCTGAGGACATGAAGAGTGCTATATTAATGCAAGTTAATTTGTTCTTTCCTCATAAATGGGTTTATGATTTCATTACACATAGTGTACAGAGAAATTCTTTCCCCATGGAATGCAATGCACAACAAACACGCCATTAAAGTATTGTATACTATCTTAATTTACTAGTCTATTTTGTCTGCATTTAGTTTTTTTTGTTGGTACACCAATGTACAAAAATTAATAGTACGAACATGAAGAATTAAACTTCGAGGACAAAGCCTTTCATTTTTCATGTGCTGAATATATACATTGTATACTTAACTTTTTTTTAACAAACTGAAGACAAAGTTGATTTTTAAAATGTCAAAAACCATAACTTTTATCTTAAACAGTGACAGATCATGTATGGCAGTTTTGTATAATTTCCATTTCCTTTTCAGCATTTTCTTCCACTAATGTCATTGTAGATTTTAGTGTGTTCTTCCTGTACATCACTGCCCTTAATCTGACAGTGTCAGAAGGATCTATCTTCATTTTCTCACTCTTTTCATAATCTAATCCTCAGGTCTAACATGCAATTAGTGCCCTTTTTGCCCCCTGAATACCAAACAGGCTGATTGCTACAGCTTTCCCTGTGCAATCCGTTTAGCTACATAGCCAGTAATGAATATGTACATTTTAAGGACCTAAGCGAAGGGGGTCATAGGCAATCAACCTTGAATTCAATTACGTGAGTCAAGGTTAATGACTCTGCACAGTGGTCAGAGGTGCTTGGAATGCTACAGATTAAATCAAGCTGTCAGAACTGACAATGCATAGAACTGAATTACTTGCATGCGGAACAGGGAATCAAGTGCAGATAAAATGGTGTTGGTCTTCAGAGAAGATTACATAGAGTTTGTAGTGGCAAATCAGATTGTAAATCTCCCTTAGGTCTGTGATATGATTAGCACAAATAAAGCCATGTCTAGCTTGTAATGCACTGCTTGCTAATGCGACAAACTCCACTGTGTCTTCTGCAGTCATATAGGGTAGGAGACAGCCATGTATTCGTGCTTATTTCTGGACCTTTGGCTACCAAAGTATCAATTGCAGAACACCTATGTCTTTATGAATTAATAAATTCATATATTATTAAAACTTTGACCTTGTCATCTTCAGCCTCCTGCACTGTGTTGAAGCTGAGCACAAGCTTGAGGGACAGCATTTTATCTTTCCAAAGGACAATTTGCAGCCACTGGTCTTAATAATTTCATTAATAACTTCAACATTTAATTTTAGCACCTTTTGTCTCTGTGACAGGAGGTGCTGGTAATGCATTTTGGTTGTTTTGATCTTTTGAGAAGGGGGGCAGAAATGGATAGCTATAGGGAGTCCATTTTCCCTCGGAACATAGCTGGGGAACAGAGTTCGTGCTTGATGTCAGCTTTTTTATTATTCTCCAAAACACTTTGGGCTGCTGCACTCCTTCCACTTCACAAATATTGTTTGCATTTCTAATTGTTTTACCTTGCACTCACTCAGATATACACACATTTTCTGTACCTGTTAATTTCTTTGATTATGCCTTCTGTTGACTTGTATTAAAATCGCTTTAACGATTTAGCAATGTCCTGTTTTCCATTTAAGAATTTGACAGGCCATTCATATGTCTGTTTCCATTCTCATTATACTTGGTAAAATGATATGCAGTGCTATGGGGAAAGAACAAAGAAGTGGTGCTAATTGGTGAACACTTTCAAAGCCTGACGCAGGAACATTTGGCTAAATGACTTTCTGTGCTGCATGAATATGCTATTCTCCCCTTTGTGTTATTCCTTTATAAGTGCTGGGTATCTGTGTTTATTTCTAATTTTTGTATTACATTTACCTGAACTTGTTTATTATTTCTGTATGAATTGATTGATTAACTTGCTAAGAGTTTCCCCAATGTTTCCTAATTTTGTTTGTAGTTTGGTACATAGTCTGTGTAAATGGATTACAAGTTGCATGAAGGTGGCAGCTGGAAACTGAGTGCAGTGGAAACAAGTGGTTAGTCTAGGGATTTGACATATGAGGGAATTTGGTGCAGTGATTCCCTTTTACAAATTCAAAGTGATGCAAGAGAGGGTACTGATGGTAGCAAGATAAGAGAATGAAAGTTGGATGCATTAATTAGGTAATTGGTGAGCTTTGTTTCCCCTTCTAAAATAGGACTAAGTATAAACTAGTTCTGGGGAGCTATAGGAATTGTGTTACATTTAGAACATAGCTGTTAAACTCCATGTCATAACTGTGGTTAATCATTGAATGATATTTTAAACTTGAAATCTGACTTGCTAATTATAAGCAACATAAAGATGGCAAAGAAGGTGATTAATTGCAAAAGGAGCATCCAAGCAGCAAACACATCAGCAGTAAGTGTTCACAGCTCGAGAAATTTCTACTTGAGGCTGAAGAGCTGCAGTACGAGCTTTGGACGTTGCAATGCGTCACATAAGGGAGAGCTACCTGGCCTCTTTGTTCCAGAAGGCAGGTGCACTTTTCAGCTTTGATGAGCCTGAATCAGTCCATGGTCAGTGTTATGAGGGTGTGATTGTAAAAGAGGCAGATAGAGGGATCAGTAAAGTAGCAATGGATTTGCCCAGTCCTTACAGATGTGCAACAGATTTGAGGTTTTTGCAGCTTGTATGAATGAGAGTAAGATTGACAGCAAAGAGAACAAATATGTACAGCACAGTGATGCAGGGTGCAATTCTATTGAGCGGGGGAGAAAAGAATGGAGTTGTGACAGGGAACGGTAAAATTAGTGTAATAGATGCTGCTCTTTGCATCTGAGAATGTGAGTTACAAAGACTGTAATGCTGACCTGGTATCAGAGCATTGCCTTCATCTCAGCTGAAATGAAACTTGAGAATGACAGATTCCAGCATGTGTGTACAAAGATAGATAAGAGTAACCACAAAGGTAATAATCTCTCAATTACTCATTAAGCCATGAACAAATCAACAAAGTAAGATGAGAGTGTTGATAGCATATCTCAAAGGTTGATGTAAGAGAAATGATTTAGATTCACATGACACTGGCACCAGTACTGGAGAAAGAGGAACTGTATCACTGGGATGATCTTCAACTTGAACAATACTGAAACCATTATATTGGCAAGTTGTATAACTTGAGATGTGGAGAGGGGTTTGAGCTCGATAGTAGAATGGAGGGAATGAGTATTATGTGATAGTCAATACAGAGACATAGGGCTGAATTTTCTTTGAAATATGTTTTTGGGCCAAGTTCCTTGGATGGTTTCTTGCTACAAGGTCTAATGAGATTTCTCTTAGTATTTTTCCAAACATGTCTCATTAATTACCTATCCTACCCCTGTGGCACCCCTTCATCCAACCCTAGTCTCACCTTACCACATGCCCATTCCTGGAACAACTTGCTACTGCTGGGATATTCCAGAATTGATTGGCATTCTTGGTCTGGTGCCATCTTTGAAACCTTTTTGTGCACCTGGAGAAGCACTTTCCAGAAATACTCTGCATGGTTGCTCACATTTGCCCCAGATGTGGCAGAGAAGGGAAAATCAGTGCCTCAATTTGTGGACAGGGACCTGGAAATCCTGCTGGAGGGTCCAGATGTGGGATGCCCTCTTCTCCCAGCACAAATAGAGAAGGTCATAGCACCAGACCATAGTAGCCAGGACTGAGGTTGCCCCAGGTTAGTGCACAGTCAACGGCCTGGAGGAATATGTAGCAATATAAAAAGAAGGTCAATGGCTTCCTCCACTCTGCCAGCATTAAGTGCCACTGTCATTTCTCTGATATCTCACACTCCTTCCATTTTTCCCTTCACACCACCTCCCACCTCAGCTCGTTCTCTACCACACTCTCTATTGCCTACAAAATCTTCCCTTTCTTGCTGTCACTCACCCAGCCACCCACACCACGAACCCTGCATGCCTTCTGTGCCACCAATTCACTTGCTTGGGACACATCCTCACCAGAACTAACACTAAAAGCTGTGCCACCACTTTAATCTTCCTTAGTACCTGCCTCTCTTTCATTCTAGGAGGAAAACAGCCACAATAGGGCAAAAAGACAAAAGCGGGTTGTGGGCTGCCTAACATGTGGCTTCTCACCCCTGTCCTGAGCAGTGACTGACCATGTCCAAGCCCACGAATGAGTATTGTAGGCTGCTATTGACTTACAGTGCTGGGACCCCTGAGGGAAGGTTATCTCCCTCAACTTAACTGAAGATTCCTGACCACCAGGGCAAGCTTCCTGGTTTTGTTCTGTGCTAAGTGGGAAGGCAAAATAGTAGTATTGTGATCAAAGTCTGTGAGAAGATTTGTAGCTCGGGTGCTCGTTGTTGTGGTTCTGTTCGCTGAGCTGGGAATTTGTGTTGCAGAGGTTTCATCTCCTATCTAGGTGACATCCTCAGTGCTTGGGAGCCTCCTGTGAAGCTGCAGTGGTCGATATATTGGGTCCAGGTTGACCTGGACTGACAACCGGAAGCGACAGATTCAAACCACTACAAATGCCGGAGGAAACATCACAGAAGCGCTTCACAAGAGGCTCCCAAGCACTGAGGATGTCACCGAGACAGGGGACGAAATGTCTGCAACACAAATTCCCAGCTCGGCGAACAGAACCACAACAGTAGTATTGTGAGCTAATTGTCTATGTCTGAGAAGCAATCTGCAAAGAGATACGTTAAAGCAATGCAAGGAGAGATGCTGTGTGCATCCTGGTAGGCTCTGAGTAATTGAGCTCAATGACAGGAAGCAAACAGCTCAGAGATGCAGCCTGAGTCCACTGTATGAACTGGGTGTATGTTACTAAGCACAAAGTGTTCTTGCCACAACATTACAGAGACAATTGTCATTGACCTCAAGGTGCGGTATTGAAGTGCAGAAATTACTATAAGGGGTTCAGAGATTTGCGGTGAGGGTTCCTCTCGGCTGGCACATGTCAAATGCCAATGCCTGTGGATGTGGAGTGTGTGTGGCCAGTACCCATAATGGGTGCCATGAGATGTTGCTGCTTGGTGTCCAACATGGAGGCCCTTTGGAGTCAGTAGTGAGCTGACGTCCTCAGGTATCTGCTCTGACTTACACGTTGAGAATTCTAGATGTCAGACTTCAGGAGAGGAACAAGGAGAATTTTTTTCTCTGAGAGTTGTGTGACTGTAGAACTCTATGTGTCAGAAGGTGGTGGAGGCAGGTCATTGAATATTTTAAGGTAGAGGTAGATGCATTATTTTTAGGCAGCTAAAGCAAGAGTTATGGGGGTAGACAGGAATGAGGAATTCAAAACACAAAACAAATCAGCTATGATCTTATTGAATGGTGGAGTAGAGTTGACGGGTGGAATGGTCTACCTCTACTCTTATTTCATATGTGCATATGTTTGTATTGTGAATTCAGACTTAAGGTGATTTTTATTACATCACCGTCTGAGATCTGCAGTCCCAGCTAGTGGAGATTTCAGATTGACAGCCTTTCCATGGTTTGTTGCTGTTTGGACCAATCCCAGTTTACACACATTCTCTAGTGGTCAAGGTTGGTGCTTCAATGCACCTTGATTTTCTTATAACTACATTATCAAAGTCTGTTATATATTTCCACTCTTTTCATTGTGTGCACAGTTTGAAAAAAAAGTTGTGAGGCTAGCAATTTCCAATAACTTAAGCTTTCAGATGCATAATATCTTTAAATATAAATGTAATATATACAAGTAGCAGTTCACTAGATCTCCACAGACTTATAAATACAGAGAAACCTGATGGCATAATTTGCATCTGGGTTATACCATTCCCTGCAACAGCTGAGGTGCTCAGTACTGCATTTTACATATTTACCATCTTTACTTTGCATTGAGACTTCGCAATTTTAGGAAAGTAAAGCTTCCAACTTTACAAGTCATTTGGTGCTTTGCTTGAGAAATTTGGTACGTTCTCCATTTATGATAGATTTTTTTCTATTTTCACATGTTGCTCCTTTCTCGGGTATGATTTCACAGTGCTGCGTGTATTCATTCCAGGAGCTTGATTACGTAGTTATTCATCATGTGTGAGCCTTGACAAAGAGTCACTTAGCTGTTTACCTGTGGTGGTGCTGGGAGAAGTGACCTGGGTTGTTATAATCAAACTGCTCCTGTTCTATCAGGTAACAAAGTCATGACTTCAGTTACAAGTCAAATAAAAGGTTACAAGTCAATCACACATAGAACATAGAACATAGAA
>NC_057722.1:27818922-27870548 GCF_004010195.1 Chiloscyllium plagiosum | reverse complement strand
TCTAAACCCCTTATCATCTTGTACACCTCTATCAAGTCACCCCTAAGCCTTCTTTTCTCCAATGAAAACAACCCCAAGTGCCTCAGCCTTTCCTCATACGATCTTTCTACCATACCAGGCAACATCCTGGTAAACCTCCTCTGCACCCGTTCCAGTGCCTCCACATCCTTCCGATAATATGGCGACCAAAACTGCACACAATACTCCAGATGCGGCCGCACCAGAGTCTTATACAATGATTCATTATTACAATGATACACGTAAAGTCAAACTGTCAGAAGGAATGTTCTTCCATGAGTGTCAATAGAAAGTGAACCAACTGTAACAAGTCGCAGGGAGGAGATATTATAACAGGGAAGACAGGAGGAGGAAACAGTTGATTTTTGTATCATGTACCTAACTCTATTCGAGCACAACATTGATGTAATATTTAGTTGCCACATATTTACAATTTTAAAAAAATATATAGAATTTGAGCAGGTTGCTCACTCTGTCACTGCACTAACTCTCCTCTCCTACCACAGCATCACTGAGTTCATTTCTAGGGCCTCTACATTCACCATGGTCAGCTGAGCTAGTACCTGATAGGAATCATATCCAAGGTCTTCTTTGACTGCATGGCTGCACAACTCATTAGATTAAGAATAACACAAATACAACATTTAATGTAATACATTATCCCCAGGTGCTTCATAGAGAAATATAAAACAAAATATACCACTAATCAACATACAGAGCTATAAGGTGAAATAACTAAAGATTTGGTCAAAGAGGTAGATTTGAAGGATTGGCTTAAAGGAGGAAAGTAAGGTGAAGAGATAAAGTAATCTTTGTAAGGAATTTAGAGCTCAAGCCTAGGCTGCATTGCTTAATTTGACATATGGGCTCAGAGCAGAATGAGAATGATCAGTCAAATAGGACAAAATAATGAATCATTGAGTGCTGAGGGGCGAGAGAAAGAAAATAAATTCACTGAACTTGACTAGGAACAGGCAGAGAGGTTGACTTGAATATTGAAGGAAATTAGTGAAAAATGCAAAAGAAGAGCCTAGTACAGAGAGAGACACAGAAAAGACAATGATCCAAGGATCTACATTGAATCAGATAGTTATTAAAAGCTAGGCAACTGAAGGCATAGCTATCAATGGTGGAGAATTCAATTCAAGAATGTTCAAGAGGCTAGAAGGTTGAGTGTCTGAGGGAGATCAGAAAGATGGTGAGGGAGAGGCCTTTGCATGATTTGAAATCGAAGATGGGAATTTTAAAATCAAGATGTTGTTCTATTAGGAGCCATGTAGTTCAGTGAGCACAAGGCTGATAGGGGAACAGAAATTGGGTTCTTGTTAAGACAGATGACCCCAACTTTATGCAGGGCAGAATGTGGGAGAAGTATTTTGGAATAGCCAATAATGGAGCTAACAAGAACATGAATTGAGGTTTCAGCAAGAGACCAGTTGAGGCAGGGTAGAGTTGGTGATGTTTTTGAGGTAGAAGTGGGTAGTCTCAGTGGTGTGAGTATGTGGTAATTTACTAGAGATGATCGTGTTTGGACTAGGAATGGTTTGTGACATTTAAATTCTGTCATAGAAAAACATGTAATATTGAGCCATCACGTCAGTTCGATGCATTAGTGAGGTTTCAGCTCTCATTATTCATTTATCGTTTATACAAAGGCACCGTCTTTGCTGCCAAAGCACAAACAGAACAGCTGCACATCATTTTCATTGCAATGATATATTGTTCAAACAATGAGATATTTTCAAAGTGCAATTATGTGTTTCATTGAAAGTTGTATTATTTCATGATAGTAGTTGGCACAGTTTAAGAAAACAGTTGTAAATTACTTTTGCGAGTTAGGCCTATTTGAAGACTAGATTTTCTGTTATTGTAAATCTCAAATTTCCGCTGAATTTAAACTCAATTACTGTAAAGTTCCATGAATGTTTCAGCTTCATCTAACCTATCTGCAACATGATTAGACTATAGACATATATGTAAAACCACATAATTTTATACTAATTGTACCAAATATTTCCAGTTTATTCTGCAATTTTTTCATAAGATCATAGAACCAGAAGAAACAGGAGCAGAATTAGGCTATTGGCCCATCAAGTCTGCTCTACCATTTGATCATGTCTGATATATTTCTGAACCCTATTCTCCTGCCTTCTTCCAGTAATCCTTGATATCCTTACCAAACAAGAACCTATCTATCTCTGTGTTAAATATACTGAATGATTTGTCCTCCACAGTCCTCTGTGACATTGAGTTCCACAGATTAATCACCATCTGGATGAAAAATCCCTCCTTATCTCAGTTCTAAAGGGTTGTCCCTTCACTCTGAGGCTGTGCCTTTGGGACCTAGTCTTTCACTAGTTGAAACATCTTCTCCCTATCCACTCTTTCCAGGCCTGTCAATATTCTGCAACCATTCTTGACATGACAAGCCCTTTCTCCCTGGGATCATTCTTGTAAGCCTCCTCTGGGCCCCCTCCTACATCCTTCCTTAGATATGAAGCTCAAAGCTTCTCACAATATTTCTAACATGGTCTGACCACAGCCTTACATAGCTTCAGTAGTGTATTTCTCATCTTGTGTTCTCGCCATCTCTAAATGCATGTTACATTGCATTTGCCTTCCGAACTGCAACTGAACCTACATGTCAATCTTAAGAGAATGCTGAACTTTCTGCTTCAGATGTCTGAAGCCATTCCCCATTTAGAAAATAGTCTGTGCCTCTATTCTTCCCACCAAAGTGCAAAACCTCTCATGTTCCCATGGTGTATTCCATCTGCCGCTTCTTTGCTGAATCTCCTGGCCTGCCCCACTCCTTCTGCAACTTCTCCACTTCCTCAACAAAACCTGCCCCTTCACTTATGTTTGTGTCATCTGCAATCGTTGCAACAATACCCTCAGTTCCTTCATCCAGATCAATAATGTATAATGTGAATTGTTGTAAACTCAACACGGACCCCTGGGGAAACTCTTCCAGTCACTGGCTGCCACCCTGAAAAAGACCCATTTAGCTTCACTCTCTGCCTTCTGCCAATCCTCTATCCATGCCAGTATCTTGCCCCTAGCACGACAGGGTTTTATCTCATTTAGCAGTGTCCTGTGTGGCACCTTGTTAATAGCCTTCTGGAAATTCAAATATATCATGTCCACTGGCACTCCTTTTTCTAATTTGCATCTTAACTCCTGAAAGAATTCTAATAAATTTATCAGGAATGACCTGCTCTTGACAAAGCCATGTTGATTCAGCCCTATTTTACATGCACTTTGAATTACTCTGCAATCTCATCCTTAATAATGGATTCTAAAATCTTATCAATGACCAAGGTCAGGCTAACTGCTACTGAGGTCAGTGATGAAGGGAGTAGATGCCTGTGGATATTATGCCAATCAAGCGAGTTGCTTTCTCCTTGGACTGTTGTTGGAGTTGCATCTATCAAGGTGGGTGGGGAGTTTTCAATCATACTCCTGAGTGCCTGTATGTGATGGACAGGCTTTAAGAGGTCAGGGGGTGAGTCACTCACTGCAGTATTCTTGCCTCTGACTTGTTCTTGGAGCCACTGTATTTATTAGAATACTGCATGCAACTCTGGTCTCCCTACTATAAAACTTGAAAGGATTCAGAAAAGATTTACAAGGCTATTGCCAGAGTTGGAGGATTTGAGCCTTAGGGAGAGGCTGAATAGGCTGGCACTGTTTTCCCTGGAGCATCGGAGGCTGAGGGGTGGCCCTATAGCATGCAACTCTGGTCTCCCTACTATAAAACTTGAAAGGATTCAGAAAAGATTTACAAGGCTATTGCCAGAGTTGGAGGATTTGAACCTTAGGGAGAGGCTGAATAGGCTGGCACTGTTTTCCCTGGAGTATCGGAGGCTGAGGGGTGGCCATATAGAGGTTTATAAAATCAGGAGGAGCATGGATAGGGTAAATAGACAAGGTCTTTTCCGTGGGGTTGGGGAGTCCAAAACTAGAGGGCATAGGTTTATGGTGAGAGGGGAAAGATTTAAAAGGGACCTAAGAGGCAACTTTTCCATGCAGATGGTGGTGCATGTATGGAACAAGCTGCCAGAGGAAGTGGTGGAGGCTGGTACAATAACATTTTAAAGGCATCTGGATGGCTATATGACTAGGAAGGGTTTAGAGGGATAAAGGTCAAATGCTGGCAAATGGGAGTAGATTAATTTATGATATCTCATTGGCACAGGCAAGTTGGACCAAAGGATCTGTTTCCGTGCTGTACATCTCTATGACTGTATGTCTCTATGTGGCAAATACAGTTCAGCTTCTGGTCAATAGTAACGCCCAGAATGTTGGTCATGAAGGTATGACCATTGAATATCAAGAAGTGGCAATTAGATTGTCTCTTATTGGAGACAGACATTGCCTAGCATTTGTGTGGTGTGAACATTTCTTGCCACTTGTCAGCCTAAGCCTGGATATTGACCAGGACCTTTGCATTTGAACATAGCCTCCTTCTGTATATGAGACTGAAGAACTAGGAGAGCGGAGTGATCTTCTAAGGAAAAAGATAAGAATATGGAACACTTGAAGATGTTACAGCTGAAGGTCTCCTCAGGATGCACAGGAGGCAGGAGTTTTATTATCGATAGTCACAGGTGAGGTGCTGGAAGACTGTAGGTTGGCTAATGTCGTGCCACTGTTTCAGAAGGGTGGTAAGAAGCAGTAGATGTGATCTATATGGACTTCAGTAAGGTGTTTGACAAGGTTCCCCATGGGAGACTGGTTAGCAAGGTTAGATCTCATGGAATGCAGGGAGAACTAGCCATTTGGATACAGAACTGGCTCAAAGGTAGAAGACAGAGGGTGGTGGTGGAGGGTTGTTTTTCAGACTGGAGGCCTGTGATCAGTGGAGTGTAACAAGGATCAGTGCTGGGTCCACTACTTTTCATCATTTATATAAATGATTTGGATATGAGCATAAGAGGTATAGTTAGTAAGTTTGCTGATGACACCAAAATTTGAGGTGTAGTGGACAGCGAAGAAGGTTACCTCAGATTACAATGGGATCTTGATCAGATGTGCCAATGGCATGTGAAGTGGCAGATGCATTTAATTTAGATAAATGCGAGGTGCTGCATTTTGGGAAAGCAAATCTTAGCAGGACTTATACACTTAATGGTAAGGTCCTGGGCAGTGTTGCTGAACAAAGAGACCTTGGAGTGCAGGTTCATAGCTCCTTGAAAGTAGAGTCACAGGTAGATAGGATAGTGAAGAAGGCGTTTAATATGCTTTCCTTTATTGGTCCGAGTTTGAGTACAGGAGTTGGGAGGTCATGTTGCAGCTGTGCAGGACATTGGTTAGGCTACTGTTGGAATATTGCATGCAATTCTGGTCTCCTTTCAATTGGAAGGATATTGTGAAACTTGAAAAGATTCAGAAGAGATTTACAAGAATGTTGCCAGGGTTGGAGGATTTGAGCTATGGGGAGAAGTTGAATAGGCTGGTGCTGTTTTCCCTGGAGCATTGGAGGCTGAGGGGCAACCTTATAGACGTTTATAAAATCATGAGGGGCATAGACAGGGCAAATAGACAAAGTCTCTTCCCTGGGAAGGGGGAGACCAGAACTAGAGGACAGAGGTCTAGGGTGTGAGGGAAAAGTTATAAAAAAGATCTGAGGGACAATGGTTTCATGCAGAGGGTGGTATGTGTATGACATGAGCTGCCAGAGGAAGTGGTGGAGGCTTGTACAATTGCAACATTTAAAAGGCATCTGGATGGGTATTTGAATAGGAAAGGTTTGGAGGGATATGGGCTGGGTGCTGGCAGGTAGGACTAGATTGGTTTGGGATATCTGGTCAGCGTGGTTGAATTGAAGTGCCTGTTTCCGTGCTGTACATCTCTCTGACTCTATGACAACAATCGACTGATGGTCAGGTCTTGGGTTTTCAGAAGATAAGCAAATCAACTTAGACCAACTGTTTCAAGGTAACTGCTCCAAAAGCAGTCACTGTCAGGTCATCAAGGGCTGAATTTTGCAATTACATTTAATGCAAATGGAATAATAACTCTCTTATATGCAAGAAAATTGAGATTGCCGTTGGTTGGTATAGAGGTGGAGCTATGATAATTACCTTCAACTGTTTTCAGTGAGGATAGTAGGGATGCAGAATGGAAATATGGAGTGGAATAATTCTTGTTGGAGAATGTGTGTAATATCCCCCTGTGTGAGAGATTTGTTATTACAGGGAACACAAATCCCCAGAAAAATCTGAAAATTGCTTTGGAGTTGGCTAAACTCACTTCATTTGGACTTTTAGACTTCTTCAGTAGGTTATTTTCAGTGAAGCTAATTATGTAACTACAAGAATTTATACAATAGATTGCATTATGTGTACTTAAATTGAACAAATTCAAGCTTTTGTAGTAAAATAAATTGAGATCATTCTCTGCAGAATTCACCTAACATTTTACAAGCAAGTGGCAGACTTCATACAATTTGATCGAATGGGTCTTGAGTTTTTTTTATTTTCCCGACTGCTGAAAACAGGGGATAAACAGGTCTTAACGTAAGAATATAAGCTGACAGTGCACACCCAATTACATGAATGCAATTTGCAGATGAAATTAGTCAGTAACCCTCATTATTGTGAAATATGTAGGCTGCCAGTCTGAATCCCTCAATCGGTTAGCAGCTCACCTACTTCGCAGCTTAAATATTGGGCATCCCAGATGAAATTTAAAGATAGCTTTCAGCTCTTAAAGGACAGGCAGTTCAGGAGATTGTAGGCCAGGGAGAAGCTCCAAGGACCCCACTAGCTTGGATGCAGCATTGAAGGACTAGAGGAGAATTCAACAGGAGGAGAGAGGGCCAAGCAGCAGAAAGGCATTCCATAAACTAATGATAGCAATTGGAACAAGTGACTGAACACATCAATGCCAGCAACACCACCCCCAAGGCATCACAGCAGGAACATGTTGAATTGCTTGCAGAAAAGATTGCTAAAAGTGATAGGTTTTAAGGAAAGTCTTGAAGAAAGAAAGCTGGGGGGTGGGGTTTATGAAGGAACATAAAGATAAGGACTTGAGCAACTGAAAGTCAGATGATCATGGATCTATAGAAGAGAAATTGTGTTTGACAAATCTGTTTGAATTTTTTGAAGTTGTGCTCTAGCAGCCTCCTGGCTGTTAAAACACAGATTGCTAACATAGACAAACAGCAAGGGATGCTGGGTACATTAGCCAAGTAAAACTCTGAAATCACAAAACCCACATACCTGACACAGTGCAAACACAGCAGCCAGTGCTAATGACATTAGTTTAATGTATAAGGCAATAGTTGTCCTGGACAGACATACCTCCAACAACTGATCCATCAGTTGAAAGGAAGGTCCAGACAAAGGCATTGAGTGCTGCTACACAAATAAACTAACTGTAGCAAGCCGACCAAATGATTGACAATGCTTCTAACTATTAAGTGTGTCTCCGTGATTGGCCAGAACTATAGAAAGTTTCAGAAAGCAATCTAAAGGTATAAAAACAGGATTCACCTGCAGACTGCTCTCTTGGACCCCCTTGGACTATCTGAAGAGACCAGTATGGCTAAAGGCAGAGAGACCTGCTGACCGTCTGGAGAAAATGAGAGTGAAACAGATCAAGCAGCTTTGCGGTCCCATAAAGACAGAGAGAGAGAGTGAGAAAGAGAAAGAGAGCAGCTGTGCAAATCTACAAGAGAGTTGGGAAATCTTAAGGGGCTGAATAACATTAGAGAGCATGTGTGTATTATTAAAAGTTATTGTAACTTGTTTCCCAATAAAGTTGGGATTGTTTTACATTCGTACCGTCTTGTGTTTGCAGTGAATTGACTGCTTTGATATTGTGAGACACCTGGGCAAATTCATTCATAACATTCTGGTTGGAGGTTTCTAACTTGTTTTAAGGTGGAACAAGACAACATTCCTAGCAAAGTAAATAAGAAGTAACCAGATAATATTGTGTGTTTGGATTTTCAAAATGCATTTGACAGGGTTCCGCACATGAGGTTATCATACAAAATTAGAACCAATGACGTTGGATGTGATAGATTTCCATGGATTGAGAATTGTTTGACAGCAAGCAGAATATGAATGACAGAACAATTTTCAATTGGTAGGACATAGCTTCTGAGGTACTGCAGGGATCAGCGCTTGAACCTGTGCTATTTATGATCTATGCAAATAATGTAGAGGAAAAACTAAGTGAAATATATTCCAAGTTTGGCAATGGCATCAAGTCAGGGAGAAAATAAACTGGCAGGAAGAGGTAAGGAGACTGCAAACGGTTTTGGACAGGCTGTGTGATAGATTAAGAATGTGGCAGATGGAATGGGATGTGGGTATGAGTTCAGCTGTTCACTTATATATGAAGAAATAGAAAATCAGATATTTTTTGAAAGTGATTTTCAGTGAGGCCTGACTGTTTACTTTAATCATAGAAAATTAACATGCAAGATGACAGGAAAGCAAGAGATATGTTGGTCTTCATTACAAATGAATTATAGGAAATTAAGAGGTCTTACAAAATTATATTATCTATGAGGAGTTATCGTATAGAATGGGACAAAATTCTCTTGTGATTAAAAGAATGAGAGCTATTCTTATTAAGGCATATCATATTCTAAAATGTGTTGGCAAGGTAGGCAGAATAACTGTTGTTAGTAATTCAATGCTTTCCCAGAAGGTGGGATGTTGAGGCAAACTCTGCACTCGCCCTTGCATCAACAGGAATGAATTGAATTGATAAAACTTTTACAGTAACACTCAGACTTGCTGTATAAAGCCTTTGAGAGTTCTTGAATGAAGTGTAACAAAGTTTTTAATAGCACTGTTTATAGGGTTGGCATGATGACACAGTGGTTAGCAACAGGGACTTGGGTTTGATTCCACCCTTGGGTCATCCAGACAGTCTGTGTAGAGTTTCTCCCTATGTCTGCATGAGTTTCTCCCTATGTCTGCATGAGTTTCTCCCTATGTCTGCATGGGTTTCTCCCTATGTCTGCATGGGTTTCCTCTGAGTGCTCCAGTTTTCTCCCACAGTCCATGCTAAATTGTCTTGCAGTGCAGAAATATGTGCAGGCTAGGTGGGTTAGCCATATTAAATATGGGGAGGTGGGTCTGGTCAGGATGCTGTTTGGAGGATCAATGCAGACTCAATGGGCTGAATGGCTTCTTTCTCCATTCCAGAGATTCTATGATACCAAAGTAGATGCTGGAAAGTTCCTCTCGCTCGAATGTTGAGATCTAAGGATAACAACTTCAAAATAGGGTGACCATTTAGGATGGTAAAGTCTTAGGGAGTGTTGCTAAACAAAGAGACCTTGGACTGCAGGTTCATAGCTCCTTGAAACAGGCTGGGCCTGATTTCCCTGGAGCGTTGGAGGCTGAGGGGTGACCTTATAGAGGTTTACAAAATTATGAAGGGCCTGGATAGGATAAATAGACAAAGTCTTTTCCCTGGGGTGGGGGAGTCCAGAAATAGAGGGCATAGATTAAGAGTGAAAGGGGAAAGATATAAAAGAGACCTAATGGGCAACTTTTTCACGCAGATGGTGGTACGTGTATGGAATGAGCTGCCAGAAGAAGTGGTGGAGGCTAGTAGAATTGCAACATTGAAAAGGAATTTGGATGGGTATATGAATAGGAAGGGTTTGGAGGGATATGTGTGGGGGTTCGGGCAGATGGGACTAGACTGGGTTGGGATATCTGGTTGGCATGGACTAGTTGGATCGAAGGGTCTGTTGCTGTGCTGTACATCTCTATGACTCAATGACTGATAACAGGAGAAAGTTCTTCACTTAAACCTTTGGAATTCTCAAGCCCACAGAACTATGAAAGCTCAGTCATTGAGGATAATCAGACCAAGACTTCTGGGCTTTAAGGAAATGAAGAAATATGAGAATTATATGGGATGATAGAATTAAGATGGATGATTCACAATTATGGTAGTGGTTGGTGCAGCAAACTTAAAGGATGAATAGTCTGTTTCTTCTGTTCTTAATAGTAGAATGATTAAAATAGGGAACATGTAGGATATTGGATTTGGGAGCACAGGTTGGAGAACTGTAGGACTGTTTTAAAACTAAATAGAAGTTGATTCATTATGAAATTAGCAGTTGTAATTGCCACTGATGTTGCCCAACACATAACACTGATAGAGACACAAGCATACCTCTTGTGAATTTCCTTCTCAATTGTTACGACACTAATTTTTCATGCTAATTAAAATTAATTAATTTCTGCGGCACCATCCTTTTCACAACATATTTAATTTTAAAGAAAGAGTACTTAAAAGTCTTGGCATTCATTCTGTAAAGATGTGTACAGTTTTGTCATATGATACTTTCAGTCGAACACAATGGTGCATTAATGTCATCGGTACACTTAAACGTCAGCTGGGATCTGCCTGCTTTGTCAACATAATGTGATGCCATTCATCAGTTTCAGTGGAACCAGGGAGATTTCCAGAGGCTTGCCTGCAATGAGGGAACCAGAGTGAGATTATTCCATTATGTGGGATTTTAAATTCAAATTGAACACAAGCGAATTGCTGCTCACATTTTCATGCCTAGTCAATCCATTTTTAATATCTTGTGGGCAGTCGGGCGTGGTCGGTATGTGAAACAGTTCTTTAGCTAACAATGAAATAAAATCAACATTATGAATTTTTTTAACAGATACAGGCCAATCATTCCACCTCACACAGAACTCATTAATTGAACTGGCATGTTGCTCAATCAGAGTGGCACAGCATCTTTGTGTCATTGGACAGTGCACAGCATTGATCACAGAAACTCCAAATCCAACCAGGTTGGTGAATCTTTGCTTGACAAACTGGGGAAGCCAGTCAACTTGCTGAACGACCCACGAGACCAAACTTCTCCTAGATGATTCCAAACTTTTCCCTGGAGTAGAAGAAGGTATAGAGGGTTCTCACTTTGCAATGGTGATATCCCCATCTCTGAGCCAGGAGACCTGGGTTCAAGTTCCACCTGCTCCAGAGGTGTATCATAACACTACCAAACAAGTTGATTAAAAAATATACAGAAAGGCATGGAATGTCAGAGACTTATGTGCAGAAATGAGGTGAACTTGCAGAGGCAGCAGAGCTGTGCAAATAAATGGCATTTGTGTGAACCTGACAACAGTATGTTTCCTCCACAAAACAAGTTTTCACATATTGCGGCTCTGGAGAAAGTGAGGTCAAAGTCTTTTGCTGCTGATGGTAAGGTGTTTTTCAGGACTCGAGTAGCTCCTGGAAGCTGGATCAAGTTCTGGCAAGGAGGTTAGTGTTCTCAGATTTTGACTCCTCCATTGAAGAGGAACATGGTCGGGGCTTGCGGGAATATTGTATGGCTCTTCAGTAATCAGTGGACCGACAGTGGCCAAAGGAGGCCAGTGGAGGAGAATGAGGAGGACATATCAGGTAACAATAAGCCCTTCCTGATGAAGGGCTTATGCCTGAAACTTCAATTCTCCTGCTCCTCGGATGCTGCCTGTCCTGCTCTGCTTTTCCAGCACCATACTCTCATTTCGGGCAACAATGGCAGCTTGGTAGCAGAAAGCCAATGCAGTCTATGCTTTTGCAGGGAGGTGATGGCAGAACTCTATGGAATAATAGGGCAAACACTGATGCCACTGGGAAGTGAACTCACCCAGTGTCTGTCCCCTTATAAGAGTTATGCTGGTATGCGGTTTTCTCGCCAATGAATCTTAGGAACATAGCACATAGGATCAGGAGAATGCCAAATTACCGTTTGAGACTGCTCTGCCATCCAGTATGATCATGGCTGATTTTGGACTTCAACTCCCTTTCCCCCCTGTGCTTCATATTTCTTGATTCCTTGAGAGATTAAATATCTATCAATTTTAGTTTTAAATGTATTCACGAGCAGCACTTTCACAATCCTCTGGAGTAGAGAATGCCAAAGATACCTAACCTTTTGAATGAAGAAATTTCTCCCAATCTCTGCTAAATAATTAGCCTCTGAGATATGTATTGCCCCTTCTAGAGCTACCAGCTCACTACACTGTATGCATTACTGCTCATGAAAAATGTTGCTGCCAACCATCGAAAACTACAGGGCTTATTTTGTCTAGTGTGGTTGTGGAAAACTATTTCTGGTCTAACTAGAAGAGTCTCTTCTAGTTACAAGCAATTTCTTGCATGTTAGAACTAATCATAACTAATTAGATTGATATGATAAACATTGTTACAGAGCCTTTGAGAAGACAAGGTGAAAGGCCTCACTTCTTCAACATCCTAAGCACTCTGCTCATCATAACACCATCATAGTGGGTAGTGTTTATGGCTTTCCTTAGTATTAACCCTTTCAGATCCATATATCATATATCTAACCTTTTTTTCTGAACATTGACATTTATAAGTCTTAAGCCTTTTAAAAAGTATTCTATTCTCACAACCAAAGTGAATAATCGCACACTTCTCCATATAATACTTCACTTTGTTCACCACTCATTTAACTGGACTTCATCCCTTTGCTGTCTTTTTACGTCCTCCTCACAGCTTGCATTCTACATAGTTTTGTATCATCAAAAAATCTGGATACATTACTGTTCATCTAAGCCATTAATATATTTTGTAAATGATCCTTTTGGCACTCCACTAGCCAAAGTCTGCCAATTTCAAAATACCCCAAATAGCCCTAATATGATCTTCCTGTATATTAACCAATCTTCTCTTCATGCTAATATATTACCTCAAATTCCATGATCCCTTATCTTGTATATTTATCTTCCGTGTGGATCTTATTGAATGTTTTTTGAAAGTATAAGTTGACTTTGTTTATTGGCTCCCCTTTATCTGCCTTTCTAATTCTATGCTGCAAATCCTGTATAACTTTGTCCCTTTCATAAAACCATGTTGACATGTTCTATTAAAGGAACACCCGGACTGTGCAAGGAATTACGCTGACAATAGATTTAGGATTGTCAGTCAAGGTTGCAGAGAGGCTCAGGAGCGAATTATTGCAGATGCTGGAATATGTACTGAAAACATCAAATGCTGGAGATCACAGCAGATCAGACAGCATCAATGGAGAGACAGTCTAGCACTTGCTCGTACTGGAATGTACATATATTAAGTCAAAGGGCCTTGTTCTTTGCAGCTACACAGACTACGCCCATTTAAATTCAAGGAAAAAGTTGACAGCCATTCTCTGATTCAATTAGAGCCAAACAGTTCAGTTTAAAAGTTGAACAAAACCTGACAGTTAACTGTCATTCATCACTACAGGTGCCTGCTCCATGAGAATGACTCCACCAATCAGATTCCACTTGCCAAACAATCAAAACTCTCCTCCCATCCAGTTAAAACATTGTTTTTTTCCTTTACTTGTACTTCTTGTGAATTGTTCTGATGAGTGCAGGATGGCTGCAAGGTTCAAGTGAAGACTGTACCAATGTTACAACTTCCTGTCCCCACCGAACTGGTGAAAGTTCCCTGAGAATCAAAACCCATCAATCTTTGAATGCACATTCAACTTCCCGATCTTATTTACTCTATGTCAGTTTGCAAGTGGTTCAGGTAATAATCCAGAGATTATTAACAATTTGGTTATGCTTTTTAATCGAGCTCATTGCTGTTTATATTCCCCAGGTAGAACCTTGTTGTCCTATTGAAGTCATGGATCGTGACTTGGTCCATCGGAATCTTTTCCTTCCCATCATAAAATTCCTCTCTATCCTCAAGGGTGATGCCCCAGCTGTAGGCAGGAACACAGCCTTTGGAAATCAGGCTCTGAGCTGCAGCAAATTGTGTAAATTGCTCTAATTACCATCCACTATCACAACATTCCTTTTTACTCCTCACACCTGAATAAATCCCTGCATCAGTATGCTGTCAGTTTACATTCTCGACGCAACAGTCCTTGTTCTTGTTTGTACTAACCCTAAAAAACTTGAACTTGGTGGACAGTGCAAGAGCTGAGGATCCTGTATTGACACCTTTTGGTTCCTGCATCATGTGCAGTCGTGTTCTTGTCCCTGAGCACAGACCAAATCAGAAACACACAGCCCAAGGGTGTGATGCCTTATGGAACAAGTATTCAGCTAATTTTCCTCCTCACTGATGCACTGCTGTGTCCAAAACCCATCAACTTGGAGTCAAAGTTACTGGAACTGTAAACACTTACTACGGATGTGGTTACCATGTGGATCATATTGGTGTCTACCAGTCCAACAAACTATGTCTGTAACATATCAGCACCACCCCCCTCCACCAGCTTTATTATATTTTATCTCACTAATTTGGTTTGTAAATGGGAAACATCACCCACCTGTTATCTGTAGCTAAATAAAGCAGTTCAATTAGTTAAGCTGTAAATTTAATGGAATACTTCTATCTCATCAGTACCAGTTTATTGGTAATCTAAGTTATAGATTTAGCAAATAAACAGAGTCATACCCAAGAAATACTGAATTCTCACCTGCACCACATTCCCAAGTTAGCACTGGTACCATGAAGCATTCTGTCCTTAACTCTGAGAGCATTAAGTCTCTGCATTGGATCCAGCTCCTGGCAATGACTTCTCAGCTGTGTGTCACTACCAACCTTGCCTACTTGCCTTCTCCCCCTGTCCTCTGGAAGGAGGACCTGCTTTCTTTCGCAGACTACTGCCAACAGTACCTGAAAGGCAATATGGTTGAATCGTGGGATGGCCCTTCCACTTCCTGTCTCCAATTCCACACCTGCATCTGACTCAAGGAACATCTGACATTGTTGCTTGGACAGTTCCCTTGGTGGTAGTTTCTGAACTGCTGATGATAAAATGCAGAAGAAAGTCCAGTCACCCACCTGTGCAAGTTGCTGACATGCATTGCTACTGGATGTTGGATATCTGCTGTAATGGCAAAGTACTGAGCCATATTTGTACAAGGAATTGTGCCCACACATGAAGTGACAGCTTGCAACATTCAGAACATGCTGATGATAATGTCAGTCAGCATGTAGCACTGATTGACACTCGCTGCCACCTTGGAGCACCATGTTTCAGTCTACACATTCCCATTCTTAATCTCCCATAGTTGAACTGACGCCAAAGTTTTGAAGGATCTTCTGTTCTAATTAATGAGGTCATGAGTTACATTTAATTTAGTTGCTGATTTGTTTCGACTCAATGAATTTGTAGAAGTTTTTATACTGTTATTCCTGGTTGCTGATGCCCACAAGAACTGGTATAACTTATTGATGAAGCACTTGGTTCCTACTCAATGGTTCCACTCGTACTACTTGCTTGATGTAATATTCTGCGTCCATTAGCCAACAGAGAGAATGATCAAAAGCAGCAGAGAACAGGAGGAGCTGCACAAAGAGAAAGAGAAAGGAGAAGTTCCCAGGGGGCCATATCCCCACAGGGAATTTTAGGAGGCAATATTCCACTCTGTACCAAAGTGAGGAACAGTTTGTCATCAACTCTTCTTGCTGCTAAATGCATGCTCAGCTGTTCAAGGATAAAAGAAGACACTTACAGGAACATTTGGCTCAAATATGGCAACTTGAATTTCATATCCGTTATCCTACACTTTGCATACCACTGGTGCACATTCACTATTCTTTCTTAAACATCCTTAACACAGAGGTGTCAAGCACAGGCAGCACCAGGAATGACACTTTGAGACCTGATAGGAACATTGCCTTACATAAGTTCATTTGCCTTACAGAGAGGAAAGGGAAGAAAATCCAAGGAACATTCAGAATCAAAAGCAGGAAAACAAGACATGCAATTTTCAATATAGTAGATCTTATATTTAATGAAAGGTATTTGTAAATCAATAAATTTGCTTCACTGGGAATCTGAAATCAAAGTAATTTTTTGACAAGCAGGTGTGTACTGAAATTTAGTTGACGCAGAAACATTGCTGCCAGACACTGCGCTGTTTTTTAAACAGCTTGTCAAAGGCAGTTATTATTCTCAGAAAAATCATTTTGCAAAGGCTTTACTAGGAATTGACAAACGTGATTCCCTGATAGGTTTTGCAAAGTGATTTGTTGCCTTTTGGCATGGGAATAATGACGTTTTGGTGCTCATCATTTTGGATTCATTCAGTGCACCAAGTACTGACAGAGACCTGATATGAACATTGGTCAATGCTCTTACCATCATCCTTCAAAATATTCCATGCATCTCCCACATCAAAGAGCTTCTTTCTTTTCATATGTTTCAATACATTATTATTTCTCTTTATGATAGGTTGAGGTCAATATTTAATTTCATATTTAATACTAAATCCATAACTTGGCATTTTCGGTGGATTGTCCTCAGTAGCTTATTGAAGCATGCTATCTGTCTTTTTATACAATCATCAGCACCACAAATTATGAATTCTTGTTCAGAATGAAGCAGATTTCTTCCCCTAGAGAAAAATGTAATTAATTTTAATATTACCCCTAACCGCTATGAATTGCTGCAGATTCCAGATATTGCTCTGTATGATTTCCCAGTCTGTTTTATATTCAACTTGTTGGAGACTCCTTAAAATTTGATTTACACTTTGATGACCGTTATACGCAGTTTGTGCAAAATCATGCGACTATTTTTTCAATGTGGCCTGAAACAGCTTATGCAAATTTAGTTGGTGTTACTTCAAACTAAACTGAGGTACTGCATTCATTCTGAAGGTAAGTAAAAATAATTTCACATTGATGTAAAATGTAAAATGTAACTGGCTTCAGGCTCGTTGAGGGTGAGGTTTGGGTGATGGGGAGATGATAAATTGTCTTTTTGAAGGCAGGAAAATCTTTTTTGATGTAAGTACTCTCTCAATGTTTCATTCTTTGTGCCTTTTGTTTTGAGTGGCTTGTGAGGCTATTTAAGAGTCGAATTAAGAATTAACCACTTAGGCTCGGGTCTGGAGTCTAGGCCAGACTAGCTATGACATTGGTGAACCAGATGAGTTTTTACAACAATTGACAATGTTTTCATAGTCATCATTGGACTTTTAATTTCAGATATTTATTGAATTCAAGTTCCAGTGTTTATTGTGCTGGGATTTGTGTTTAGCATCCCAAAACATTACCTGCATCTCTGGACCACTAATCCAGCAACAATGCCACAGCCTCCACAGCACTTCAACACCTCTTTTGTTTATTCATGCATGGGATGTGGGTGTCGTTGTCCAGGCCAGCATTTATTGTTTATTTCTTGGTGCTCTTTAGAAGGTGGTGGTGAGCTGCTTTTTAGAACCGTTGCAGTCCAGGTGTTTTGCAGACAGAACTTCAACTTTCTTTAAATGGCTTGCAGGGGTTCTCCAAGAACAGCTGGTTTGGTTATTCGTATCTCATACAGCCAGGCAGAAAAAATGTACAGGCATTTATACCTGAATTTTGCAGTAAAGTGCTCTAACCTCCATTCCATTATATTTAAGAATTCTTCCATCTATTCCAGACAGTTGGGTTGCTCATTCATTTAAAATTTCAACTTAATATGACATTAGTTGGGCCTTGGGCATTAGTGAAACATCTGAGGCATCCCGTTGCCCTTCCCCAAATTTCAACTGCTTGATGCTCATTTGACAGGACAGGAGGCTGTGAATTTAAATTCATCCTCTGTATTACAGGAAAGACAATAGCAAGCATGGTATTTAACACACACACGAAGGAGGAATAATAAATTGAAAATATTATATCAAAATAACATGAAAAAAATTCCAATTATGTCATTACAGTTAAATAATTAAAAAAACATAACTAGACACTTGAGGGTATTATGAAGCAATATTTGAGATGAGTCACATTAAATTAATGGCTAAACTCTCACTTTAAGAAATCTAGAAAAGGGAAAAGACAGGTGTAGAGGGAGGGCAGTTTGGAAGGGAATTCAAAAGTTTGGGACTCAATAATCTGACTGTGTAGTTACCAGGAATGGAACAGTTAAAATTGGGAATGTCCTATAGCACAGGATTGGAGAAGTTCAGTAATCTCAGGGTGATGTGGGGAGGAGAGGATTACAGAGACAGCGATGGGTTAGACCAGGGGGGTAATGTGAGGCAGGTTAACCATATTTAACGAGGTAAAAACAATGACTGCAGATGCTGGAAACCAGATTCTGGATCAATGGTGCTGAAAGAGCACAGCAGTTCAGGCAGAATTCAAGGAGCTTTTAAATCAACGTTTTGGGCAAAAGCCCTTCATCAGGAATAAAGGCAGTGAGTCCCTGGTGGTGGGGTCTGTTTGGAGGCGGAGAGGGGTGGGGAGGGAAATATATCCCTGGTGGTGGGGTCTGTTTGGAGGCGGAGAGGGGTGGGGAGGGAAATATATCCCTGGTGGTGGGGTCTGTTTGGAGGCGGAGAGGGGTGGGGAGGGAAATAAATTCCTGGTGGTGGGGTCTGTTTGGAGGTGGCGGAAATGTCAGCGGATCATTTGGTTTATGCGAAGGTTGGTAGGGTGGAAGGTGAGCACCAAGGGCGTTCTGTCCTTGTTATGGTTGGAGGGATGGGGTCTGAGGGTGGAGGTGCGGGATGTAGACGAGATGCGTGGAGGGCATCCTTAACCACGTGGGAAGGGAAATTGCGGTCTCTAAAGAAGGAGGCCATCTGGTGTGTTCTGTGGTGGAACCTGTCCTCCTGGGAGCAGATCTGGCGGTGGAATTGGGAATACGGATGGCATTTTTGACCATATTTACCCATATTTAACCATACTTAAGGTTGCTGACAAGTCCAGAAGGGCTGGGAAGGATAGTTTACCTTTGTGTTATTTGTGACCTTGAGAAGAGCAATTTCGATGCTGTGTCAGGGGAGGAATGGAATTTGCAAATTGGAAGGAAGAACCTAGTTTGAAAAGTACAAGCAATACTGAAGTGAAAAGGTACAGTTGGTCAAAAAATGGTAAGAGATTCCAAGTACCTGAAGAGTTCAGCACAGTGCTCCAGTATTGTGGGTTTTATTCAAGAGATGGATGTGGGAAGAAACAGAATTTAGCATATAGCTTCCGATTCATATTGAACTTGATCTTGAAATTTGGCACTTATGGTGCCCCCTGTCATGTCTGTTCCTAAGCTGATTACATTTATTGTACTCTATATAGTTTGGAATGTAATTTTACCAGTGCAAAATGATGTCAAATGGGATTCCATAATTAGCTTCACAAGAACTTAATTATCTGAACGAAATAATCATCTTAATTGTAACAAGAATGTCAATAATTATTTGTCCTAATTGTAGTAAATAATAGCTCTATAGCCATTTATAGTGACACGGTAAGGATAAGTTATAATCATATTAGTATGTGTAATGACTGAAAGGTGGTCAATCCACTTTGTACCTACAGAATTGTCCTACAAAATGGTAATAAGCCATAGTGCATGAGTCATGGTCTCCTAACTCTCTCCTCACCCCCACCTTCCCCTACCATTCTCTCCTACATCCTGATTCTCTGCCTCCATCTCTACCCCACCCCTCCCCACCCTGAATCCCAATCTCTCTCTCCATGCACCCACATACAGAACTCCCCACCCCCATTCCCAATCCCAATCCCAATCTCACCACCATTATTTAACAAGGTGGTCCTTCACTGAAACACAAACTTACAATTCAGTGGATTTGGTCTTTACAATAAAACATAAGTTTTTTTTCCTCAAAAGGAAATATAAGTAAAATAAATCAAGCTATTTACATTCAACATAATTTGAAAGATTTGAAAAACATAATAAAAGTACAATCCCATCTATCACAATGCTATCA
Organism: Chiloscyllium plagiosum; assembly: GCF_004010195.1. Classification (NCBI taxonomy): domain Eukaryota; kingdom Metazoa; phylum Chordata; class Chondrichthyes; order Orectolobiformes; family Hemiscylliidae; genus Chiloscyllium; species Chiloscyllium plagiosum. The sequence goes on along the minus strand of NC_057722.1, from coordinate 27,850,845 downwards.
CTTTACACAAACACCACAACATCCAAAGGATTAATGCAAGTGGTTTGATAGCCTGTTCCTTAATCAGTCCCACAACGGTGTTTAGACTTTTCAACCTTAATAAGCCATTCATAGTTCCAAACAAGCACTTCTGGTCTAAACTACGTCCTTTCTTCAGAAGAAACTGTTTCACATATCTAACTTCCATTGGGACCTTTACAAAGTGAAAAACAAAAGCTTTCCAAGATTTGGGGTTTACCCCATAAAAACCTGATCCTTCCAAATAGAAAGAAAGCTCCTTACTGTACACTCCATCCATTCATAAAGATCTCCCAATAGCAGGAAATTCCCATTAGCATAGAGTCATAGATTCATACAACATGGAAACAGATCCTTTGGTTCAACCAGTCCATGCCGACCATGTTCCCAAACGAAACCAGTCCCACCTGCCTGAGTTTGTCCTATGGCCCTCCAAGCTTTTCCTATACATGTACTTACTCAAATGTCTTTTAAATGTCATAACTGTACCCGCATCCACTACTTTCTCTGGCAGATCATTCCACACATGAACCACTGTGTAAAAATGTTGGCCCTCATGTCCTTTTTAAATTTTTCTCTTCCCACTTAAAAATATGCCCCTTAGTTTTGAACTCCCTCTCCCTCGGGAAAAGACCCTTGTCATTCACCTGATCTAAGACCCTTATGATTTTGTAAACCTCTGTAAGGTCACCCCTCAACCTCCTAAACTCCATGAAAGAAGTCCACTCTTTCCAGTCTATTTTTATATCTCAAACCTTCCATTCCCAGCAAGATCCTGGTGAATCTGTTTTGAACCCCCTCCAGTTTAATAATATCCTTCATATAACAGGGCGACCAGAACTGCACACAGCACTCCATCACTGGCCTCACCAATGTCCTGTACAACCTACTCCTATACTCAAAAGTCTGAGCATTGAATGCAAGCGTGTTAAACACCTTCTTAATCCCTGTCTGTCTGTGATGTAAATTTTAAGGAATTATGTACCTGAACCCTTGGTCTTCCTGTTCTACAACACTACCCAGGGCTCTACCATTAATTGTATAAGTCCTGTCTTTATTTATATTACCAAAATGAAATACCTCACATGTATCCAAATTAAACTCCTTCTGCCACTCCTCAGCTCATTGACCCAATTGATCAAGATCTCTTTGTAATCTGAGGTAAACTTCACTGTCCACTGTACCACTTGTTGTGGTGTCATCTGCAAACTTACTATCCATGCCTCCTATATCCTCATTCAAATCATTTATGTAAATGACATACAAAAGTAAGCCCAGTTCCAATTCCCATGGAATATTGCTAGTCATAGGCATACAGAAGATGGAACAGTTCTCCTTTAGTCTCATTGATGAAGTGCACACTTTCCTATGAGAAACTTCTTAATCAGGTCTCCTGGCATGCCTATAAAATTGTTCAGAGAGAAATATAGTGTGTGGTATATTCCTCTTCAAAACTGCTTCAGTCTTCTTTCTTCCAATGCACTGCTCCTCCTCCACTAAAAATAGCAAACAATGGGATATTCAATGGGAATCCAAAACCTTGATTCATAATTACTTACTTTGTGAGGGTTGAAAGAATTTGCAATGGTGTTGCAAGTTTTCAAACAGTCTGAAGCAAAACCAGTTCAGTTCAGGTGCACATTAAAAAAACTCTGCTCTAAAAGCTTTACTATAATTCCATCGATCACTTCTTAAAACATCTTTATAAAGCTGGCCCCAAAGTAAAGTACTTCTGCCAGCATTAGCTGGAATATAGTGCTTCTTTTTTTACTTTGTGAATGAAGGCATCAGTTAACACTTTAGGGCATCCCTTTATGCAATTCAAAATAATGTCCATGTGCTATTATAATAAGTTCCCAGCAGTTTTGGATGGACACTATTTGAACGCTGCAGATCAGTAATGGTCACTCAGTTTGTATTGTGTGGAAACTTGGCATTCATGGAATCCAACCCAATTTACAAGCCTCAGTGAACACAAATATTCTTTGAATACCAAAGGAATGCTGAGAAGTAGAGTTACAGGTTCTAAATTTTAACATCTATGACAAGAGATCCAGGGAACAAAGTATCAATTATGAACTTTTCTGGGGAGGGATGGGAGTGGTACCGGAAGTATTAATGGAAGTGAAAGGCTTCCTGGAATACAAGTCACTTTCTGGGTGAGAAGAGGAACGAATCTGGTCATCAGTTGATTTGGTATTCTCAGACTCCAAGTGCTTAAATCTAGCACATGATTAACCTCAATTTGATGGGTTTTTTAATATATAAATCTTCAGTGCAAGGTAAATGTAAAAATCATTGACTGTTTCATGTATGAAGTGAATCATATTCTGTTTTGTTATTTATTTTCTTCCCAATTTATTTATTTACTGTCACAGTCAATGATCTCAGCTATTTCTCCGGAAAATAAAAATGCTTTGGATTTGTGAAGTTTGCTGAAAAGAATTCAAGGAAATGTCAGTAGTTTTTAAATATCATGAATACTAAAGAAAGATATGTCAGAAAAAAGAACAGCAGACTCTTGTCACAGACCATGGATGCATTCATTATAATCAAGTGAGACTCTGATTAGTTTTGCCATAAAATGATTAAACTACACATTCAATCTAAATCGGCATTTTCTGTCATAGCTAAAGTAACCATATCTGAACATTGGTGCTATGTTTTATTTTACTGGAAAATCCCCATTAAGTTCATGCAATTTGTAAAGATATTTATTTGCAACATTATTAATTGGAAGGGCAGGACTTCTGTTTGTAAGATATTATTAGCTCCCATATACCGCTAAAAGGCTGTGTTTTGTCTAAGTATGGAGTCATTCAGTGAAAATTATGAAGGGGAAATGTTAAATTGACATATGGTTATTGTTTAAGAGGTAGCACTGTCCATAATTTCAGAATAATATCCTGTAATAATTATTTTGTTTATTCTTTTCTGTAAAAATTTCCTTGACGCTGTGAGAAAAATCTGGTTTAGCCTAATGGACACTGTCAGTCTATGACAATGCCTATGAAGAATGCAGGGAAGTGTGATAATTACTCCTGGGCTGAGAACTAGTTGCGCGTTTAATTGTATAAACCAGAATTATTGTTCTGTGCCATGGAAAGGAAATAAATGTTTCCCTTTCTACAGTAAATATTTATTTTATGTGTTAGCTGATGTTGGCAGGCCAGACACCAGGAAACGTACATGGTGTCCTGAAATCTGATTAAGATTCCAAGGACCCTGCTGCACTGTTGACTGTTAATTTCCTTGTTGTTGCATTGCATGTCCTACAAAGTTGGACTGCTGACCTTTTGAGAGCTTGGTCAAATCCTGAACTTTGAAAATTGTTTGAACTTGCTATATATGAAAATATGCAAAATTATATCATTCCATATTAAAATTACAACTTACAATCTATTTTTGAATTTCTCAATCATTTGAGGCAATTGGCTATTATATGTTTATATGAAGTGTATTTAAAAATGGTTTTCCTGAGTTAATATTAATAGTGCACTCATGAAGCCTGCAACAAAAATCTAATAAACAGACATTATTGCTATTTACTGCAACTTATGAATACGTATAATTCACATGTAAATATATTGCAAATGTGTGGTATGCCAATATATAGTGAGCTATTCTGTTGATAGAAGTATGCTATGAAATACCCAAAAGACTGCAGAAGAAAATGATTGAATCTAACAAATAAAAATGACTGATGTTAATTTTACTGGAAATTAGCAGACTATTTTTCTTGCTGCTTGATTCCAGCACCTAAAATTGGTTGACAATAAAAAGTGCTGAAAGTTTCTCCCCGGAGCCACTGATCATTGTTGATATGAATACACAAAATACTAAGCTCATAATATTTGCTCATTTTGATGAACCTGCAAGATCATAAGTTGCTTGTGAACTAAAGTAAGCCTGGACTTAGATGTGAACCACAAAAGTAAAACAGAATATTTGCAAAGTCATGTACAAGCTGATTTTGTGTACTTACTCATACAGTACCAGCCGTTATCTGGAGATTGAGAGTGAACTGTGTCGACAGGATGAAAGGAACATCCGAACACAGTCAGCAGAACCTTCACTTGGAAAAATAAGATGTAGAATCTGTTTGGATAGAGCTAAGAAACAGCAAAAGGTCACCAAACGTTTATACAGGTTGTTTGTAGGTCACCAAAGAGTAGAGGTAAAGTACAGCATGGTAGAAATCAAGAAAGAAATGGTGCATGTAACAAGGTAATTCGTTAATTGTAGGTGATTTCAATCAACATTTGCACTGGTAAATGTAATGAGCATCAATGCTGTGGAGGATGCATTGTTGGAACGTATATAAGATGGTTTTCTAGTGCAGTCTGTTGAGGATATGATTAGGACATAGTCTATGTACAATGCACATATGTACAAATCTCTAGATAAAGTCAGGAAAAGCATACCCAAATTTGCCCTCATTCCGATGGCCATTTTCTGAGTAGCTGAACCAAACAATGCAAAAACCTTCACTGTGCAAACATTGAATGTCACGATGTGCTGAACTTCTATCTGTCCCAGGTTTTGTGAAACATCGGCCAGGATACATGATTACCAGCTGCTCAATTCAGTTTGAGAATTTTGTATCAGCTGCACCTTTTCAAAATATTTGTACAGAAAAGGAGATGGTAGATTGATGTCACTTTGCAGAATATACCATCACCAGAATTTTCAATAAAACCTATGTTCAAAGTGGCATGCCATGCTCCAGTAATCCCAGGGTAAGATGGAGAATGTGATCTTTATACCCTTGAAGCACATGCTATGATGTAGGAATGATATCATGTGCATGTCTCTTACAGGTATGTTTCTGATTTTGGAGGTATGCTGATATACTGACTGTGAGATATAACAAAACAGCCCTCCATGTCAGATCCTTCATACTTGGAGACTCAGCCCTACTGCATGCTGTCTTGGAGATTGCTGCAATAGGGTAAGTATCTCTTTGGAAAAATAATCAGGGAAATATTGAAAAAAAATCAGCAAAGACTTAAGTTAATAAAATGCTATTTGAAGTAAAATGACAGAATTCTATGAATGTCTACTCTAAAAAAAATCTTGATCACAAATGTTTCAGCAATCCTTTCAAACTCTAACATTATTTGCTCATGTGTACAGACATGAATACATTTATTTCCTAGAAGTAGAATAGAGTATAAAATATAATTTGAGTAACACAAAATTGAATGTGTTTAATTCATAGACAACAAAATAAAACTTCAAATTACAAAAATACAGTTTAGAATCTATTATTACAGAGAAGGAGGTGCTGTGTGTCTTTAAGATGCATAAAGGTGAATAAATCCCCAGGACTTGATCAAATATACCCTAGAATTCTGTGTGAAGCTAGGGAAGTGATTGCTGGGCCACTTGCTGAGATATTTGTATCACTGATAGCTACAGGTGAGGTGCTGGAAGACTAGATGTTGGCTAATGTGGTGCCACTATTTAAGAAATGTGGTAAGGAAAAGCCAGGGAACTAGAGACTAATGAATCTGACATCAATGGTGGGAAAGTTGTTGGAGGGAATCCTGAGGGACAGGATTTATATGTATTTGGAAAGGCAAGGACAGATTAGGGATAGTCATCTTGGCTTTGTGCATGAGAAATTGTGTCTCACTAACTTGATTGAGTCTTTTAAGGAAGTAACAAAGAGGATTGATGAGGGCATAATGGTGGACATGATCATTATGGACTTTAGTGAGGCGTTCAACAAGGTTCCTCATGTTAGACTGGTTAGTAAGGTTAGATGATATGGAATACAGGGAGAACTAGCCATTTGGATACAGAACTAGCTCAAAGGTAGAAACAGAGGGTGGTGGAGGGTTGCTTTTCAAACTGGAGACCTGTGACCAGTGGTGTGCCACAAGGGTCAGTGCTGTGCCACAAGAGTCAGTGCTGGGTCCACATCTTTTTGTCATTTATATAAAGTCAACATAGGTGGTGTGTTTAGTAAGTTTGTAGATGAGACCAAAATTGGAGGTGTAGTGGACAGCAAAGAAGGTTACCTCGGAGTACAATGGGATCTTGATCATATGGACCAATGGGCTGAGGAATGGCAAATGGAGTTTAATTTAAATTACATAAATGTGAGGTACTTGGTGCTTAATGGAAAGGCCTTGGGGAGTGCTGCTGAACAAAGCAACCTTGTAGTGCAGGTTCATAGCTCCTTGAAAGTGGTGTCACTGGTATACAGAATAGTGAAGAATGTGTTTTTTCCTGCAGGGCTGTTTTCCCTGGAGGATTATAGACTGAGGGGGTGACCTTATAGAGGTTTATAAAATCATGAGAGGCATGGGGAAGATAAATAGACAAGGTTTCTTTGCCTTGGGATGGGGAAGTCCAAAACTAGAGGACATAGATTTAAGGTGAGAGGGGAAAAATTTAAAAAGGACCTAAGGAGCAACTTTTTCACACAGAGGGTGGTGCGTATATGAATGAGTTGCCAGAGGAAGTTGTGGAGGCTGGTACAATTTCAACATTGAAAAAGCATCTGGATGATTATATGAATCGGAAGGGGTTAGAAAGATATGGGCCAAGTGCTGGCAAATGGGACTAGATTTATGTACGGTATCTGGTTGGCATGGACGAGTTGGACTGAAGGGTCTCTTTCCATGCTGTAAAGCTCAATGACTCTCTAACTCTAATTTGAAAAATCTGTAACTTTGATGCCTTTTGAAGGGAACTGTTCAGCTGGGTATTGAGCATTTAGTTTATTGCTTGATTGAAGACAAACATGAAGTTCATTAAGCTTTATAGATTTTGTTGTGACCGTCATTTGGTAATTAAGCATTAAGCAAAAAGAGAATTGTACAATTTATAGAATTTCAATGAATCGTTTTGATACTCAAATCAAAAATTCTACTCTCAGTTCGAATGCAGTTCCATGCTTTTGTACAGTTAAATTTTGACATTATGATCTGTTAGATCATCCAACTAGGTGCACTTACAGAAAATTAGAGTAATTAGATTATTGAACCAAATAGAGTACTATTGCAATTAATTAGCTATCTGAATTATGAGTGGCCAATCAACCCAGCTGGCTTTTAATTAGATTTATTGCTTTATTTATAATGGTGGCACTGGACATGAACTTTGGTCATGCATTTATGTTTGTTTGAATGGATAGTCCACTGTCGAAAGACATGCAATGCGTTTGTGGACATTTCCTTGAGGTTATTTGTTGATTAGATTTGGCAATTTTAGTTGCACAAAATCAGTGGCATCAGCCATCCCATCGACTGAGCAAAGCAAAGCATTGTTAATTTTAAAACATCCAGGTAATTTACTTCCTGTGTTGAAATTGCTGCCCATATTTAAACACAACATTCAGTGGATTGGAATAATTGTTGAGAGGGGTGGGATGATCAAGCAAGTTAATGGCATGTGCCACAGCAAATTTAGAAGTACAAATAAGTGCATGTACTTCCTGGAAACATACAAAAGTATGTCTTACAGTGCAAGGAAATGAACTATTCACTAGAAACAATGGGGGAAAATGTAATGGAGGTAATTCAAATTGAATGTTTGTCTTTATGTTGAAACAATACCATATCTAAATTTCATGTTAGTTTGATGCAAGCCTATATCCTGGATAAAGATTGGCCTTCTAAAATTCACTAAATTAAGATTTTCAGATTTCTTTTGTAAGTGGACTCCCTGTTTTCACAATATAACTGATGTATCAGGGCAAATGCAGAAGATAAACAGGAAAATGTTTTTAAGATGTCTTGATATTACAGTTAAGCACTTCTGTGGTTCTTTGCGCTTTCAAAGAATATTATTCAGATTATTGAGGAAAGCATGCAGTTATCCTCCTTCTGTGAGAGTAACAGCAGTGATCTTTACAACATGGAGGGATTATTGGAGTCTGCATTTAGTTGTGCTCAATGCACAGTCTGGTGAGAAGACACTGAGAACTGAAGAGTTTGAGAAAAGCAAAACAAATGATTGACTAATTTTCAATGTTTTAGTTACAGATGAAATTAAAAGAATTGTAATGTTAATCATGTTAGAAACCATAGATCCTAGTTAGAGATTTGACAATGCACCCACAGGAGACCAGAATCAAGTTTAGCTGCGATTCCAACCCATGATTAACTTTTCTTCGTTTTCCTTTAGTCATGGTTGAGTGGTATGTCTTAAAGCAGTGTTCCTCAGCACCCTTGCACATCAAGAGAACATGTCTCTAAACATTCCTGGGATACTCTGCAAATTCTGTATGGTATAACCTCTGAAAGTGGTAGGGAACATTTATGAACTGAGGTGATATATGTTTCACATGGAGCCTGAAAATCTTTCAGAGCTTTATTGATTCTGAAGGCAATCTATTGGTCTCAATAATGGTGCTGCTGGCTACCTTTGAAGATGAAGCACCCTTTATCTTCATTAATGTTTCACCCTGGGCAATTCTGCTGATAGTTAAACTTTGCTCGTGGCTATTTAAGGCAGGTGCCTTGTCTTGCAATGGATTTTTGCATGGGTAAGTATCCTTGATTCAGATTCAGGGGTTGCTCATCAACTCTTCTGTCAATTGAGAAATGGTGCCAAACATTCAAACCTTAGGTGACCTAAAAGATAAATGTTGAACACTCAGAGGCACATTAGTACTAGATAACAGTAAAACGTTTATTTATGATCTGTCTTAGGACTTAGGACCTACAGCAATCTTGTGATGATATCACAGAGCTGTTCCCCACTGGGCATAATTGGTACAGTGTGGGCAGAGTTAGATAGAGTGGTGAAGGAGGAAGGGAGAAACATGTTGCGTAGGCGAAATAGAGTTAAATGACCAAGTTTTGGAATAGTTTTTCAATAATGTAATGGCAAGATTAGAGCCTGATTATCTCTGATTACCATTTTTCCTAGTAATTAGTGTCATCAAATAATGATGTATTATAAAGAAGCACCCCCCCCCCTCCCCCCCCCCCCCCGCTTCCCAAGTGTACATTGAACCCAAACTCTCGGATGTGGGAATAAAATCACAAAACAAAAGAACCATCCCTAGGTTTAATGCAGGTATCATTCCTTAAGTTTGATTGATGAGGCCTAAAGCATTTCAATATTGGACTTCATTGACATTGTGCCAACAAGTTAGCTAAAGCAACAGGCTGCTCACAGACAAAGGATAATTGAAGTTGCCATGCTGTAAAAGTTCACACATAAGTGATGGAAGAAGGAGGTGTGGACACATTAGTGGTGTGGTGGGAGGCGCTGCAGCAGCAAGCAGCATTGTTGGTATCAGCAGCAATCACTCATGGAGTGATAGTTAGCCCTGGATTTCCTGAGTGTAGTGGATTGTGGCAATCTCAGTGAAAACTAATCTCAGAGCTACCATGCAAAGATCTTGGATGAGGAGCTTGATGAGGCATGTTCAGAAGAAAAAAGCAAACAGGTGTGCACAAAGAAATGCTTGATGCATTTTCAGGCCTGGCAGAAAGACTGCTCCCATAGTCCTGCAACAATCTTAAGTATGGCTCTGTACAGAACTCAATGCCCATCCTTTCCAGCTAATGAAATAGTGGCCAAATCTGTTACCACAGTTGAGGGCCCACCACGATGAAGTACTTAATGACGGATGTTACAGCCTCCATTGCAGCACAAGTGGCAGCTACCCAACATCTGGGTGCTAGAGTGAAGGCTCAGCTTTGAGTCAGGTCAGCTCAGTTAACTGCTGCCACCATTGTTGTAGATTCTGGTGCATTGCACAAAGGGGAATGCAGGCTTTTGCAGCTTTCCAAAAAATTATCCTGGAACACATAATGAGGCTTGCTGAGGCACTACCTCATGAAGTGGCAGTGATGACATGAAGCACAAGCCTGCTTTCTGACCTGTGGAAACATTCAATCTTACCACTGCTGCTGTGCCATTGTCCATAAGACCATAAGACATAGGAGTGGAAGTAAGACCATTCGACCCATCGAGTCCACTCCATCATTCAATCATGGCTGATGGGCATTTCAATTCCACAAACTGTTTACTGTCAGTGAGCCAGTCCAGACCACTTCCACCTTTTGCAATTGCAGCAGATCTCTTAATTTACATGTGGCGCCCTAAAGTAACCTAAAGTCAACAGTACCCCGCACCTATTTTCACTCTAATTTCTTTTCTTCTGCGTGTCCTTTTGAAGTCTTTGTGCAGCAACAACATTGAAACTCGAAGCCCATCTTTTGGCATATTGGCTTGCACAGACCCTTGGAGCAACTGCATATCCACGCAGCTTAAAAATAATGTTGTTCTGTACACATTGGGAATCATTTCCCTGCTGAAGCAGCGGGCCTGCTCCACAGGTATCTCTAGTGGGACAGATTGCAATACATTCCTTTTTTATTGCATACAGAGCATCAGTGAATTCCTGTACAATGACGTGCAAGATGTTGAAGGCGTCACTTTTTCCCAACTGCAAGGAGCCCAACATGAAGCTGTACTTAGCTATGATCAACTTCACTGTCACTGGCAGTGTCATCTTCACCATAATCTGGGGTTGTAGGACTGCTTCTAACAGGTAATGCATGTCAATGATTACCTCCTTTCGTAAAGGAGAGTCACTCCACAGTTTCCTGCTTGAGTTAAAGTTTTAAAATTGTTTCTTGAAAATCATACATCGTTATTGTCTTTTGCTGAGAGCTCTTTTCTTCCCCACTCCCTCATCTTCCCTTTAAGTTGAACTCATCTGTATCCCCTCTTCTCATTCTCCCTGTTATGCTGCAGACCAGGTGGAATCAGAAACGCGGAAACCACAAGGTGATCTTCATCACCTGACACATGTCGATGTCAGAAATTCCAACTTGCTGTATAAAACTCCAAATACTTCTATTTACTCAGTAACAGTCACTAGAAACCAATCAACAAGTAACTTGCAAATAGTTGATGATCACGTTAAATAGCATTGATAGAAGTCACTCATTCTTAATGCTAAATGTGTGTGAGATTAAAGGAGGGAGGTAGTTGAAATGTTCAGGTCAAAAAATGGCTCTGCTTTGTTCTGAACAGCTTTTCAAGCTGACTGATATCATAATCTGAATGCTTCTAGTGCGTGCTCCCTGTACCCAGTCTACCAACTTATACAAAATTATGTTCAGTGTGGTGTATACCAGAACTGTGAAGGTGCAGTACCGACATGATTTTGGAACTGAAACTAAAGGGAAGTTTTGTGGCATTAAATTTAAACAGATACTAATTCTTCCTGTGTGGAATTTAACTGATTCAAATTATTTGTTGTTTGAGGGTTCATATCATAAAATGAATTAGAGCACAGCAGATTGTTTCCCTTTTGAGCTTAAGTTTACAATTCTCCTGACTGATGAAAGTATTATGGATCAACTGATCATGAAAGAAAATGGTTATCTACTTTGTAGTTTTCCTGTGATATCTGTTTTCTCACTAAATGTGCTTAACTTGCTATGCCCTTTATCCTTGTAAATAAAACTGTCATTTTTTGTGGTTCATGCTGTGCAAGACAAAATAAACCTACTAACATGGGAGGATTAAATGAAGGAATTCAATGTCTTGGACAAATAACAATGAGATTTAAATGGAACACTGAAAAGATTTACCACCCAAATGTTATAGATTTCCACCATAAAATTTATGTGACTGTTTGATTTCTAGTCATTACAGGTCACATTGAATCATTGGACATTTAGAGATCTGCAACTTGCACTTCATCTTTCATTTTGGAGAGGGATTTTCAATAATATGACAGCATGGCTTTATTGATCAATGAATCAATACCTTTTAATAATTTGATGTCTTATAAACAATTCATTTGTGGCATGAAAGGACCACATGATTAAATTAAAATGCTGTGGTTATAGGAAGGATAATCCAAAAACAAACCAAGAATATCTGACATGCTTGAGTGATTAATTTTGGTCTCTCTTTGAGAGACGGAGGCAATTTATTTCTTAGCTTTCAATAGAAAGACTTGCATTTATTATAACACTCCTTATTCGGCAAATGATGTTTCAGAGGAGCAAAAAGACACAGCAGTTAACAAGTATGGAGAAAGGAGAAGGAAAAAGCAAGGGTATGATGAACAAGTGAAGTCATAGTTGAATACAAGAACTGTTGGGAGGTAAATGCAAGCAGTTAGAGAAATAGCTGGATGGAGAATTTCAGAGCGTGGAATTTCAATACTTGAAAAAGATTTTTGTCTACCCTTTTCCATAGATTTGAAATGATCCCACTTCTGAACTCAAAATTTTGGAATTTTGTTGAGTGTACAGCTTTTGGCTATCTACATGACTGGTGGACGGATATCCTGGTGCTCGGCACCTGACTGCAGTACTACTGTAAACGTGGAATCTTAGATATACATTCTGATAGCAACTAGCTCCTAACTCTTTACAAAAATCTTTACACCTGTCAATCATGGAATGGCTGGAATTTAACTTGTGGATGATTAAGATGTTTGAGGAATGCATGGTGAATGCAATGATGAAAGAGGATGAGAACAGCGTTTGGGGAGGTTTGAAAGTTAGGGCAATAAGTTGGAAATCAGCATGTTGGGGTAGATAGTGTGACTGAAATTTGGTCAAGATGACATGATGGAAATGGGAACTTTGTTTGGATGAAGATGTTTTGGGTTCATAGACCAGAATCAAAATCCAGTCATAATCTTTAATATTTCATTTTGCTAATAAGGTATTTTAAACACTTATAGCTAAAATATACTAAAACAAACCACAGAATTATCATGCGAATACCTAAGTAGAAGAAATCACAGAAATTACAACAAAAAAAGCTTATGTTTGACTGACTGTCATAGTCCACACCTTTTGAGACACAAGGTAAACGATAATGACTTTTCTTTAAAAGGTAATGTTTGTGGGGTGAATAGATAAATTTAATAGATAATGTACATTGTTGCTGTACTTCTAAAATGCTAATTATATCAAAGTGATTTGTTATTAGATTCCTTTTAAAAAATGAAAAGTAATGGAATTGCTAAACATAAGAACTAGGAGTAGGCGTAGGCCATCTGGCCCCTCCAGCCTGCTCTGCCATTCAATAAGATCATGGATGGTCTTTTCATGGACTCAGCTCCACTTACCCGTGCTCTCACCGTATCCCTTAACTCCTTTATTGTTCAAAATAAAACCATCTTAGCTTTAAAAATGTTTACTGAAGTAAATGCTTACAAGCTAAATACATTTTTTGTTCTCCTATTTATCACAACAAAATGAAGAAAGAAAAGCTTCAGGAAAATCAGGCTTATGTTTGTAAAACGAGGAATCTAGGATTACATAGGACAAATAAAGTCACAATTCCCTCTAACCCAGGTATTAAAGTAATTAAGTGTCACCTGTCTGATCAAGTATCAGGTTTGCTGGTGTGATTGGAAATTCATTAGGCTTGCTTCAGATCTATTTTTTAGTTTCAACTGTGAGGATAACCTAATTATGTATTCAAGGTGTGCTCAATCTACCCCTCATTATTCTCTGTTTTACTAAATTTCAGTCTGAATGAGTTACAAAGCAGTAGGGTGCCTCATTAACTGTAAATCCCTGGTCATCCTATAGTGTGAGATTAGTTACATCAATTTAACAATCACCTATCTGAATGAAAATCAAATCAGACATTTGGAAACTACCAAGTGAAACCAAATGGCTTAATCCAGTTCAGAGCCGCCTTTACAAATTAATTTAGTTAATGTATTGGAAGAGTGAATGATGTGAATAGAACTGATTTTTTTTGGCTTCAAGTAAAATGAATACCTTTCATGAGTAAATTGAGTCAGGGATCTGTTTCATTGGTGAAATAATTAAAGTTTTGATACAATTGTGAAAAAGGTTAAAAAGAATTAAATGAATTATCATCAATTTCACTTCACCTGCTGGGAAATAGAAACATCATTGTTATCTCCATCTAAGTTATGATATATTGTTTGAAAGATGCAAGAATATAATTTTTAATTCTTGCCTATTTTTATTTTTTTGGACAAAATGCAAAACAGCAATTTGGAATGTAAGCATGTTAAGTTAGACAAGTAAATATGAACAAGTACATGTCATATTTCATAGGAATTAAAGTAATTTTGGAACAAAAAATGAATTATGAAAGCAATGAACAGTTAATAAGTGACTACTGTATATGGGCTAAGATGAGGTGATACTTAGATTGAACACTAATAACCAAGAGACAGTACAACTTTGCGGACTTCGATTTCATTGCCTGGTTATAGGTTTAAAGCAACTTTTATTAGTTTTATCATTCACCCTCACCGATGATTACTAAATTATCAAATAAATCACAAGTAGGTTCCAGTTAGATTCCTAGCTGGCTGTAGCTGTTGATTTTAAAGACTCGTTAATAGTTTTCCCTGTTTTGAGAGCTGCATGTTTGGCAGCAAAAGTATATACTGGCTGCTATCTTCTAATTAATGCAATAAATTGATTTTTAACTTATTTATCCTGTTGACTACGAAGCAAGTAATTGTCACTTCAATGGATATTCAGTTCAATGTTTGTCAGATAGATTAACAACCATTAAACTTGTAAAGTGAATGAAAAGCTGCATGAAAGGACTGAACTTGAAAAAAAAAATGGAGAAGTGATATCACAGGAGATGCATTGCATCAAGCTGTACCAATTCATTAATAGCCTACACACAGACATTCACTTTGTTTTCTATCAGAACCACCCTACTTATGACTCCACAGCCTTATTTCGAAAGTGCATCCGAAGCCTATCTACTTGAGGAGAGTTGAGTTTGAATGCTTCAAAGCAAAATAGTGTTTATTTGAGTACAGCAGTAACAAAATTCGTCAATATTGGTCAATGGTAAAATGACACAAAGTCGAGAGCCATACGTGATACAAAGGAAACTGGTTGTGGCTTTCAAAGGACAATTTTTGCAATCAAATAGTTTCATTCTAGGAGTTTGTTAGGAAGATCTTTTCTAATCAAACTGTTCAGACATGATATTGCACACTTTGGAACTTCAACCAGGCCTCTCAGTCAGAGATAAGGACACTATCACTGCACCATAAGACCCTTCAAATATGATGTGTCTGGCTATTGCACTAGCATGTCCTTCGAGACATTTTCTATATTAGCCTGTTTCGAGATGTCTTTTCAGATCTCAGAAACATGTAGGACTTAAACCCAGGCAGGGACGACACTACTGCATCACAGACACCCCTATGAGATCCTTAGCAAGGTTATTTTCCTAATCAACCTCTCAGAAATGTTATTACAACTGAAGGAGGTGGGACATGAACCCAGGCCTCCTGGCTCAGAGGTAGGGACACTACTGCTGCACTATAACAGTTCTCTCAGAAATCCATGGGAAATGTCCTTGATCAAACCATTTTTCAAATGCTTCACTAATGATATATCCTCTGTCATAAGATATAAGGGTAGTAATACAGAAATCATCTCCTGATTTTTGAGTGAGGGAGAACCATTAATGAAGTAAATCAAGGGTTCATCAGTGTTTAATTCCGCTTTACATCATTCTTGTGAAGTGCCTTGAAACATTATGTATAAATTGTTATTTTTCAGCTCTGTTCACAACTTCTCTGATACCAGCCACCAATAGAATTCAAAAAACATTCAAATTTGGCTTAACATATACAGTCAGTCAGTCAGTCAGATGTACAGCATGGAAACAGACCCTTCGGTTCAACATGTTCATAGTGGGTAATATTGGTACAATATCTGGTAATAACCACCTCAAACAAAAGCAGACTAGCTCCTACCCATCCATGGCTTTGAGTCTATCATATTCACTATTTATTAGAAGCTGAACAGGATCTGCATACAAGAATAAGTCATGAATAGGCTACTCTGCTTCATCTTCTAACTTCTGAAAAATTCTCCACTATCTACAAGACACAATTCATGATTGTGATGAAATGCTTGCCACTCGTCTGGATGGATACAGGCTGAACAGCACTCCAGAAGGATGGTTATTTGACAGAGCAGTTAACTTCATGGTGTCCCTGCCAACAGACCCTGAATATCTGTCCTGAAACACCATTATGTCTGATCACTAGGATGCACTGCAACAACATGCAAAGGTTACTTTGACAGTACCTCCCATTATCTATAATTCCTATCACCAGGAAGATTTTAGCAGCAGTGTTGTGGAAACTCCATCACCTTTAAGTACTCTTCAAGTTAAACACCATCATGACTTTGTGATATGAGTGTTCTTTTGTTGATATTCAAAGAATAGTATCATTGCAGCAAATTTTATGAAACAGCTTGCTTCATAACTGAATTATTGTGGCTTAGCTGCAAAAAATCTATGTCTCCATTTTCCATCATTCTATTTCTGAATATGTTTTTAACATTGCAAATATTTGTGCCATATTTTTGGATCCCAGTGCCGCCAAAATACTATATATTGTAGGCATATCTTCCAGAACCACATGGGATGCCTTGGTTAGGTTCACCTCCACCAATCTTCCTTATTATTGTTAAGATACCCAATGGGATTGAATGCCCACACAAAGCCTTTGGCAGAAGTTATAGTTAAAATAGGTATTTCACATTGTACATGATGAGTTATGTCGAGATTAGAGTGGTGCTGGAAAAGCACAGCAGGTCAGGCAGCATCCATGAAGGTGATAGGTCAGAGAGGAGGGTGGAGTGGATAGGTGGAAAGGAAATAGGCAGGTCGGACAAGTCATGGGGACAGTGAGGCTTCAGGTTAGACCTCTGCTATTGAAACATTCTGGAATGCAAATTAAAGACAACTAACACCTAGCTAATCCATCACAGGAACAGTCCTTTATATTCTAACTGAGGGAGCTTATTTTATGATGTTAGTGAAGCCCTTCAAATACAACTGCCTTTATATAAGATCTCCAGTCAAGCTTTTTTCTGGTTATTAAATGCACTTTATACATTTGTTTCAAATAATTAAAGTGGATTTACAATTACCCCATATCCTTACATTTCTGACTTTATAAATGACTGACTTGGTGAGTTTGAAGTCTGCTACTTGATGTTGAAGCATTCACGTTCAGTTCACTGCTAGACTGCAACTGTGGATCTTTGATTCCCTGAAAGCCCTTTGCAAAGGGTGTTCTCTGGTAGTGATATTACTGCTAAATATTTGTTTATTTTGGAGGTTCTTTAGTTTCTGTAAATTGTGTCAGAGGAGATAGTTATGTTTCAAAAAGAAGTAGTCTTCTCCTCTTGACTTTCTAAGAAGATGGATTTGCATATGAACCTTCCATTCCAACACGTGTTATTTTGGATAACATTGTTATTTTATCAAGTTCAATCATAGATAATAATGGTGACTGTGCTGTTTTGCACTGCTTCTTCTCAATAGCTGCATTGATTGTATCAAGAATCTATGACAAATCAACATTCCCACTAAACTGTGTGGCTGCTGGGAAGCTCATGCATGCTAATCAGTGGGCCGACACATACCTTCCACTTGATTTTGAGCAGTGTTCTGCCTGTGCCATGTAATTTTGCAGATGGTTATTGTTTCATTCTCTTTGATCAAGGGAATTTTTCTGATTACACTGTAAGATCCCTGCCTCTTTGGTATGTCAAGCCAGAAATTAGTTGCCTGTCTATTAACTTATATGATCTATGTCACTCTCCTTTTTTTCTCCCCACACCCATGTCGTGTGTGTGCAGGTTGGACACAGTGGAAAAACAACAAGTGTGTAAACCTTTATTTATGTTCCACTGCCAGGAAGAAAGAAAACACCCAAGTGGCCAGTGACAAGCAGTGCCCTTCTCAGAGGCAATGCTGCGTGATCAAACAGTGAAGGGGAGGGCAGGGATTAAATCAAAATAGAGTTGGAGGGAGAAATAATACACTCCACTCACTGCAGTGCCTACTTTTCCCTGAAAATCTCAAGGGTGATGGTGGACACCGCGTGCTCCTTCTCTAGGGACACCCAGGCTCTGACATAACCACGGAAGAGGGGCAGGCAATCGGCCCTAACGACACCCTCCACGGCCCGCTGCCTGGACCTGTTTATGGCCAGTTTGGACAGGCCCAGGAGCAGACCCACGAGGAGGTCCTCTGACCTACTCTTGCTCCTCTGCACCGGGTGCCCAAAGATCAGGAATGCAACCAAAAACAGAGAAGAAGGTTTATGATCTGGGTCATATCTGATTCAGGTGAGTCACTTATTATGCTTGGAATAATTGAATTTCATCTTCTAAAGGTGGTTTATTATCACATAAAGATATATGCTCCAACAGAGGTACTCCTTGGTAGCCTGGATTGTTTTCCAACTATGGAGGTTAATCCCTTTGTGTCAGTAAACATACTCAGTTTTGTGGTTCAAAGGTTTTTTTTTACTTTTGTGCATTCTTTAAAAATGTCTCATCTTCCTGCAAACATTGCATTGGATGTAACTCCACATCTGGATCAGCAACTTTTACCATCAAGTTATTTAATGATGTTTTGTGTTGGTGTATCAGATTTTGGTGCTTTGTACCTTAGTAGGATGATGATGACTGATTATTTTATTGAGCTAGGTTGGCTGTCTTTTCCCATCATTTGTCTTGTTCTGTTTTTAGACTTTACCTTCCACCATTATCTGGATGGCTCTTTCCATTTGATATCCTCTTTTGATTCTGAAATATCTGAGAGAAATCATTCAGAAATTCAAGTAGCAATTTGGCTTGAATTGGTTCGGGTTGTAAATCACCATAATGGCAAAAATTCTAGCAAAGAGTAAAAACAAAGTTGTCAATGGGTTCTTCAATTAGATCTTGCTCGGTCCATTATGTTTTTGGTGTTCAAACTTAATTTGCAAAATAAATGTAAAGTAATTGACAAATCTTCTCACATTATTATCAAATGCACTCATCTCTTCTTTTATATCTTGCCACTTTAAAGTACAATCTGCTATTGGACTGATAGATTAAATGAATATGTTTACTTGTTCCCCTTCACACTTACTTTGTAATTGTAAAGCAATTCTTTATCACACAAATTGTCCACTCTAGATAGTCCTGTTTAATTCCCAGTCTGAAGTATCTGTGATTTTACATCTACTTGAAGATGTAATGTCCTTCCCCATTGTCATTATGTTCAACTGATATTGTTTCTCTTCTCTTATTTAAGTAATTTACTTGAAATTCCTTGAAGGGGTTTAAAAAAATTGTAGATGTAGCTGCTTTTACTGTGCAGTGTTTTAATTTATATCATCAGTTCCGTCGTGTTAAATATTAAGTTTTCTGCACTTTTTTGTGCTTGTGAGTTTTAAAATGTATATGCTGATACCAAAGGTAAATTTGTTGTAAAGCTTTGTAATAATGAAGCTTTAATGTTTTAATGAATATTTTTAACTTCAATTTTCTCACTTTTCTTTTCAGAAATTTATTTCTGTTAATTAACGTTGAATAAAATCTAAATGTTTCAGTATGATCCAAGATTTTTTTTATTTCAACAGAAGAATACACCTCCCTCTGCCATGACCAGGGCCTCCAAGCCCTCCATTTCTTCCTCTCCCGACGTCCCCACCATTACCCTTTCACTGACACTCTCATTCATTTGGCTGAAGTGGTTCTCACCCTTAACAATTTCTGCTTTGAATCCTCCCACTTCCTCCAGACGAAAGGGGTAGCCATGGGAACCTGCATGGGCCCCAGCTTTGCCTGTCTCTTTGTTGGCTATACAGAACAGTCCATCTTCCGTAGTTACACTGGCACCACTCCTCATCTCTTAATGTCACTACATTAATGACTGCATCGGCGCCACTTCGTGCTCCCACGAGGAGGTTCATCAACTTCACCAACACATTCCACCCCAACCTTAAATTCACCTGAACCATCTGTGATACCTTCCCCCCCTTCCTGGACCTCTCCATCTCCATCAATGACAGCCAACTCAACACTGACATTTTTTACAAACCCATCGACTCCCACAGCTACTTGGATTACACCTCCTCCCACCCTGCCTCCTGCAAAAATGCCATCCCGTATTCCCATTTCCTCCGCTTCTGCCGTATCTGCTCCCAGGAGGACCAGTTCCACCACAGAACACACCAGATGGCTTCCTTCTTTAAAGACCGTAATTTCCCCTCCCACATGTTTGAAGATCCCCATGAACACATTTCATCCATGTTCTGCACCTTCACCCTCAAACCCCACCCCTCCAACCGCAACAAGGACAAAACCTTCCACCCCACCAGCCTCTGCATAAACTGCGTCATCCATCGACATTTCCACCAACTACAAACGGACCCCACCACCAGGGATATATTTACCTCCCCACCCCTATCCGCTTTCAGCAAAGACCGTTCCCTCTGTGACTACCTGGTCAGATCCAAGCCCCCCAATAACCCACCGTCCCTTCCTGGCACCTTCCCCTGCCATGGCAGGAATTGCAAAAGCTGCGCCCACATCTCCTCCCTCACCTCCATCCTAGACCCCAAAGGAGCCTTCCACATCCATTGAAGTTTCACCTGCACTTCCACAAATACCATTTCTTATATCCGTTGCTCCCAAAACGGTCTCCTTTACATTGGGGAGTCTGGACGCCTTCTCGCAGAACACTTTAGGGAACATCTCTGGGACACACGCACCAATCAACCTCACCGCCCTGTGGCCAACCATTTCAACTCCCCCTCCCACTCTGCTGAGGACATGCAGGTCCTGGGCCTCCTCCATAGCCACTCCCTTACCACCCGACGCCTGGAGGAAAAACGTCTCATCTTCCACCTCGGAATACTTCAACCCCAGGGCATCAATGTGGACTTCACCAATTTCCTCATGTCCCCTCCCTCCCCCTTACCCCAGTTCCAACCTTCCAGCTCAGCACTACCCTCATGACCTGTCCTACCTGCCAATCTTCCTTCCCACCTATCCGCTCTACTCTCCTTTCCGACCTATCACCTTTATCCCCACCTCCTTCCACCTATTACACTCTTAGCTACCTTCTCCCCAGTTTCATCCCCCTCCCAGTTATCTCTCCATCCCGAAGGCTCTTAGTCTCATTCCTGATGAAGGGCTCTTGCCCAAAACATCGATTTTCCTGCTCCTCGGATGCTGCCTGACCTGCTATGCTTTTCCAGCACCACTCTAATCTTGATGCTGATCTCCAGCATCTGCAGCCCTCACTTTCACCCAGAAAAATATCTGTCAGACATTTAAAGATTGTTGGAATCCTTTAGAATGATAAAATACCATATTTTTGTTTTCTCTCAAGATAGAGGATGCTCTATTAATTACACCATTTTTCACTTCTCAGGGTGTATTGCACCCTTTTCACCATCTGGACAATTGGCACCCCTTCTGCTTGTTCTATTTTATAGAGTTTTATATTGAGATAAGTGGCAGCATGCTGTAATTGTGTCCTTAAGCATAATTTTGGTTGCACAATAATTCATTTTCACTTCAGAATGCTTTCATTTATTAAACTGTTCTGCCTTCAATCTTTTTTCACTTGCAGTCATCTATTCATATTAAGGTTTTTTATGATTTTGGTAATGGGTTTTTCAATTTTTTTTACTCCTTTACTGGTTAATTTTAAATGATTGTAACAGTGTTCGTTTACTAAATATGCTAACTTAAGCTTTCTTTCAAAATCTGAGCATGGAACATTTGCTTAAACGTAGATATTATTACCCTTCCTCTAAGATGTTTTGGATGTTTGATATTGGTGGCTGTATCATATGTTTATGATTTGGATATTTCCCATTGTAGCTTTCTGTGGTCTACACAATCTTTTCTCAATTTGTAGCTATTTGGAATTTCTCTGAGAAGGAACAGTAGTGCTGTCAAGTCCTTTTTAACTGCTGGCTGCTGTATTCACACAGATTAACTGGGATGATTTGATTTGAGTTGAATTATTATCATGTCTACCTAAGTACAGTGAAAAGCTTTGTTTGTGAGTAGTACAGGCAGATCATAGTAAGCAAGGACGTACAGATCAGAGGATGAAAAATACTTTGGACAGAGTGAGGCATACAAATTACATTGTAGTCGAGAGTGTGGTGCTGGAAAAGCACAGCAGATCAGGCAGCATCCAAGGAGCAGGAAAATCGACATTTCGGGCAAAAGCCCTTCATCAGCATCTGCATTCCTCACTTTTGCCAGGTTACATTGTACATTGTGTGGGAAAGATCAGCATTAACAAGATCAACATTATTTGAAGTTAGAGAGTCCATTCATCAGTCTAATAACACCAGGGAAGAAGCTGTTCTTGAACCTCTTGGTGTGTGTGTGCAAGCTTCTATATCTTCTGCCTGGTGGACGAGGTTGTAGGAGAGCATTATGGGAGTGTGGGGTCTTTGAAGATGTTAGCAGCCTTTCCACGGCAATGAGAAGTGTAAATGGAGTCCATGGACAGGAGGTTGGCTTCCGTGATGGACTTCCATAGTTTGGACAGAGCAGTTGCTGTACCAAGCCATTATGCACCTGGTTAGTATGCTTTCTATAGTGTATGGTAAAGGTCCTTATGGAAATGCCAAATTTCCTGAGCCATTTAGAGTCATAGAGTCATAGAGATGTACAGCATGGAAACAAACCCTTCGGTCCAGCCTATCCATGCTGACCAGATATCCCAACCCAATCTAGTCCCACCTGCCAGCACATGGCCCATACCGCTCCAAACCCTTCCTATTCATATACCCATCCAGATGCCTCTTAAATGTTGCAATTGTACCAGTCTCCACCATTTCCTCTGGCAGCTCTTTCCATACTCGTACCACCCTCTGTGTGAAAAAGTTGCCCCTTAGGTCTCTTTTATATCTTTCCCCTCTCACCCTAAACCTATGCCCTCTAATTCTGGACTCCCCGATCCCAGGGAAAAAAACTTTGTCTATTTACCCTGTCCATGTCCCTCATAATTTTATAAACCTCTATAAGGTCGCCTCTCAGCCTCCGACGCTCCAGGCAAAACAGCCCCAGCCTGTTCAGCGGAACCCTATAGCTCAAACCCTCCAGAGATCAGTCTGGTAGGGAAAATGGTCTCGAAGGCGGAGCTGTAATTGATTAGCAGGAGTCTGACGTAGGTATCATTGTTGTCTAGATGTTCCAGGAATGAATGCAGGGCTAAGGAAGTGGCATCCACTGTGGATCTGTTACTTCGGCAGGTAAATTGCACGTGATTGAGGCAGGCTGAGAGGCTATAGTTAGTGTAGGCCATGACCAGCATGTTAAAACACTTCATGATTACAGAGTCAGAGATAGTCATTAAGGAACATTGCATGTGCTTCCTTAGGTACTGTGATAATGGTGGTCTTCTTGAAGCAAGTCGGGACTTCGGCTTGTAGGAGGGAAGGAGGAAGACATTGAAGATGTCAGTGAATATCTCTGTCAGTTGGACTGCACAGGATCTAAGTGCATGGCCAGGGATTCTGTCCAGGCCTGTCGCTTTCTTTGGGTTGACTCCAAGGAAGATTGATCTGACATCTGCAGCAGTGACAGAGGGAGCAGGTGTCCGGGGTTATTGGGGAAAGTGATACCACGTCACTGGCATTTTGCTTGAACCGAGTAGAGAAAGCATTGAGCGCATCAGGGAGGGGTATATTTTCATTTGCTATCTTGGTCTGCTTCATTTTGTATCCATTATGTTGTTTAGGCTTGCCACAGGAGGTGGGAGTCCATATGGCTCTGCGTACTTGTAAGCTGCTGCATGTTTAAAGATACACTCACACACTGATTAGAGTTTTTTCCTTCTTTCTTCTCATTGTGACTGTGATTTTTTTGTGAAACTGTAGGTTTCTTTCATCTAGAACTCTGTTTGAAATATCTGCCACTGTGTACCTAGTGGATAGGCTCAGCCTTGAAGAACAGAGAAAGTTGATTACGTAGTTTGTTTAGAATTTGGCTATACAGTCATGGGTGTACACCGAGTACAGTAGTGGACTGAGGACTCATCCTTGGGGGACTCCAGTGTTGAGTGTTATCATGGAGGAAATGCTGTTGTCTATTTTCACTGATTGTGGTCTGTGGGTCAGGAAGCTGAGGATACAGGTGCAGAGGGTAAAGTGGAGACCTTGGTCTCGGAGCTTTGAGATTAGTCTGGTAGGGATAATGGTGTTGAAGGCCGAACTGTAGTCGATCAGCAGGAGTCTGACGTAGGTGTCGTTATTGTTTAGTTGTTTCAGGGATGAAGAACAGAGCAAGTTGATTACGTGGCACTTAATGGCTAATTAGGTTATATCTGAGATGGAGTTCATGGTAAGACTTTGAGCAAGACAAGAGGAAGTATCCATTACAGCTATTGCAACATTTTGGTACACAACTTAGAGACCTCCAACAATTGGCTAAGTTCCTCTTGGTTATGTTCCTTTACATCCTGACAATCAGAATTTATCTTGTGATGTCAGTTAAACATTTCTGGTACAAAGTGTTTTATACACTTCTCATTAAATAGGCTTTTGCCCTTTATATTTTGCCAAGTTTGTATTTGAAACAGTGAAAGGAAAGTTAGTGATTTGAAAATGTGAGTCATGATATTGCTTCAAACTATAATCCCAGCATTATTCATTTCCAAGTAAAGACTGGAAGAGCATTCCATCCATACTATTATCAAAAAGGAATCAGTGACCAAGATAATTTTATTTAGTTTTAGAAACTGAGTCGTTTTGACTTTTAGGGTATTATTTGAATTTACTCCTTAAATTTTAATATCATCTGACTATTATCAGAAAGCTCCAATAGACAAGAGGACAGATACATTGGTGTGACAGGTTCTTATCAGCATCAATCTCCACTGCTAAATATTATGTTCTGACTCTTGTGCATACGTCAGCAAAATGCAGACATGAATGATCTTCAAATTTCCATTTTGTGTTATCTGTTTCAAGTGTTATCTTTCAGATTTTTATACATTCAACTTATTTTAGGTTGGACAATCAGGGACAACATGTTTGATCTGACGGATGTGAGATTCCCTAAGTCGGATTGAGCATGAGTCAACGTGAAAGTGAAATGATTTGAAGTAAGGTAGATGAATTTATTCTAGCTCTAATTACCTACCCTTTTCATATTTAAGCTGGTAGTATGTTTCTAGAAAATAGGAATTCTTTATTATCTTTGTATTCAATTTTGTATTCTCTTGGAGAATGGAGAACAAGTGTGGGTCATTTTTGTAATTGTAATTTATATAAACCATATCATTGTAATTGGTTTTTATTCACGTAGAGTCATAAAGCTGTGCAGCATGGAAACAGACCCTTTGGTCAAACCCGTCCATGCTAACCAGATATCCCAACTCAATCTAGTTCCATTTACCAGCATTGGCCTATATCCCTCCAAACAGCTTCTATTCATGTATCCATCTAGACGTCTTTTAAAATGTTGTAATTATACCAGCCTCCACCACTTCCTGTGGCAGCCCATTCCATACATTCACCACCATCTGCATGAAAATGTTGTCCTTTAGATCCCTTTTAAACCTCTCCCCTCACCTTAAACCGATGCCTTCTAGTTTTGGTCTCCGTTACCCTGGGGAAAAGACTTTGGCTATTCACCCTATCCATGCCCCTCACAATTTTATAAACCTCTATAAGGTCACCCCTCAGCCTTTGGTACTCCAGGGAAAACAGCCCCAGTCTATTCAGCCTCTCCCTCTCATGCAAACCTTCCAACCCTGGCAACATCCTTGGAAATCTTTTCTGAACCCTTTCAAGTTTCACAACATCCTTCCTATAGCAGAGAGAGCAGAATAGAATGTAGTATTCCAAAAGTGGCCTAACCAATGTCCTGTACAGCCTTAACGTGACCTCCCAATGCCTTTACTCAATACACTGACCAATAAAGGCAAGCATCCCAAATGCCTCCATCACTATCCTGTCTACCTGGTGCTACTTTATTATTAAAATTATTGTAATCCTTCATGGAAACCAATAACTTAAACAAACAAAAATTAATTTTCCGAGATTGAAAAATCACATGACAAGATTTCAGATTTTAATATTTTACTGCAACAAACAAACTAAAGCAACATTGTCTTAACGATATTTAGTAGGAAATGGAAAAGTCCAGAGCAAATACTCCTATCAGGGTGGCACTTTGGCTCAGTGGTTAGCACTGCAGCCTCACAGCACCAGAGACCTGGGTTTGATTCCAGCCTCGGGCATATGTCTGTGTGGAGTTTGCACATTCTCCCTGTGTCTGCATGGGTTTCCTCCAGGTGTTCCGGTTTCCTCCCACAATCCAGTGATGTGCAGGTCAGGTGGATTGGCCATGCTAAATTGCCCTGGGTGTTCGGTGCATTACTCAGTGGGAAATGGGTCTGGGTGGGTTCCTGTTGAGAGAGTTGGTGTGAACTTGTTGGGCCAAATAGCCTGTTTCCACACTGTAAGGAATCTAATCTGTTTCACTTTTAAAATGTCTGAAAATCCCATACCATAGGTATACGTTATTCTATCCTTTAAGTGTTTGTTTGATTTCCTTGAAACCAATCCAAAATTATGCTCCACCCACACCCATGGCAACATGAATCACAGGGGCTTTACATCCAGTTAGAAATACAAATTAACTATTGTCCAGATGCTCGATTATTCCATTCTACCTGGATCTTGGTCTCCATTGCAATGCTAATTTGTCTATGGAGACAGCCAGACACTTACATGCTGGAGCCAGAACAGTACAGATTGCATTGATGGAATTCTCCAATCTCTGAGTCAGTTTTCCAAATGCCTCTGATAAAAGTGTCTGCTGATCTTGTGTCTGCTAATGCACTTGGTGCAAGTTAAAAATGGCCCACCCCATTGCGCCCTCTCAAGCCTGGAGCTGACCAGCTGCCTGGTCTGCTGAATGCCAGTAAGCTACACAGTTGGCAGCTTCATACCATGCTGCTGGGTCTATGGGCAAGGCCTCCTTTGCTGGTCTGCAGGTAAGAGGATGGCCTGTCCATTTGGACCTCCAGCTCCCTTGAGGTGTCAACCTGCCTTTGATGGCCAATTCCTGAACAATTCTTTCCACAATTCTTTCTGTTCTCTTGGAAAGAAGAAGGCTCAGAGGGGATTTGATAGAGACATACAAGATAATCAGAGGATTAGATAGGGTAGACAGTGAAAGTCTTTTTCCTAGGATGATGACGTCAGCTTGTACGAGGGGGCATAACTACAAATTGAGGGGTGATAGATTTAAGACAGATGTCAGAGGCAGGTTCTTTATGCAGAGAGTGGTAAGGGCTTGGATTGCCCTGCCTGCTAATGTCGTCAACTCAGCCAAATTAGGGAGATTTAAACAATCCTTAGATAAGCACATGGATGATGACGGGATAGTGTAGGGGCACGAGCTGAGAATAGTTCACAGGTCGGTGCAACATCGAGGGCCAAAGGGCCTGTTCTGCGCTGTATTGTTCTATGTTCAATGTTCTATATGTGTGTAAAGGTCTATTTCTGGTTTGCGGCATTTGATGTGGTACACAGTTGGGATTTAAATGTGGCGCTGGTGGCAATGAGGTCCCAACAATAGTGAGCTGCTCTGCCAATGATGAGTGCAAGGCAATATACGAATGGTCCAAACATTATAAGGCGAGCTGCATAAAATTGTGTGAAAAACCTCACGAGAACCTGTGGAGAGAAATCCTCCATGGTACACCCCAAGTTGACACTTTGGGGATTTTAATCAAATTTAGACAGCAGTTGCTCATGGAAATCCACCAAAAATGATGTGGAGCAAGTTGGACAAAGAAATCCCATGTTAGAAGATCAGAGGATGCATACAGGAGTAGAAGGTTAAAATAACTTATTAAGGGAGATTCAGGTAGGTCACGGAGGAATTTGATAGCAAGAATGAGCACTTGAATTCAGTTCTTAAGGAAATGATGGCGATTGGCAGAACGAGTAATGGAAATGCTGACTCTGCGCGTTTGAAGTTGGAGTTGCAACATTTAGTCAGCCTAAATGTTGCATGATATTGCATGCTTTTGACCAAAAGCTTGAGCAATGTTGAGGATGAGAATCTATTATCCAGAATGAACTTAACCTATGCATTTTGACCCAGATTTTGTCAACAGACAGGGAATGAAATGGAGTAGGAGGCAAATTTAGCAAGTGAGTGATAGGCCAGGAAAAGCAATGAAATCATGGCAGCAATCAAACTGACTTTCCAATTTTTATTTCTGAATATCCTTAAGACATTCTGAGAACTCTGCCTTCTCCAATTCCAATCTCTTGTGCACTTCTGCTTTCATCACTCCACCAGTGGCAGCTTGGTGGTGGTCAACAGCTCCAGAATTCACATTGACAAATTTTTCAAATTTCTATCTCTCTCTCCCCTCCTTAAGAAACTTCTTAAGACCCACCTTTGTCCTAATGCCTCCTGATGTTTCTTACTGTTAAAATGTTGTTTGAAAATGCTGCTCTTAAGTGCCTTACTATGTTAACAGCAATTCATAAATGTAAGTAGTTCTTGCTTCTTGATGTAGCAGGGCTAAGTTTCAAGTTTAAATGCTTTTATTTCATAGCCCCGATTAAGCCTTATAAATTGACTCCTAAATATTAAAAACATTGAATAATCTGATTCATGTCCATAAATCTCAGCCTGCATCTGGACTAAATTATCCTTTCATAAGTATATAATTATGATAAGTCAGCTGGTACATTATCTTCTGTCAGCCTATGGAGCTCATTGCCTCCAGTCTTAATCTTCTTTTGGAACATAATTAAATATCTGTACTTGACAACTATTGTGCTTTATTCATAATTATTTAAGACATTGTACTTTCTAATACTGGATGCTTTAGTTTTTATATTGAACTTTATTAAAACAATGGTATATTTATAAATATTTCTCTGGAAATTTGAGGATTGCTCTTTTCAACATGTATTACTACTGTTCCAATTTTACATTTTCATACTTTGGAGGTGTTCATTTTTAGTCATACCATTTGAAGTAAAAACTGATCAAATTTGATCTTCAAATATTTGCACAAGTTTAAAAAGTCAACATTTGATAAGGATTTATATGAAGTTTGTTGTAGTATCTTGGAATGAACACTTGCCACAGCCTACAAAACTCAGGCATCGTGCAAGATAATACAAGGAGATAGCTGAAGAGATAGGGGAGGCTTTAGTAGTGATCTTTCTGTTATCACTGGAGTCAAAGAGGGTCCCAGAAGACTGGAAAGCCACTAATGTAACCCCCCTGTTTAAGATGGGAGTAAAGCAAAAGATGGAGAATTATAGGCCGATTAGGCTGATCCCAATCGTTGGTAAGATTTTGGAATCCATTATGAAGGATGAGATTTCTGAAAAGTTGGAAGTGCATGGTAAAATAGGGCAAAGTCAGCACGGTTTCATGAAGGGGAGGTCGTGCCTGACACATCTGTCAGAATTCTTTGAGGAGGTAATGAGCAGCTCAGACCAAGGAGAACCAATGGATATTCTTTATCTGGACTTCCTGAAGGCCTTTGAGAAGGTGTCACACAGGAGGCTGCTGAGTAAGATAAGGGCCATGGTGTCAGAGGTCAGTTACTAACATGGATAGAAGAGTGGCTGTCTGGCAAAAGGTGGGGATAAAAGGGTCCTTCTCAGGATGGAAGCCAGTGACTAGTGGTGTTCCGCAAGTGTCGGTGTTGGGACAACAACTTTTTATGTTATACTTTAATGATCTGGATGAAGGAACTGAGGACATTTTGGCTAGGTTTGCAGATGATACAAGGATAGGTGAAGGGGCAGGTAGTATTGAGAAGGGGGGAGGCTGAAGGAAGATTTGGACAGATTCGGAGAGTGGGCAAAGAAATGACAGATGGAGTACAATGTGGATAATTGTGAGATCATGCACTTTACTAGGACGAATAGAGCATGGACTATTTTCTAAATGGTGAGAAAATTCAGAAATCTGAAGGGCAAAGAGATTTGTGACTCCTAGTCCAGATTTCTCTAAAGATAAACTTGCAGGTTGAGTCAATAGTTAGGAAGGCAATGTTGTCATTCATCTCAAGAGAACTAAAATATAAAAGCAGTAATGTACTTCTGAGGCTTTATAAGGCTCTGGTCAGACCACATTTAGTGCATTGTGAGCAATTTTGGATCTATACCTCAGGAAGGATACATTGGCCCTATAGCGAGTCTAGTGGAGGTTCATGAGAATGATCCTAGGAATGAAAAGCTTAACATAAGAGGAACGTTTGAGGACTCTTGGACTATGCTTGATGGAGTTTAGAAGAATAAGGGGGTATCTGATTGAAACATACAGAATAATGAACGGCTTGGACAGAGTGGGCACGGGGAAGATGTTTCCATTGGCAGGAGAGACAAGGACCCAAACACAGAGCCATAGAATAAAGGGAAGACCCTTTAGAACAGAGATAAGGAGAAACCTCTTTAGCCAGAGAATGGGGAAACTGTGGAATTCATTGACACAGAAAGCTGTGGAGGCCAGGTCATTGAGTATATTTAAGACAGAGATAGATAAGTTCTTGATTGCCAAGAGAATCAAAGGTTACAGGGAGAAAGCTAGAAAATGGGGTTGAAAAACATATTAGTCATGAACTAATGGTGGAGCAGACTTGATGGGCTGAATGGCCTAATTTCTGCTCTGATGTCTTAAGGTCTTATTAGGGACACTTTATATGTTTCCATTTGCATCACTATTGATGAGCATAACTGGAGTTACTCCATTATTTTATGTTAAGGGAGCTCTGATGACGTATCAGTGGACTCAAAATGTTAGCACTGCTTTCTCCCCATGAATGTTGAGAATCTACAGCAATTTCTGTTTTTGTTTCTCCACTATTGCTGTTTTGTAGCTATTTCCAGAATTTTTCTTTTTATTGCTTGACTTGGAAATTCATTTCATTTGGTAATCAGTTTATATCAAGAAAGAAATTCTAATCACCGTTTTTAAGTTTCAATTTGTGATGCTTTATTCTATTCTCATGATTTGACTTTGAAATTATATGAATGGGATTGCTTAGAATCTTCCAAAATAGAAATAGACCATCCAGTCCAACAGGTGTATGGAAGATATAGACTGTCGGGAAATAGATGGTGACATCTTGCAAAATGTCCAGATTACAGAGGAGGAAGTGCTGGATGTCTTGAAACTGGTAAAGGTGGATAAATCCCCAGGACCTGATCAGGTGTATCCTAGAACTCTGTGGGAAGCTAGAGAAGTGATTGCTGGGCCTCTTGCTGAAATGTATGTAACATCGATAGTCACAGGTGAGGTGCCGTAAGACTGGAGGTTGGCAAACGTGGTGCCACTATTTAAGAAGGGTGGTAAGGATAAGCCAGGGAACTATAGACTGGTGAGCCTGACCTCGGTGGTGGGCAAGTTGTTGGAGGGAATCCTGGGGGACAGGATGTACATGTATTTGGAAAGGCAAGGACTGATTAGGGATAGTCAACATGGCTTTGTGCATGGGAAATCATGTCTCACAAACTTGATTGAGTTTTTTGAAAAAGTAACGAAGAGGATTGATGAGGTCAGAGCGATAGATGTGATCTGCATGGACTTCAGTAAGGCGTTTGACAAGGTTCCTCATGGGAGACTGATTAGCTAGGTTAGTTCTCATGGAATACAGGAAGAACTAGCCATTTGGATACAGAACTGGCTCAAAGGTGGTGGTGGAGGGTTGTTTTTCAGACTGGAGGCCTGTGACCAGTGGAGTGCCACAAGGATTGGTGCAAGGTCCTCTACTTTTTGTCATTTA
Source organism: Chiloscyllium plagiosum (assembly GCF_004010195.1). Classification (NCBI taxonomy): domain Eukaryota; kingdom Metazoa; phylum Chordata; class Chondrichthyes; order Orectolobiformes; family Hemiscylliidae; genus Chiloscyllium; species Chiloscyllium plagiosum. The sequence continues at coordinate 27,819,258 of NC_057722.1, read as the reverse complement.
CATAAATGATTTGGATGTGAACATAAGAGGTCCAGTTAGTAAGTTTGCAGATGATACCAACCTTGGAGGTGTAGTGGACAGCGAAGAGGGTTACCTCAGATTACAACAGGATCTTGACCAGATGGGCCAATCGGCTGAAAAATGTCAGATGGAGTTTAATTCAGATAAATGCGAGGTGCTGCATTTTGGGAAAGCAAATCTTAGCAGGACTTATACACTTAATGGTAAGATCCTAGGGAGTGTTGCTGAACAAAGAGATCTTGGAGTGCAGGTTCATAGCTCCTTGAAAGTGGAGTTGCAGGTAGATAGGACAGTGAAGAAGGCATTTGGTATACT
>NC_057722.1:27786518-27818666 GCF_004010195.1 Chiloscyllium plagiosum | reverse complement strand
GTATGGAATGAGCTGCCAGAGGAAGTGATGGAGGCTGGTACAGTTGCAACATTTAAGAGGAATTTGGATGGGTATATGACTAGAAAGGATTTGGAGGGATATGGGCCGTGTGCTGGCAGGTGGGACTAGATTGGGTTGGGATATCTGGTCAGCATGGATGGGTTGGACCGAAGGGTCTGTTTCCATGCTTTACACCTCAATGACTCTATGACTCTAGGTGTGTACTGGTGTTTTTACTTCTCATGAGCATAAAGTTAACATGCAGGTACAACTAGCAGTTAAGAAAGCAAATGCAATGTTGGCACTTATCACAAGAGGATTTGAGTAAAGGAATAAAGCTGGTGCATCAATGTCTGCCCACATGGAAAAAGCTGTAAGGCCCACTTGTATGGATGAACTGTCCTGCCATACTTCAACTTCACAAACTATGAGAACAGGAGAAAATGAGGACTGTGGATGCTGGAGAGTCAGACTCGAAAAGTGTGGCATTGGAAAAGGGCAGCAGGTCAGGCAGCATCCAAGGAGCAGGAGAGTCAACAATTCAGGTATAACCCCTTCATCAGGAATGATGAAGGACCGATGCCCAAAATGTCAACACTCCTGTTCCTCAGATGCTATCTGACCTGCTGTGCGTTTCCAGCATCACACCTTTTATACTCTGAGAATAGTTTATGCACCAATACGCTCCTTCTGCTGCACAGAACTAAGAACCAAATGGTGGAGGATGAAAAAAACTCACCTCTTTCCCCTTCACCAAACTCCCCTATCAACAAACACATATCTTCTTACTCTGCTTTCAGTCAGCAGTTTATTTTTTTGGGTGGTGGAGGGGGGGAGTGGGGGGTTGTGCATGCTACTCAGAGGGAATGTGGGATCTGAACTAACCAAAATGAAATAAGACAGAGCTAATGTTTCGAGCCTGGATAACTTCTCTGTCCAAGGATGCTGTCTGAATTGCTGTGTTCTCCAGCATGTGTTGCTTTCAGTACAAACTTCAACATGTGCAGTAATTTTTTTCCTACATGAAATAAGACTGCCCCACAGCCAAAACACATTTTGTGTGGCCTGAAGGATTTGGGGGTCAGACCTCCGGAAGAAACTCTACCCTCAAGAGCTGCAGGCTGATTAAGCTAGCAGGCAGCTCCAGCAGTGCCAGAACTCAGTCATGGATAGTGCTGGAAACGTGAGTTGGCCCCGGACTATACAGTCACCATGAATCCCAGAGAGAGGTAAATTGTGGGTATTGGAGAAGCAGTAATCGGGGAGACTGAGGAACCGGTTGGTGAGGGAGACAGCAGTGAGTTTTGATGGCCAGACAGGATGTGACAAAGAGGGGTAACATTGTGGGGGTGCCAGAGGGAACCTCCAAAAAATGTATCCCATTTTCCTTACTGCCTTGTAACTAAATGGATTAGAAAAGGCATTCCAGCTCCTACCCATCTACCAAAGCCACATATATTATGGCATGTGCAGCATAATATTCGGGTCAATTGAATTGTTAACCAGCTCAATTAATTCATTTTAATAATGGCATGTGTGCTCCCAATTTTGGCATTTAGTCATTTACCATTTTATGGGGACAAGGTTATGGATGGGTAGGAAAGGTGTGGAATGATCACATGATAATGTGCACTGAAAATATGCCCCGTGCAGGGCCATAAGTTCTAGCCCCAGGAAAATTGTCTTCTCGTACAGAATGCACAACATAAACTTCCAGTCTTACAGGCAAAAGTGCTAAAGTCATTGTAGAAACAGTTGCATACTAGAGTTTTCGACATTCACCTCTTTTAAGGTTGATGAGACAAGGTGGGCTGGATGGCTTTCCTCATCTATAATTATATTGTGATCTTGTTCTTGTGCATCACTGCCAGTTCTATATAGATTACCCTCATTGTGTTTTTCGTCATTAATAGGTCTATTCAGCTTGTTTTTGTCTGTGGTTTTTCATTATCAGTTTCACACTGTTTGTTCTCCTCTTACACTGCATAGTAATGAGAAATTATGCCCATGAGAATACAACACAGGAGCGGTACAATCGTTGGAAAAGGTAAACCTGAGAAAATTCACATAAATCACTGAACAAAAGGTGTCGGAAGGGAATGTACTCTGTAATCACAGCTTTCAAAAATAACCAGTTTCTAATTAGGATTTTGCAAGCTTTCTTTCTATTTGTATTGCCTTCTCAATTTTATTTTGAGGAGTGAATACTGATGAAGGGACAGGGCACAGTTTAGAAACTGGTGAGTGCAAAAAAGCTGAATGAAGTTGTCAACTCGAAATGACACAGCTACCAAAGTATTGTCGGTTACTTATTGAGGTTGAGGTCAATATAGCTTCATCTTAATGTTAGGTTAATAACTTCTTCGGTCCCTTTCCTCCAGTGATTGTATTAGATTTATTATTGCCACATGTGTTGAGATACTGTGAAAATTATTGTTTTGTGTGCTATCCAGGCAAATTATACCTCACAAGTACATCAAAGTATTAGAACAGAGTGCAAAACAGAGTATTACAGCTACAGACAAGGTGTGGAGAAAGATCAACCCCAATATATGAGAGGTCCATTCAAATATCTGATAACAGCAGGGAAAACATTAGTCTTAAGTCTGTAGGTACATGTTTTCAAATTCTTGTATTTTTGTCCAATGGAAGAGCATGGAAGAAGGTGTAACTAGCATGGGAGGAGTCTTTGATTATATTGGCTACTTTCCGGAGGCAATATGAAGTGTCGACAGAGTCAATGGATGGAAGGCAGGTTTTTGTGGAACTGGGCTATATTTACAACTCTCTGTAATTTCTTGCAGGATTGGGGAGAGCAATTGCCATACCAAGCTGTGATGTATCTGGATAGGATGCTTTCTGTGGTGCATCTATAAAAATTAGTAAAAGTCATTTTGGACGTGCCGAATTTTCTTAGCTTTTTGAGGAAATAGAGGCATGGGTGTCCTTCCTTGACTGTAGCATCGATGTGGATGGACCAGAATAGATTGTTGGTGATACAGACAGGATCTTCCACTTGGCTTCCAGAAGTCAATAACCCGCTCCTCTACTTTTTGGACATTGAGGGAGAGATTGTTATCTTTACACCATGCCACTAAGCTGCCTATCTCTGTCCTGCACTCTGTCTTGTTGTTGTTTTAAGATCTGACCCCCCCCCCAGAGTGGTGTCATCAGCAAACTTGTTAATGTATATATGTGTGCTCGTTGCTTAAGTAATAAAACACAAATAAGGTCAATAAGAATGAATAAGAAAGATAAAAAAGCCAAATTCTTGCAAAGTAATATAAATTATTTGATCTTTCAATGTCTGATCATGAAAAACACCATATTTCAAACAAATAAATTACATTGTCTCAAAGACAATACCATGTGTGTTAATGGATGGATGCTCCAGAAGTTTTGAAGATGTTTGAAACTGTGCAGCTGATGCTAATCTCGATTTGGGTCATTCTTGAGATGTCTGGAAGGAGGAAAGGAACATCCAAGCTGTAAGTCACATAGTAACCAGCTTCTGATGTTTTTATTTTGAACACAGAACATAGAACAGTACAGCACAGTACAGGCCCTTCGGCCCCTGATATTGTGCCAACCTTTTATCCTACTCTAAGATCAGACTAATCTACATATCCTTCATTGTATTAACTTTCATGTCGCTATCAAAGAGTCGCTTAAATGTCCTTAATGTATCTGACTCTACTACCACTGCTGGCAGTGCATTCCACACACCCACCACTCTCTGTGTAAAGAACCTATGTCTAAAATCTCCCCTAAACCTCCCTCCAATCACCTTAAGATTATGCTCCCTTGTGATAGACATTTCTGCCATGGGAAAATGTCTTTGGCTATCCATTCTATCTATGCCTCTCAACATCTTGTACATCTCTTCAAAGTCACCTCTCATTCTTCTTCACTCCATTGAGGAAAGCCCAAGCTCCCTCAACCTTTCTTCATAAGAGATGTCCTCCATTCCAGGCAGCATCCTGATAAATCTCCTCTGCACTTTCTGTAAAGCCTCGACATCTTTCCTGTAATGAGGCAACCAGAACTGAACACAATGTTTGAAATGTGGTCTAACCAGGACTCTACAGAGTTGCAGCATAACCTCACGGCTCTTAAACTCAATCCCCTTGCTAATGAAAGCCAACTCACTATATGCCTTCTTAATAACCCTATCAACCTGGGTGGCAACTTTGAGGGATCTATGGACATGGACTCCAAGATCCCTCTGTTCCTCCACACTGCTGAGAATTCTGCCTTTAACCCTGTATTCTGCACTCAAATTCGACTTTCCAAAGTGAATGACTTCACACTTTTCTAGGTTGAACTTATCAGCCCAGTTCTGCATCCTGTCAATGTTTTGTTGCAACCTACACACTATGCACAACTCCACCCATCTTTGTGTTATCAGCAAGGTTACTAAACCACCCTTCCACTTCCTCATCCAAGACTTTTACAAAAATCACAAAGAGCAGAGATCCCAGAATGATCCCTGCGGAACACCACTGGTCACCGAGCTCCAGGCTGAATACTTTCCATTAACCACCATCCTCTGTCTTGTATGGGCCAGCCAATTCTGTATCCAAACAGACAGGTTTCCCTGTATCCCATGCCTCCTTACTTTCTGAATGAGCCTACCATGGGGAACCTTATCAAACGCCTTGCTAAAATCCATGTACACCAGATTCACTGCTCTACCTTCATCAATGTGTTTTGTCACTTCCTGAAAGAATTCAATAAGGTTTGTGAGGCTTGACCTGCCCCTCATAAGCCATGCTTCTATCTCTAATAAAACTATGGTTTTCCAAGTAATCATAAATTCTGTCTGTCAGAATCCTTTCCAGTACTTTGCCCGCCATTGACATAAAACTAGTCTGTCATTCCCAGGATTATCCCTATTCCCTTTTTTGAACAAGAGAATAACATTTGCCACCCTCCAATCATCTGGAATTACTCCTGTGGACAGTTAAAATGCAAAAATCATTGTCAAAGGCACAGCAATCTCTTCCCTCAATTCCTGTAGTAACCTAAGGTATATCCCATCTGACTCAGGGATTTATCTTTCCTTATATTTTTCAACATTTTCAACACATCCTCCTTCCTTCCATCAACCTGTTCTAGCATATCAGTCTGTTTCACAATGTCCTCAGAAATGTCAAGGCCCCTCTCAGTGTATATTGAAGCAAAGTATTCATTAAGGACCTCCCCTACTTCCACTGACTCCAGGCACAAGTTCCCTCCACTATCCCTGATCAGCTCTACCCTCACTCTGACCATCCTCTTCTTCCTCACATAACTATAGGAAGCCTAGAGTTTTCCTTAATCATATCCATTAAAGCTTTATCATGCCCCTTTCTAGTTCCTTCAAGTCCATTCTTCAGGTCCTTCCTGGCTACCTTGTAACCCTCTAAAGCCCTGTCTGATCCTTGCCTCCTCAACCTCAAGTAAGTTTCCTCTTCCTCTTGACTAGATGTTCCACATGCCTTGTCATCCAAGGTTCTTTCAACCTATTATTCCTTCCTTGCCTCAGTGGGACTAACCTGTCCAGCACTATCAGCAAGTGCTTCCTAAACGACCTCCACATTTCTGTTGTGCATTTCCCTGAGAACATCAGTTTCCAATTTAGGCAACCCAATTCCTGCCTAATAGTTTTGTAACTCCCCCTTCCCCAATTAAATACTTTCCTGTACTGTCTGCTCCTATCCCTCTCGATGAATATAGTAAAGGAGTTGTGATCACTATCACTGAAATGCTCTCCCAACAAAAGACCTAAGACCTGGCATGGTTTGTTGCCAAGCACCAAATCCAATAAGGCCTCTCCCTTCGTCACCCTATCTATGTACTGCATCAGTAACCCTTCCTGGACACACCTGACAAAAACTGCTCCATCCAAACTATTTGAACTAAGTAGGTTCCAATCAATATGAGGGAAATTAAAGTCACCCATGACAATAACTCTGTTACTTCTACACACATGTCCAAAATCTGCCTCCCGATCTGCTGCTCTGTGTCTCTGTTGCTATTGGAAGGCCTGTAGGAAACTCCCAATAAAGTGACTGCTCCTTTCCTGTTTCTGACTTCTACCCATACTGACTCTGTAATCAAACCCTTCTCGAAGATCTCTCTTTCTGCAGCTGTGATGCTATTCCTGATTCTCAATGCCACTCCTCCACCTCTTTACCTTCCCCCCCATTCCTTTTGAAACATCTAAACCCTGGAAAATCCAACAACCATTCTTCCCCCTGTGATATCCAAGTGTCCATAATGGCCACAACACCATAGTTCCAAATACTGATTCATGCTCTAAGTTCGTCACCCTTATTCCTGAAACGTCTTGCATTAAAATAGACACACTTCAGCCATCACACTGACTGCACCCTATTAAGTACCTATTCCTCCTCACAGACTCTTTGCATGCTGTATCTGGCTGTAATTTGAAGTAATGTTGAAAGAGCAAACTTCATAAGAAGGGATAAAATCTAAATTTAAACAGCAGTCCAAGTTCAATCACAATCTGTGCTGAGCTTAAGCCCAAACTGTGTTCAGGGTGCGTTCTACAGCACTCTATTTTTCATTAAAAATTATGCTTTTCCATACATTTCAAAAATTTATTACACATATTTTGAAGTCAGTGTACAATTTCTTGGGAAGATACGAGGAAAGAGAGGTGGAGAAGCCAAGCCAAGTGTAGGAAGAGAATTTCAGAGCTTAGGACCAGATTGATATACGTATGGCTCCCTGTGGTGAATCAATTAAAAACAGAGATGCTCAGGAGACAGAATTTGATGAGTGCAGATATTACAGAGGCTTGCAGGACTTGGGGACCTCTCAGATACAGGGAGGGGTGAAGCTAAGGAGGGACTTGAAAACAATGATTTGAAATCACAACATCTCTTGTCCAGAAGCTGTTCTGGGCACAATCGGGGTTACAGGCTAGGGTGAGTTTGAGTGTAAGTGCATGAATAAAGGTACCAAGAGCAGATTAGATGAGGCCGGGATAAAGTCAGGCAGTGTTTCAGGAATGGAATTAGGCAGTGTGGGATATAGGTAAATTAATGTTACTTCTGCAATTTCACAGCAGTCTTAATGATGATGTGAATATATGATGGGAAACTCATCTAGGGGAATACATAACACTTAAACATTCTATTTTTTCTTGGACTGTAGCTGGTAGAGGGATGGAGTTAGTAACTAGGGAAAGAATTAAAAGAGTTGTAGTGGGAACAGTAACCATTGGTATTAGTCTTCCCAATTTTTTTAACTGGAGGAAATTTCTGTTTATCCAGTATAGAGTGTTAATGCTCTGGCTAGTCTTTGGGCTAGGGAAGAAAGTAATAGCAATGCCACTCCCTTCCAATGTGTCTTCTATTCAGTGTAAAGGGAAACCAGGGTGCAATGGAAGTGCAGCTCTGCTCATTCCAGTTTTCTGTCCAGTGATGAAAGCAAACGTCTACCCCATTATGACTTAAATATTTGCATTTTTGGTGCAGTAATTAAGGTGCACTGTGCATTTATTTGCTTTTACATTAAATCACATCCAGTTGTATGCTCGCCTGCACTTGCCACATTTGTATCCATTTAAATGGGAATGTAAAAAGTTGAACCTATCTCAAACTTTTCTCAATTGGCATTTTCATTTCAGCTCTATTTTTCTTTTGGTCTCTGTTTCACCTTTGATTCTTACTTTTTTTATCCTTATTTTATTCATATGGTGAATTCTGCTGAAAGAAATCTATTGTTTTTACAGCTGTGAAATTAAAAGAATACAGGAAAATAACTTGTTTTACAGTTTTTCATTGTTTAAAAAATCCTTTCTATTTAGCATTACATTTCACACTTATCAAAGAAAAGGCCAGCAGCTGACATAATATGCATTTTTCAATGCAGTTTTTGAACTCTCACTTCTTTCCCCTCTGTTTGTGGAGAAGTAACTGGACTTTTTCTCTGTCTATGCCTTTACCTTGCATCTCAGCAATACAATCAATATACCTGATCATACTGAATGCTGGAATACTTACACTGGAGCTCCTGTTTTCAAAATTAAATCCAATAAGATATTTACATTGGATGTAGATGTTAAATAGCAAGACATGCTGGTCTTAATTTTCATTTGTGGGGCCTTATCACACCAGTGGGAGGAAAGATAAGTTTGAGAACACACAGAAATTGGCTTTGGGACTCTCAGATCTGCAACTCCCCATCAGTGCTGTGAGCTGCCACTATAGAGGGAAGTGAGAGATGATGCTTCAAAGTGGAGGTGCCCGACTGTTGTCATGAACTGTGTGCTTCCTTGCTGGCTGACCACATCTCCTCCATCACCAAAATCTCTAGAACATTCTGCTGCCTGGCGGAGACTTCCATCGCTTTGCTTTGTTTAGACCTCAGCAGGGGCAAACAAAATTATAGTCTTTTTGTGATGAGTAGGAATAGATCCTTTAATTGACTGTACATGGATGGACACCTGTTGCACCTTGCTCTTTTGGGATTGAAAAAAATGATGCAGGTGGGACTTTGGTGGGAGACCATAATACTGGCTAGTGACAAGAAATTCCAGACCATCCACCTCTAGTCTCTCCTTTATAACCATTTAAAAAGTCAGCCCATTGTCAAATAAATTACACTCTAGAGTCCTGTCACAACTATCATCTGACAAGGAAGACAAGATATGCATATAGAGATATATTGTAATTCAAATGAAACCTTGGAGGAAAACAATATCAGATCAGTTTAAAAATAGCAATCTTAGCTCTTTATGGGAGAGCTTAGATATGCTTAATTTCTGTAATATTAAAACATCATGTTTGACAAGATGCTATTGACAAACCACTTTGAATTTAGAAGCGTTTAATGTTGAAATTGTAGACGTTAGATTTTATCTATTTTTCTAAAAGCATAGTGCTGTTATAAATGAAACAATAAGTAAACATAATGACTCAAAACATTTGTCCTAACATTCAGGCCCATCTTTTGGAGCCCTGTGGGTTCACCAGGTACCAAAGAAGAGAAAGAAAGGTGACAGCAGATGCGTCTGTTTGATGCTGTATAGAAGGAGGCCAACATTTGCTTGCTTCCAGCTGACACAAGGGAGCTCTCGACAATCTGGTTCTTTTGTATCTAAGCCTGTGAGTCTTTATCAGAAGTTTAGGGAAAAATGAAATGTTAGCACTCATAAAGAATCAAGTATTAAAATGGGTTTAAAATTCTTTACTACTGGAAGTTTGCGCTCTCAGAATGTGTACATATGATTTGATATTTACTAGAGTGTTATAATTCAACATTCTTTGAATGCTGTTTGAATGGTAGCATCAATAACATCCCCATGGAGTGGGTATTTGAATTTACATGGCCTGCATTGTGTAGAGTGTTGCACTCTTGGGCATGCTTGAGATTATTTGTAAGATAAGTATGGTGAGCAGGTGAAAGTATTGTTAAATGGTTCAATAGCAATGAATGTAATTAAAAAGCTAAATCCATTATGATAAGATTGAAGTATATGTTGATCTAATTGAAACGGTTGCATCTGTGGCTTCAGTGGAGATAAATAAGGAGTTCAGAAAAACCATTTGGAGAAATATGAAATCATGCAAAATCCACTGAGTGATAGGATTGGATTGGGTTTGCTGCAATCAACTTTTAATACACAAAGCAAACTTTGGAGGAGTGAAATGGTCCAGATTTGTTGCAGTGATAAGCGAGGGAATCACTCTCCTTCATTTTTATTTCAATTTGACTTCAGTACAGTATCCACTGAGTTTTAGAGTTTTAGGTCAAATAAAAGACAAGAAACATCCTCAGTCATTTCTTTAACTAGATTCTAAGACCATAAGATATTGGAACAGAATTAGGCCATTCGGTCCATCAAGTCTGTTCCACCATTCGAATATGGCGGGTACGTTTCTTGACCTCATCCTCCTGCCTTCTCCCATAACCTTTGATACCCTTACTCATCAAGAACATACACACTCAATGACTTAGCCTCCATAGCCATTTGTGGCAATATGTTCCACAGATTCACCACTCTCTGGCTGAAGAAATTCCTGCTCTCTCAGTTCTAGAGGGTCACCCCTTTGAGCCTATGCCCTTGGGTCCTACTCTCCTACTACATTAAGCTGTTTAATGGATGTCAATAATTTTAGATCATAGTCAGTTGAGTCATAGCTTCTATGTAGTGGAAACTATACAGTTAAACAATATCTTTGAATCAAAATTATGATCATTTTATTTAGGTGCCACGTTGTAATATAATGCACTCAAATTCAAAATTTAACAGCAAAACCACAGCAGAATACTTCACTAGTTGAGTTATTTTTGAGAAATTCTCTAGCTTGGGCTAAGTTTTATACACTTCATAAGTACAACAATTGGAAGTACAACAACTTTTGGTTGCAAAATGATTAATCTCTGCACAAAATGAAACTGTAATGTCATATTATGAGATCACTTTTGTTACATACTGAGTTATTACTGTTTGTTTTATTCATTACAGTTGACATATTAAGCTCGTGTATTTTGCATAAAGGACACAATATTGCAGCATATTGGCAAGCTGCTTTGCCTTTCACAGCTAATGTTATGTCCTCATATCAACCCCACGGGATAAACACATGTATAAAGACTGGAAGCAAATGAGGCCCTGCAGCAGGTGGCCTTTTGCAGCCTAATGAATGTGGCAATCTGTTACTATCACTGCAATGCTTTTTACCAGACAATTAGTCAACTAAGCGTGTAATTATTCCAGGCCAACAGGAAGAGGCTCTTCTCTAATTTCATCTTTTCATTGCTGTTTACTCACCCACACTCCCCTCATTAATGAGAGATTTTCCAGTCCACATTAATTGGTTTCAATAACATTCATTTTAGTTGAAAGGAAATTATTCTGTTAATTGGGAAGTGGAAGCATCTTTTCATTTCAAGTGCATCCTACAACAGTGAATACACTCAACAGGTCTTAGCTAATGAAATTAAGTTACGTAGCAACTGAAAAACTAAATTAAATCTATCTACAATGAAGCATGGCATTGAAGTGTGCACAAATGTACAAAAATGTAAATATATAATGCACTTGAAGGAGGAAATATTCTTCAGAGCTTCTCAGAAACATAATTAACACTTAGATCTTCTTCCTCGTTAAATTTAATCAATATGCTTTTAACTGCTAAACAAATAGATCCCACTGTTACTCCATAGGTTAAGTATTTTTGGATTTCTATTAAAATCATTTATGTCAGTGCTTTAATCAAGCTTATTAGTGTTTTCAAGTTGTAGAAACCAGTATTGTAACAGTTGCCAGTTACTCTGGGATCTGTGTACAAGTTCAGCCTGAAAGGGTGTAATTATCCTTCCCCTCAGGTGACTGGCAGCTCACAACTGAAGTGTGTCCCAGTCATTAATTTAGCTCCCAGTGGGTGTAAATCTGCAGGACAAAAATGATTCTAAGAATTTGGAAACAATTGTGACTTCTTTGAAGACATTCCTTTGGAAAACAACTGAAATAGTGTTGGAAATAGAACAGTCGTTTGACAGGGATTGCTGGTAGAGCTGAGCTCCTGGGATTTCAGTGTTCAAATTTGGGTTGACATATGCGATTGGCAAACAATTGTTCAGGAACCATGCATGCTCTCCCTATATTGAAGATCTTGATATCGCACAGGATGAAATGTACAAAATTTGGGATCATCTGCATCACCATTATTCCTTTTGATCATTATTTATTTATGTACATGGATCTCTTTTCCTCTGCAAATATATGCACACGTTAGAGTCTGAGCACTTCTTTACTTTTCTTTGTTGCCTTTGTGTTGATACTTCTATTTCTCATCTTCTGATACTCATCTTTCCTCTTAATAATATGAAAGCAATGAATGCTCTTGCATGACTTAAAATAACACCTAAATTCCCTCTTGTATCCTTCTTTTTAACTCTGGCAATATCTTGTTTTCTGTTTAAAAATCTGACTCTTTTCTTCATACCTCTATATTTACAATCCGAAAGGTGGATCTACCCACTGACCCAGCCTCCAAGACCAGGAATCTTCCAAAAAATAAGTGAATGATGTTTATCAATTGGTGTGACTACATAATAAATTACTTAATCTTTGAGGAAACAATGTCATAGCTGATAGATATTTTTAGATTTGATTAAATTTTATGGTCTGTCAATAAACTTACAGTTCTATTTGTACCTCTTCACTGTTTGTTATAAGAGTTGTAATAAGCGGATACTTTTGGTTGCATTTTCATTGCAAATGTATTGCCTTTTTTTTCCTGTAGATGTTGACTTCTTAGTGGAACTGAAAGCTAGCCTTAGTAATGATGGGTAGCTAATTATCGATTATTGTAAAAGCCCATCTACTTCACTATTTACTGTCGTTACTGGGTCTGACCTATATATGACTCCAGAGGAAGAGTAGAATGGTGGATTCTTAACTGTTCTACAAAATGGCCTAGCAAGTCACCAAGTTTGAGGTTCAATGAAGATGTGTAACAAATGCTAGCCTCACCAGTGAGGCCCACATCCCATGAAAGAATATATCATAAAAAGTAATCACTCTTCTGACCTTTGCCTACTGAACCATTATTCACACCCAAGTCAAAAATGTCAGCAGCTTATTCAGCCTTATTGTGGCATCAAAGTCAAGCTTGGTTTGTGTCTTCACTCCACATTCAAAGTGGGTGACACTGGGTAGTAAGCATGGATTGATATCTAAGTGATGGTCCTTTGCTACCTCAAGTGGTATTAAGGTCTTTTTTATCACCTAATGCAGTTTTACCAGAGATCTTAGAACTCAGTGGGTAACTGGGATTAAATTTGGAAATGTACTTGTTTGTAAGGATCATATTTACTGAACAAAAGAACTGAATCACGAGGAAGCTCTTTTTTTTCCAGATTATAATCTCAGTCAAACTTTTAAAAAATGTTCAGAAGTCCTAATTCTGTTATGGATTCATTGTAAAACTTAAATATGTCAATAAATATTGAAGAAAATTTTAAATGTATCATTTCATCCCATTCAACATCTGACTGTGGATTTGCGTAAATTTTAAAATTCTTCATTATACATTGATTTAAATCAGTACATTTTGAAGGCATGATGATATAAAGGAACTACATTTTTCAATACTTCATGAGTTTCCCCTTCCAGTCTTAAAATTAAGCATTTTTAGTTAATTACTTTTTAAAATTTATTTTTCATCCAGTACTCTTTCCTTTGCATTTATGGACAAATGTTCTATTAATCCAACTATATTTGTTTCACATTCTTCTTTGGAATATGTGCTCAATCTTAGACCAGTCTAAGATCTTGTCACTATCATTTTAAAGTTAATTCACTTTTGAATTTCTCCCACTTCTTTGGATTTTCTGAATCATAGTCTTAGATAATTCAATTCAATTGACCTTATTGGATTAAGAGTGCTTTTCAAGAATTTTAAGCCTGGTTTAGTGGAAAATTAAATAATTGTTGGCATATTTTTTATCTGTAACGGAAAGTGATGAGAACACAAATCTTCAGATAAAATAGGTGGTGAGTCAACAGCAAAATGAGACTGATTATTTCTTCTTGTAAGGTTAATTTTGGTGCCTTGTTAATTAAAGTAGAAAGAAGGATGATGCATTTCAATGAAACAAGCTCATTACAAAATAACAGAATGGAAAAAGAGAAGAAATATTGCTCCTTTAGTAAATTGATACACTCTAGTCTTAACAATTCCAGTAGGAGGAACAAAAGATATTCCCGTTAGAATATGAAGCTGGAAAATAAACACTCCTTCTGAAACAGGGGAGTGAAAAAGATAATATTTGCTTTTGCATATTTTAAGGAATATTACTTACCAGACTAGAAGGGAGTATCACTTTTTCAATCTAATGAATATAACCATGGTCAGATTGGGTCGGAAAGGACCAATCTTCCACAAGAATCCCTGATCTGATAAGGGGGCTTAAATTGTACAACCGATCATAGATGGTTTGAGATTTAAACAGTGAAATTAGACAGCATAATTGATTTGTTCTACTTTTCAGCTGAGCCTCTAATTTCTCCACATATTTAAATAATAGCTTCCCTGGTGTTCTTTGGACTAATCATTTTATCTTCTGCCGTCCCACAACCCACAAGGTTTTGAGTGTTTTATCTATGTTATGTAGAATCTTGACAGCTGGTTTGCAGTTGGGTATGTGCACCTGTGGTTGTCAAGGTTACCCAGTTTCATCCGCCCACTGGTTTCTTTGATTTGCATAATTCTATCATATCGGTTTATTGCATTCCAGAATGAAGTTGATAAATGGCACATTCTAAAACTGATATCTTCTCTTCAGATTTTATCAGCCAAAGTATAGTATTTTTCTCAGATAATGTGTTTGAGAGATTGTCTTTGCTACCAATGCTATAAAGTTTGGCCAAAGAAAAAGTGGCAAAATCTTAAACATGTAAACAGCTTGTCTTATATAGTCCAAGAGGAACTTGAAAAACATTTGATGTTCTAACAGAATGGGTTTAAGACTCATCGTGAAAGATCAACTTTGGACAACCAGAAGAATGTAGATGTGCACATTGTGCTTTATTCTATTTAGTTGTTCTAAAAAATGAATTTAGTATAATTTAATATGATACAATTCAAGCAGAATAGTTACAATTCTTGAGTTATGGATTTTATAATCTACAAATAACTAAAGGTGGAATGAACAGACCATTTGGCAATGTTGACAATAAACATGACTAGCAACATTATGTTTTGCATAACACAAATTATCTGAAAAAAAATCTCCATTTGAAATTGAGTTGGCCTCAGCATCTCACAGTTTTAATTTTCTTACTCATGAATTGAATGCTTTAATGGTCCAGGATACCAATGACTTGACAATGTGAAGCTTCTCAATTGAATG
The DNA here is from genome assembly GCF_004010195.1 of Chiloscyllium plagiosum. Lineage (NCBI taxonomy): Eukaryota > Metazoa > Chordata > Chondrichthyes > Orectolobiformes > Hemiscylliidae > Chiloscyllium > Chiloscyllium plagiosum. Next base: position 27,803,789 of record NC_057722.1, on the reverse strand, counting down.
AATATTTCAGTTAAAATTTGATTTTAATAAACATTTACAGTTACAAAATATTAAAATATTTTTACAGCATGGAAATAGATGATTTAGTACGGTGAGCTGCTGTTCGTACTCCTTTCCTCTTCTTCATCTAACCTCATCAATAATAAATGTTAAATGTATTAATTCAAGTTAGTTAAACTCACAGTAAACAATTTAAACAGTTATTCTCCTTCAATTATTTTGTGATGATCCCTGCTGATGTTAATATTGGACAAGTCAGATCCCAGAATGTAACCTGAATTGATAGATCATGTTTTGTTTTATTTTAGAAGATGCTGTAGCAGTCTTTCACAGATACAAAAGCGCACAAGTCTGGACAAAAGGTTTTAACAATAAAAGCGAATTTTATGACATTGAAGATGAAAAACTAAAACAAGCAGAGAGCACAGTTTGAAAGATCTCAAAACACATGGTAAAACAAAATCCCAACTACTGCCCAACACCATAACTTTAAATTTACTCAAAATCCAGAAAGATTTCTTGCCTAGCCAATCTGTGGCTTTGACTTAACAGTTTCTCCTTAGTTCTAGTTCAGTGGCCAGTGAAGTCATTTTTTTTTCAATATTCACAAAACTGATCAGTCTCTCAATCTTTTAATAATCTGCAGAATATAAATGAAATATTTCTGGTCTGGAAGTTCCATAAACTACACTTTTTAATGAATGTGATTTATTTCTTAAAAAGAAGAGATTATACTTGCATCTAACTTCAGACACAACCTCCACAAACTTCACCCAAAGCTTTTCAGGTAATTATAAAAAAAACTGTCACATCAAACTCTGCGATATCTAATGGTCTAACGTTTTCTCTTTTTTGTTGTAACCCTACACAATATAAAGCAAAACAACTTCCATTAACACTTCAGGAGGCTATGCAGTTGTCTGCTATCTGACACAAGCGAGATCAAAATCCTCATTTTGGAAAGACGACCTTCATTAATTTTTAAACCCCTTCTCAAGAATAGACCTACATTGATATGCCACTAGTTTAAAATCCAACCTCTTAAAAATTGATTTTGTATATAGATCACTGTTTGATCACAAATTAAAATTTTGATTTACCATGGAGCTGTACTTGTAGCCTTGTTTGTCATAATTCTCAGATTTATACAAAAGCACAACCCCAGTCGCAGTCAAATCAAACCGACCACTGCGACCATTATGAGCTTTGATTTAAGATGCATGTGAGAGAGTTCATGGCAGACTTTCTTGGCCCACTACCGATTTATGCTCCTAAATGCTAGATCAGTGACCACGTGCAAGTTTCGACTTGTCATGTTTCTGATTACCTGACTCACTGAAAGGCAAGAAAAGTAGCTAGCTCCCTGAAGAGAAATCCAGTGGGATATATTAGACTATGAGGTGATCCTCAATTGCTCCAATTTGAGGCAGTTGGAGGCAAGAATATTGAGCAAGGTGTTGGTCTCACAAAACACTTCCTGCCCTCACATCAGACCATTCTGAACCCCTTGTTGTGCAACCCTCATGAGAAAGCATAACAAGGACTGAACCTCCAGAAGACTAGGAATCACCTGGCAGACTTTATGACCCAGAGCAACATCAGATGCCTGGGGCGCCAATATCAAGGCTTGTGATTTACCCAGAAATTGCCCACTTGGTGAGCTAACTGGTTGGTGATTGGATGATTTTATTGGGAATGGGGGTGGTGTGTTATTCACAGACTTGAATAAAAGATAAGAAAATTCCCCACAGAAATTTTTACTTATCAAGTATTTACTAAAATGGACTTATGGATATTTACAAGAAATGAGAAGTAGAGTGAATAATTTGTGGAGTCCCAAACCATCTTTCTCTGTAATAATAATTTTTCATGTTATTATTCTGAGTTCCAAATAATTATATCTACAAATTGCTTTGAATATTTTTAAAAATAGTATAAAATGCAATAAACACTGCTGCCTCACAGCACCAGGGTCCCAAGTTCGATTCCAGCCTCGGCGACTGTCTGTGTGGAGTTTGCACATTCTCCCCGTGTCTGCGTGGGTTTCCTCCGGGTGCTCCGGTTTCCTCCCACAGTCCAAAGATATGCAGGTCAGGTGAATTGACATGCTAAATTGCCTATAGTGTTAGATGCATTAGTCAGAGGGAAATGGGTCTGGGTGGGTTATTCTTCGGAGGGTTGGTGTGGACTGGTTAGGCCGAAGGGCCTGTTTCCACACTGTAGGGAATCTAATCATAAACCATTATAATCTGTGTGAGGTACTGCTGAAATTTTCTTCTTTCAGTCATCAGTCACAAGATAAGTTTAAGCAGTAACATGGTATAGCATAGCTTCTATGCATCATAAAGACCTTTTGTAATGTGTTTTAATCCTAAGATTTTGAAAAGCAGCTAATATTCCTTCCATGTGATTTTTCCTCGATTTCTTATCATTAAGATTGTTAACATATTGCTCAGAGACATTACTAAATTTGGCTGAATTGTGAGCATTTTTGTGTAACAAGCCCTCATCTACAGGCTATTAGATTGATACTTCAAAAATTCATTTTATAAAGAAAGAGGAGGTTGTAAACCATCAATTTGAACTAGATTTGGCAACACATTGAATAACTCGATCTAAAACAGACTGGTTTTCAACTTATGTTTTTTCAAGGTTTGTCACCCAATCCTTATAACCTCCGTCTTTACTGCTGAAGTTTCCTTTCCATCCTATCCAATGAGTCTTACCACCAATTAATTACAAATACTAACACGAAGTCCAATAGCAACCCGTCCTAATGCTCCTGGGAAGAAGATTCTAACAACTTTAGTTTGAGAGGTAGAAGCTGACCTTCCAATATGGATCGCCATTCTGTGATTCTGCCATGTTCGGTCATTTATTTTTTGAAGTGACATTCTGAGAACTTTAAATGAAGGTAAAGTACAAAGGTTGGACTTTAATAGGAAGAAAGATCAGAGCAAGGCTAGTGAAAGCAGATACAGATTTTTCACACAGACTCTGCAGAGGGAGACAGAAATCAGAAGGGGAAATAAAGGACGCGGTGTGAATAAACTTTGTACAACATACTCTCGTGGGTTACCATTCACCATGACGATAATTTCAGTCATACTGTGCTGACTATTATGCCATCTTTCACATGAGACAGGTGTGCAGGCAGGTCCTTCCCCTGAGCTCATGTTGCACAGTTCCTTCCCTTTAAGGAAGAAGGGTGGAACATCCTCATGAGGAGTTGAGTCACGGTGGGATCATTTGTAGTATGAGTAGTAGTTGTAGTATGTAGTGAGATGTGGGAAATAATGGTGCAAATACAGATGGTGTGAGAAGAACAAGATACAGTGATTACATGGAATCAAAGACAGGTGGATAGTAGTACAACAAGAACAAATATATATTTATATTGCACCTTCAATTGACGGAAACATCACAAACCTTCCTTGCAACAGCAATATGGGATAAAATATTGACACTTGCTCCTTACTAGGCAATAGTAGGGTAGATAACATAATATTTGATCAAATAAGAAACATTTTAAAGGAGGAAAGTGAGAAGGAAAGTGAAGTAGTTCAGGGAGAATATTCTAGAGCTTGAGGCCTTGGTATATGAATACCAATGTTGGATGATTTAAATTGGGATGCTTGAATCAAAATTTGGGGAGTGTGTACATCTCCAAGAGTTATATGGCTGGAGGAGATGTGGAATGGGGGAAGCTGTGGGATTGGATTAAAATTTGTTTGACCCAGGATAGATGATATTAAACATGGAGTCAGACAAGAATAGAGAAAAATTGCTTTGGAAGAAGGTCAGAAACAAAACTGCTTATCCATATGCTTTTTTGAATTTTGTTTTAGGAAAGGGTGGTTTGGAGGTGTGGTTTGCTGCTCTAGGAAATGCAGAGAAAATTTAGAGATTGAATAGATTCACACTGGGGTAAACACAAACAGATGTTTTCTGTTGTCCAATGCAAAGTAATTGAATTGTGAAAACTGATTAGATTTTGTAAACATGAGATAAACAACTGAACCCAATGCATGAATGGGATCATGGAAACCTGGTAACAACTTGTTGGGACCATTAGCATGGTATGTGACAGTAGTATTGAAAACATGGAAGATTTTCAGGAACAAAGTCAAATTGATATAATTTAAACTAAGCAGGGAAATAATGAGTAAAAATAGGAAACGTTGTAGAAACTCATGAGTTCTGACAACAGCTACGGAGAGAGAAACAGAGTTAACATATTGAGTCCAATATAACTCTCCTTCAAAACAGCAGTTCCAAAGAAAAGTCCCATTGGACTCAATGTTGATTTTGTTTCTCCCTCTGCCGATATTCCCAGATCTGCTGAGTTTCTGCAACACTTTTTTTTTTGCATTTTAGATCTCCAGCATTCTCAATACTTTGCTTTTTCTCGGGAAAAGGTAAGCCTGGAAAGGTCAGTAATTTACTGCAGTCCTGTGTACTAACCTCAACACTATTTTGCAAAGGAGACAATCTGACTTGAATGGTATGGAGAGGAAGGATACTCAACCACTTACAAAGAATAGACATTTCTGCTAGTCAAGATGTTAAAACAATGTGAAATCTTTACATTGGAAAAGCATGTCTCGAGGGTTTTTTCAAATTTCTAAGGAACTTCGATAAACTGAACCCTATTCAATTTTTGGTGGAACTACAAATTTGAAATCGGACATGGACGCCATTCACAATATAAACACGAGTAGACACTTTGGATTGAATTATTTCATGCAAAAGTTAGTGGAGTGTGAAATAGATCTCTGAGGAAGAAAGTGAAATCAGATACTGTTAGTAGAAGCAAGCTGAACATTTTTTGGTGAAAGAAGTGACTGAATATTACAATGTTTTGGGATAGAGTATGATCTTTTTGAATGGCTAGTTGGACAGCAGTGGCAGTTTTGAATTCTGTATTTTTTTTATCTTTATAGATATTAACATCTGGGGTTCATAGACAATTATTAATAAGTTGAGGATTTCTTCATATATTCTTTGGTGGCTGTTAACAAGCATTAATTTATTGTATGTATTCTGTTGTGTGGTTCGACGGAAATTAGTCCATTTAGTTCAAAAGTTCAAAATGATCTTAAGTGCTAAAAGTAGTCCAGTGGAAGCAGCTCTGACATCTCGTCTTAAGGTAAAAATAATTATAATAAAATACATTCTATATGGATATTCCAACTCCTTGGAAAAGCCTAATACCATTCCAGTGGCGGAGATTAGAAAATCTAAACTGATATTGAATAACTAATTTATATTAAAAACACTTCAATGTTGGTACTATGTTAGGATTTTAATCTTAGTTTTTAATTTCTAGTTATGACGGATGCAATCTAACCTTCAGTTGCTGCTGTGAAATCCTTATTGTTATTTCCAATAATTTACTTGTGTCTATTTCAATGTCTCAATGATTAGATCATGTGTACTGTGGATTGTGATGTAGGATCTGTGCAGTTAGTAATTATAAAAATGTAAACTGTTAGATTATAATGTGATTAAACCCTTTCATGAAACACTTGATTTGGTTTTACCAGTTACAAATACAGTATCTAAATCATATATAGAGAGTTTAGAAAATATTTGCAATATAATGGATTCATGATTTTTCCATGAATGAGAAGTACATTGTGACATTTAAATTTCTTTGAATACAGCAAGATGCTAATTTGGAATTTTTGAAGAATTTGGCAATTGAGGAATATCATGCAGATTTTATGTATTTTAATCAAGAAGAAAGGCTCCTACCTTTTTATATTTTAAAAAGGACAAGTTATATAAAGATAAAACAAAGCATAAACATTAACCAGGGATAGACCAGGGAAAATAATATTAAATGCATGACAGCAATTTTCTCTCAAGATTTTACCTTCCTAATCTCTAACACTAAAACCAAAACTCCTTCGGTTGAAGAATGTATGTTGCAATAAAAAATAGATCAGTATCTATGAAGCCCTTAAGGGAAAACACTGGCAGAACCTTTAAAAATGGTATTACTACCTTATTCAGTTCTGTTCTTTTGACAGCGATCTGAGGTCAGGCTACTGTTGATATCTTTGAGCTGTTCAAGTAAGTTAGGCATCCATTGTTGTAAAAATACAGAAAACTTTAACAGTTATCATGAATGCAGACTGCATACTTAATAGATACTATGCAGAAGAGACTGTGTAGCAAAGCCATTACTATTGTATAACTAAAGCAGTTTGATCTAATGTTGTCATAGTGAAGTTTGAAGAATGTCTTGAACAAAAAGCACTGAATCTAATAAAATTCGCATAAATAGATGTGCTGTCCCAGTTGTTTATATGCTATTGAATGTTTTTGGAAAATGAATAAAAGCAAGTCAGAAAGAAAATGATGAAAAAGATGTCTCTTTCTAATATATTTTAAGACTTCACTTTGCAGTTTAAAAACAGTGGCTTCAATAACTTAGTAGATTTCTTTCTTAAAAATAATTTTCTTATACCAGCAACATTTAAGTGGGTTAATGAAGGGACTGTTTCTGTGCTGTACTTCTCTAGACTCTAGACTGTAGACTCTCGTTCATAATAAAATAAAATTGTTTCGCCGAAACATAACAAATTATATGTGTTTGGAAAAACGTGATATCTGAAATTAGTTTCCAAGTCACTGAACAACACCATCTCATTTCCAGGAAAATTTGAATCAATTAAGTCAATGTTTTGTTGGTTTTGTCCCACAACATTTAAGCCACTTAAACCCTTCATTTATTTGCCAATTTTAAAACAACATTGATTAACTTGCTACTCCTTAATAAATATACATCTCTTTTCTTTGAAGATTCTGCTTTAATTTTCTTACCATAATGCCCAACTAAAAATAAAATGTAACAATTTTTGGGACAGTTCAGGTGCACATTCTGCAGAAAACTGCCACGAGTCATTTTCATTTTCTTAATTTATTGTCACACGCTATGATGTGGTACAATATACAGTTTGTCTCCTTGGCATACTCAACTCTACAAACGTTATATTCCCACACCATTTCTGTTCAATTTTATAATTGGATTTAATAAAAACATTTCATTCAGTGAGTGATTACATTTAGTACTGAATTAGATTGTGTTTGTAATTATTAATGCCTTCAATAAGAAGAGTCAGGCATTGTTGGTAATAATTAATGAGGCAGTATTGGGCATTTTAACCACCAAGTTGTTAGCCTTTAAATGAGGTCCTGTCGGCATATTTTCCTTTCATATGCTAACTTGTTTACTACAAGTAAGAAAAGTATATTGCTAAATTGAGTGATTGGCCTACTCAATTGACATTTTAAATAAAGATACGTATAATCGGAGCAGAGATGGCTGTTACAGAGTTTACAATTTTATAATATGATTGGGCTGAACACAGCTTTTAAATATTATTTAATATGCACTTATTGTAGGGGTTATATGCATTTCCAGTATTACTGTGAAAGATGAGCTTAGGCATCTTTTAAAAAAAAGTGTATATGCAATGAGTGCAGACATTATTTACATTGTAATTCAATTTGCTTTATTCGAGGTGAAGGATAGCACCTGAACAAAGGGATAAAAATTCTCAAGTGGAGATTTTAACAAAATGATCAGGCATTCAAATTCTAAATTAGATAGAAATTGTAATTGACTAATGATAAGAGAATTTCAGTCTGATGTGTTTCCAGAGAATGAAAGAAGGAACAAGTAGTAGCCAGGACCGTCCTGTAACACTAATAGTAACTGACAAAAACAATATCACTTCTGTCACACACGAGATCAAGTCTACTCCATTTACTGCCACCATTGGGACACCCATGTTCCCTGCTGATGAAGTTATGAAATACAAAATGTAATTTGACACTGGTTCTTTGCTGATGCTGTTACTCCTGCTCCTGATTTCGAATTTGATATGGTTACACATTTGGTCCTAACATTCAGCTACATTTACACTGGTCAAAATAGTTCAGTGGAGTAGTTTAACACAGTTTCCATGTTCTTTAATTATCTTTAGTGCTTTTGGTCAGATTATCTGAATGTTATTTCAGAGAATTAAATCTAAAACACTACACAGAAATCACCGTCATTCTTTTTCAAAACGTACAAGCAACATATTACACTGTTTCTGGAACTGGAATACAGAGGGAGACAATACTATTTCGCATCAGCTCCTTGATGAATGCAGTTTACCTTGATTTTCCGATGAAAACGTCTTTGTTTTCGGGTATGTATGAAGCATAAAATGCAGTGATCTGATTTACATTCATAGCTACACCCAAAGAATGGCCACCAACACGGTCAATTGACAAGTTGTCCCATTGGTATTGTTACCCATCTGAAATTCCCCTTGCCAACTGTGAACAGTTGGCCATGACAGATAACCCAACACAATCTCTCTCCATCTTTCATCTCGAGCATGGCCTGATAGAGAACTGTCACTACTTTTGTGGTGATGAAAGCAGGAGATCTCAACCTGGAGCTGGATAATATGTTGAGGAGATTATTTGCATGTTGCAACAGAAACTTGAACTTTATCTGTTTTGATTTTTGGTTGGTTCTTTTTTGAAAATTGCTCTCAAGATCTCTCCTGATAGGTTTGTGTACACTTGAGAAAATACGTTTGTGAACTTGGAAAATAGATTTCCCAGTTGGAATTCATTGATTCTTGTGTTATGAAGAGAAGGAGGAGGAGGATATGACAGAGAATAGATTCGGGATTTTACAGTGTGACATCTCAGAAGACATTAGTTTCCTAATGTCAGTACTCACTCTCCAGGGTACCTAAACATAGAAAGTCTTACTTAGGTTTTCTGACCATTAATGACTCAGAGCACAGTGCTACCCCAGAGATTATAGCAATGTTATGCCTTCAGTTGCTGGATGAAGACTTGTATGAATGCAATTTTAATACCGTTTAAAAACCATTCACTTACACAGGGTTAAAATCAAACCTGGAGTCTACAACCACAATCATAAAGAGAACAATTATCTTCACTAACGGAAATAGGAACCTTCAATTGCATTACCATAGGATTCTTCAGCAAATTCTCAGACAAAGTTTGTTAGTCAGACAGTGGAACAACATTTTTATTTTCAAGTCTCATACGTCATAAGCTTCAGAACAGAAAAGGAAAAGTGAAATTGTTGAACAGTTCGATTTTGAAGAGAAGCGCAGGGGTGGTGGATGAGTGTGATTTTGGACAGAATAAGACGTTTGCATGAGAGCATAGGGTCAATTAAAAGTTTATGGAGGATGAGTAATCAATGGATGGATGGCATTGGAATAGTTAAATCTTATGGTGGCAAAAGCATTTATAAAAGCTCAGGTAACAGTTAGGTGGATGATGAGCTTGTGATATTAACAAAGGTTTGATTAGGCAGTCTTTTGTAAAATGAAGGATATGGGAGCTCTGCTTGGAATCAAAGAAAATTGACTTAAATAATACATTGTATGATTCTAATGTGAGCTCTCTTTAAGTATCTGGCCTTCCAGGACTCTGCCCTCTAAAAGGAGGCAGTCCTTGTGAGTAGTTTCTGTTTCCCGTTTCCCATGATATGTCCCTCTTATCCCTTATTTCTTTTAGTAACATATAAGTAAATTGATCAAAAACCTTGAACATCTCTGAGTGATCTTGCACCCTCCTTACTGCAGGTTCTTCCTCACTTACTGTTACTCTGATGCACAATGTGTGTTTCTTTAAAATGCTATTTTAAACAATACTGTATATGTTCATATATATAAAAATACATTTATAATTATTAAACATGCATTTCTTCACGGGGTGGCATTCCAGCAGGCTGTGGTTTTAATTATTTTTAATGAACTTGTTCAAATATGTAACACATCTCTGGGCAGATGGGATTTGAGCCCAGACCTTCTGGTTCAGAGGTAAGGATGCTATCACTACGCCACAAAAGCCACCTGTGCTTTTGCCACTGTTATCTGTACAATGTTTGCAATTGAGCTCTTTTGAGGAAACTCAATGAGTTTAATTACTGAATCGTAATGAGTTCTAACACAAAGTGAATTCAGCTGTCATTCTCAAAATTCTTTCCATCGAGTGAAATCCCTGTTTACTATTAGCTTTGTTCAGCCCCTTAATTAATTTGTCCAATATCCATATGTGAGAACAGCATTACATTACATTGATTTTTTTCTTGCAGAAGAATGAAAATTAAACATTAAGAAATGTTAACTCTCACAATTTACTACAAATGTCCTTTGCTTAGTTTTCTGGCTTCTGGGTCACAATGTTTCAGAAATCATTAAATATTGTACTTCCCACATAATTAGACGATGCTTCATTAATTGTGTTTTCTCTAAATTGAGTGTATAATTCTGGGATTCCCTATTCTGTTCTCAACTGAATAATATTTTATCTGTAAGATAGTTCAGAGACTGCACCAGTTAGCTCGAGCATTCCCTCAACAAAGTGTTACAACATTCTTGTACATGAATGTGGTACTGAGAGTCTCCAGGCTCACTGTGGCCAAACAATGCAAAGAAAATCACACTATCACCAGCCTGAGTAAATAAGAAAAGCACATTTTGACCCCACAAATATTGAGACAGAGTCTGAGGGTTGCCTAGCAACACAACACACAGCAAATTACATTGAAGCTGTGTGCTTCCTTTGTTGCTTCAGATTAAGACACAGGTTTCAAAATTTTGAGCCTCTGTCTTGCACTTGCAACTGTCACTCCTAACCAATCAGGAATAACAGTAATTTCGAAATTTCATGCTGCTTTGTTATTTAAAGTTTATTATAAGGATTGTTAGAATTTAGTAGTCTGAGAGTGACATCATTTCGGCAAGATAACTCCATAATAGATGTTTGCCGATTCAATTTGAAAGCTTAATGGTGACATAAATTCTGTATTTTTCTGCTTAATATTGGCAGTAAGCATTCTGTTTAATGTATCCTTTAAATCAATAGATCTACCAATATTGTTGCTCAGTGTTTCAGCCGATTAACTGTTTATCAGAGTGGTTTGATATATAGCGAATAACGTCAGGACTGCTTAGAATGACTTTAAGAAGTCAGATTCCTCTTTTATCCAATGATATTACAGGACTTTGGGATTTGAAATCCACAATCTTGTCCCGTATTGTTTGTAAAATAACTAACATGATGGCATACAAACATCATGAATAATGATTGATATATTAGATTTGATATCATGTGGACATTCCAGTCCTACTAATTTTCATTATCTAGTAAAATGCCTGGAAAAAAACTACTTGGAACTGAACACGCTGGTTTGAGAGATATAAAGATCAAAAAAACTGCAGGTGCTGGAATCCAAAGTAGACAGGCAAGAGACTAGAACAAGACAGCAAGCCAGGCAGCATCAGGAAGTGCAGAAGTCAATGTTTCGGGTTGCACTCGAAACGCACCTCCTGATGCTACCTGGTTTGAGAGATATGGCAGAGTCTCCAGAGACCTTTTTGTGAGGAAGCAGCCTTTACTCACCTCAACCAAAGTCACTGACTTGAAGTGGAAACCTACACTGAGAATTTTTAATTCCTTAGCCGTGGGGCACTCAAATCCATGAGTCAAGTGAAGCATACTGACCAGTCACTAGAGGGGCTAACAGACAGGCTTTTAATGGAGGGATTGAGCTAGGTATGCTTCTTTTGTATTTCAGATGTAGTGTTTGGGACCTGGTAGGCCTCATTGAGTACGAGGTTCTTGATTGGGATTGTTCACCTGGGCCAATCAGGAAAGCCTTGGCTGACGAGTATGATGAGGAGATTAGAATCTCTTCAGTTGAGGACTGATTCTGAGCTGGCTGGCCACAGCCAGTGTTCTGGTAAATAAAGGGTGACTTGGTGATGGAACCTGGCCTCTGTGCAGTTATTTTAGTAGGTAACAAGATTTCTAGCAGTACTGGCATGGTAGATGTCTCAGATATGCCCATAATGGAACAGGCATTCATTAACTTTTTTTTTAAGGAAATGACTGTCAAGGGATTGTGTGTGCTGTGACAAGGACAGTGCTGGAAGATGCTGATAGATACAATCCCATTGTAATTAGCATGGATGTGGGTGGCCAGTTTCCACACAAACACTGTACATTATAGTACAATGTAGGGAATGGAATTTACCTGCAAATGGGATAGTTTGGTTGCATTGCAATAAATCTTACTTCAGGAGTATTTGGAATGGTGTCAGGGCTTGGCAGATCTGGAAGGGTTTTCCAAAAATTGCATAGAATCGGATAAGGCTTGTTAGAGTTTGTCAGCATGGAAAGACCTTTTGATCTGACATTGCTATGGAGGTAGTGAAGACTGCAGATGCTGAATATCAGAGCCAAAAAGTGTGGTACGGGAAGAGCACAGCTGATCAAGCAGCATTCGAGGAGCAGGAGAGTCGACTTTTTGAGTATAAGCTCTTCATCAGGAACATTCCTGATGACCACACTTTTTGACATTGCTATGGGGTGGAGACTGGAATTTGAACTGCAGAAGACAAAGTGGAGGTCTGGCAGAACTAAGAAAGACTGTAAATTTTGACTTATTGGTAATTTCCCACGATCTATCAGCAGGTAAAGGAGGGGCTAAGACATGGGTCTGACATCACTAAGTTACCAAGTCCCATGCCAAACAGCATTGTTTTGTGACTTTTTTCTGAGATCTTTATGAATGTTGAATGAATTATTTTGCGATGAGTTTGGAACCTATCATTGCCTGTCTCTCTCTATATCCTTGTCTATCAGACAATTGTGTAAGAAATGTTAATAATTTAATTACTAACAGAAATAATAAGGAGAAATTTCTCTTTGGAAAAATATCATCATAATAAAACGAGAAAAAAACATACTACTGATGATTTAAATGTTCTGGTCCTGGCAGAAACTGCTTTAGATACATGAGCTTTTTTTTCAATGTACTTCAACTTATTCTTCAACATGTTGAAGTTTTTATAAGCTATCTTCACATTTAGGGTCATAGAGTCATAGAGATGTACAGCATGGAAATAGACCCGTCCATGCCGACCAGATATCCCAAATCTCCAACAAATCTCTCAACAGAAGTAAAGTGAAAAATGTGCACATTATAATTTCACTAGGGAGCTTTTGAAATAAGTGGGAATGTTTATTTGTTACTTGACTTATGCAAACCCAATTATTTTCTTTTTATGTTGAAGTATATAGAGTGTGCTCATTTGATGAAAATTACTATTCTCATTCTCTCTGACTGATTGGGAAAAACACTTCTTTCCTGTTTACCAGCAGTGCTGTCAGTGCACTGCAATGATAATTAATTTTGATTTGAATGTGAATATTATTTGAATGATTCACTAATATTTGTATCATCAGTGGAGAACATTGTCTTGCAAATAGCCTGTAGCCATCCTTACTCTAGGGAGAATATTTTTCAAGATAATTGCAGTGAATGATGATCTGAGCTCTCCAAAATTTAATCAACCATTGGCTGACCTGATGGCTAATTTTTGTTTACTTTGCTTTAAAAACTTGAAATAGAGAAATTCATATTACAATATGAGAAGAAAACATTTAGCAGTTTATTACTATTATGTAATAAATGTATAAATGAAAGGAAATTGATTGAAATAACAAATAATTTTGATCTTGCCATTGTAAAAACAAATTCTCCTTTCTCCCCCTCAAGCAAGCATCAAAGACCTTACTTCTTCAGCAACTTTAAAAGATCAGCTACTTCTTTCCTGTTCTGAACGGGCTGACCAGTAAGTGCTTTGACTCTTCAACTATGAATGCTTCAAGGCAGAAATGTTAGATTATAATCCAAATACAGATGAATGTCAAATTAATCTAAATAAGTGGCCCTTCCCAATTTTAGTGTTATATCTCTTATGTTAGAAATATGAGCACTTGCAACATTCCAAAAGTATTGAATTTGCTGGCATAATATTCTGTGATAGGATTAATTGGAAACTGGACCTTGGTTTATACTAATCTGAAAAATGAAGCATACTTGAGAAAATATGGGAATCTGTTCATTCTCTTTTCTCCTTGTGTACAATGTTACTAACATGCTAAGGAGACAGTAAACATGAGCACAACACTGCCAAAAATACAAAGAGTTTTGAAAAATAAAATCAACCTGACCACAAATGTAAAGATTAACACTGCTAATGAACCATTGGTATGGTGGAGGTTTACAAGAATGATCTGAGGGGTGAAGAGCTTGTCATATGATGAGCAGTTGAGGACACTGGGTCTATACTCAATGGAGTTAGAAGGATAGTTGGGGAGGAGGGGTTCATATTGAAACTTCAGAATGCTGAGAGACCTGGATAGAGTGGACATTTGAAGGATTGTTAATGTGGGAAATTCAGTACTGTGTGAAGAATTGAATGATGATTTGGTAGTAAACAACTCAAGACAGAGAATGAAGAGGGAAAAGACCATTCCTTTTCCCCTCTCACCAAATTCCCCTTTCACTGAACTCAGCATTACAAACTCATGGTGTGATGTTCAGCCCTGCACCTGGGCTATTTTTTCCCTGAATTCAGTAAGTTCTGGCCTTATCCATTTCACATCTGTATTGGTCAATCCCATAATGCACAAGGCCATCTTAGAAACTTACAAATACTTCTGAAGCTCACAGTATGTTCGTTATTTATGGTTGCTAAATTGGTTATGACACAATGCATTTTGTAGTTCTGACAAATTATACTATTTCCTTTATTGAATATTTAGTCCAGATTCTGTGGCAGGAATGATAAACTGGGTCACTGAGATATTCAAGATATGGGAACACAATGGAGGACCAGCACCATTTACAGAATGTCCACTGTTGTCCAGTAAGGTAAAAACTATTAGTATGACATTTCGTAGAATATCTTTGTTTGACCAACTTAATAATGACATTTTAGGAATTGGAAACCACTTTCTCCCTGTATTAAGTGCTTTTGTCAGTCATTTACACAAGTATATATGTGGAAAGCTGACTGCAAAGCCTGTAAGAAGAATTAATTACATTATCAGCATAGTGTGCTTTGCTTGACTGTGAAAAATCAATAATTTTTCATGTAGAATTGTATTGTTATCCTCTTTGGCACATTCTGTTGGATTTTTACCTTCTTGTGATAGGATGACTTACAGTGACTTTAAACATAAAAAACTTCACTCTAACCTGTTCAAACACAGGCAAATTCTTCAAGAATAATTTACCTCAACAGTATGCAACATAGGTGCAAGAACTGTGAAATTTAAATGGAAATTCCTTTTATAGACTCTATTTATTAACTGTGACATGTAGACTCTCCGCTGTCTGTTTCCTTCTTAGGTAGTACCTCGAGGTCAAGGATGATTTATTTTCACACCTGTCAATGCGTTTTGAGGTGACAAATAAGTGTGTACACAGCCTGCAGACTCTTCCACAGACAAGGTAGATTTTGTGCTGTGGGAGAAAACCAGAGCATCCGGAGGAAACCCATGCAGACATGGGGAGAACATGCAAGCTCCAAACAGACAGTTACCCATGGCTGGAATTGAACCTGGGTCCCTGGTACTGTGAGGCAGCAATGTTGGACACTGAGCCACCGTGCACCCCTAAAACAGTCCGCAAATCTCTGAGAAAGCAGAGCAGGGAGATAAAGTGGTTGAGGAAACATTTCCATCAAAATACCTGGGATCTGTGAATGAATTCGCTCTTAAAAGCCCATTCCAGAAGAATGGCCCAATGAGTTAGGGACTTCCATGATGCATTCACTTCGAATGTGCTGCATCATTCAGGCTGATTAATGGAGTAACTGTATGGAAGAATTCATTTGGATAAAGTGGAATTGCCTTTTATCAAATTGGTCTCACTGATCCAATGCAGCTTGAGATGAAGAAAGATTGGCAAACAATGCAACTTTGTTTGGGTGCAAATAGAGAAATAACAAAAAGAGAAGCCTTAACTCCAAATATTTATGCTTGGGAAAATCAAAACCCTTGAAAGAAAAGAAATGACTCTTGCTTTTTATTAACCAAGGTATAGGGTATAAGAGCAGTCAGGTTATGAAAGAACTGTGTAAAACATCAGTTAAACCACAGCTGGAGGACTGTATTCTGGTTATCAAATTACAGAAAATATTTGATCAGTCTGAAATGAGATTCACAAGGATATTGCCTGGAAAGGAACATTTTAATTCCAAGGGAAGACTGGATTAGATGCTGGTTATTTTCTTTGGACAGAGGAATTTTTTATTTGCTTTTCTGCACAAAATTGTCAAGGGCCTAAATATAGTGGATAACATTACAAACGCAA
Source organism: Chiloscyllium plagiosum (assembly GCF_004010195.1). Lineage (NCBI taxonomy): Eukaryota > Metazoa > Chordata > Chondrichthyes > Orectolobiformes > Hemiscylliidae > Chiloscyllium > Chiloscyllium plagiosum. The sequence continues at coordinate 27,787,564 of NC_057722.1, read as the reverse complement.
TCTTGAAAAGATGTCTTAGGACAGTAGCTTTAAATTTGTGGTAAATGAAAGGTATCATCTGACCTGTCCTGCAGTCTGCCTGTCATTAATTCTCAATGGTTTTGTGGTGAGAGACTCAAGACAGGTTTCGATTGCTTTAGTAAGAAGGACGTGTAAGGGTATTTATGCTTGGAGACTATGTGGCCTGAACTTCCATCCACCTTGAGAGGTGTGGGCATTAGCAAGAACATTGAGAAAATAAGATGAAAGTGGAAAAATCATACGGTTAATGTGGAGAAAGAAGTTTGAATTTTCCTTTTAGACTTTAAATGACGAGTTTAGAATCTCAGTAAGTAATGGTGACTACTTTATTTCCAAGCATTTTCATCTCACTTCTGCCAGGTTTGTTTCTTTTTTGGGGATAGGTGGTGGGCACAATCAGTCCAAGTATCTTGGGCACTTCTGGTCAGAGGCTTTTTGAGGGTAGTCCATTCATTGCTGAGGAAACTCACCTCTGGGGCTGTGGTTTCTTGGATTGGGTCACTGAGGAAATTACGCTCAAAAAAGTGGCTTTGTGCGTGGGAAATCATGTCTTACAAACTTGATTGAGTTTTTTGAAGAAGTGACAAAGAAGATTGAAGAGGACAGAGCAGTAGATGTGATCTATATGGACTTCAGTAAGTTGTTCGACAAGGTTCCCCAGGGGAGACTGATTAGCAAGGTTAGATCTCATGGAATACAGGAAGAACTAGCCATTTGGATACAGAACTGGCTCAAAGGTAGAAGACAGAGGGGGTTGTTTTTCAGACTGGAGGTCTGTGACCAGTGGAGTGCCACAAGGATCGGTGCTGGGCCCTCTATTTTTTGTCATTTATATAAATGATTTGGATGCGAGCATAAGAGGTACAGTTAGTAAGTTTGCAGATGACACCAAAATTGGAGGTGTAGTGGACAACGAAGAGGGTTACCTCAGATTACAACAGGATCTTGACCAGATGGGCCAATGGGCTGAAAAGTGGCTGATGGAGTTTAATTCAGATAAATGCGAGGTGCTGCATTTTGGGAAA
>NC_057722.1:27755612-27786320 GCF_004010195.1 Chiloscyllium plagiosum | reverse complement strand
TTTCACGCAGAGGGTGGTACGTGTATGGAATGAGCTGCCAGAGGAAGTGGTGGAGGCTGGTACAATTGCAACATTTAAGAGGAATTTGGATGGGTATATGACTAGAAAGGGTTCGGAGGGATATGGGCCGGGTGCTGGCAGGTGGGACTAGATTGGGTTGGGATATCTGGTTGGCATGGACAGGTTGGACTGAAGGGTCTGTTTCCATGCTGTACATCTCTATGACTCAATGACTCTAAGTGGACAGTTCAAGAAAGAAGGATGGGAACTCGGAGTAGAGAAGGGAACAGGAGGCTGCAGTTCGACATCTTTCTCAACTGATTATTGTTCTACTCTCAAGGTGAGATGAGGGTATGGCCAACAAGGGCAAGGCAATTTAAAAATTCATGGGTTCAGGGGGTGAATTGGGTCATTAGCAGTTATAAAAGGGTGGGTGTGGGGAGTTCTCAGGTGAAATGTTCTCAGGAACAGAAGTCCAAAAGGTAACATGAATGATTGGTTTGCAAGAGGTGTGGGGAGTGACCATTCTGCATCACAAGCTGAGGGTGCACGCCCCTCACAAGGACATAAAGTTGAAACATTGCTACTTCACTTGAAAGGGAATTGTGCAGTAAGCAAATAAAATGGTTACTACCACATGCAGAGTAAATCACTGTTTTTCTCTATGGGAACAAAGCAATATTGTTTGAATATGTGTTCTTGCTAGGGGCAATTGCAGGAAACATACATCCACTGAGTTGCCCATCAATAAAATTTAAACTTAAAAGAACTTAAACATGGAATTAGAAGGGCAAACAGGGTCATGAAAAATCATTAATAAATAGGATTAAGGAGAATCCCAAGACTTTTGCAACATTTTCATACAGAGGATGGTGAAAAATGGTGAAAAGTGCCTGGAATGCATTGCCAGCAGAGGTAGTGGAACAGACATACCTGCAGCATTTAAGCAACACCAGGATGAATATATGAATAGGAAGGGAATAGAGAGATACAGATCCTGTAATTGAAGACAGTTTTAGTATGGAAGGACAAAATGTGTCAACATGAGCTTGGAGGGCCAAAGGGCATTTTCCTGTGCTATATTGTTCTTTGTTCTTTGTACTTATGGTCTCAAGCAATTGTGACTACCAGTTAGTATGCCTTAATTGCATATTAGATAAGCAGAGCCTCACTGAGTTTTCCTTTCCTGAATCAGCTTTCATACCTGCTGCTGGAAGACAATTCTTTGGAACATCACATTCATGTCAACTATAGGTGAGCAAGGACATGGTCTGTAACGATCAAGGGTAGCTTTTTTGGGGAGAGGTTGCTTTGGATCAATATCAAAATTTCATTCCCCAGTATAGCGGTAGCACTTTAGTTCTCTGACATCCATCTGAATAAGTTTACATTCCTCAGAGCTCCTTATTGAGACACAACATTGGCCTCACTGGGAAGCAGTCATGGTACATTGTGTCAGGGCACAACGTGACATGATTAATTTGAGGGCTCAGGAATATTGTTAGTGAAATGGTGAGCTCTGTCTGCCAGTCCCCACACATGATTGGCTCATACCTCCGATGTAGACATCACGATTGGTGAATTCTTTGTTGCCTTGGTGCACATGTGAAGAAAGTAAAGGAGAGAGGGATTATAACTTCTTCAACAAGTCCAGCTAGAATAGCCATCTTCAGAAGCTACAATACCATCTGTAGAAGGACTAGCAGCAGGTGAAAGTCCCGCAAGGAGGTAGAGGAGATTGATCAGACACTGCAGCTATAGATTTTGGGACCTTAGTGTAAATGCACGCTAAGGATGACCTGGGCCATCATCACTGAACTGTGTCATCTTCTCGAGTAAGAATGTTGGTCAGAAGGAATGGTTGGCCATCCCATCCCATCCCAGTGGGATTACAACCACCCTAAAGTTTTATGCCAGCAGCTTGTTTCAGGGAATAATGGGAAACCTATGTGGCATCTCCCCAATCTTTGATCCATAAATGCTTCTAGGATTGATGCTGTTTTCACCAGATTGCATCAGTATATATATTTCCCCAGTAACGAGAAGAGTCACAGTTGAGCAGTGAAATTGTCTGGCATTTCAGGCTTCCCCAGATACAGGGTGCATAGACTGCACCACTGTTGTTTTGAGAGTGCTCTATCACCAAACTGCACAGTTTGTCAAAGAAAAAAATTGCCACTCCATCAAAGTTCAACTTGTCTGTGACCATCTTTGCCAAACTTTGGAGGTCTCCAACAGATATCCTGGGAGCAGCCATGAAGCACACTTACTGGAGAACTCACAAGTTGCTGTCTCCTTGTAAGGTCCTTGGGCCATACAGTCAATGTTGTGCAGGGAGACCTTTCATTACAGGAAGTAGATTAAGAGCAACCATGAGGCATCTCCTTTTCACCATTCTTTCATTGGTTAGCCTTCACGTTTTCAGGGTTTGATCACCCTGAAATACCTGTGAATCTTGTACAATAGTGTTAAACTGGAGAAAATAGTGCTTTCTGCAGTTTCTCTGCGCAGACTAAGGTCTTATGAGGAACAGTAGTGATGTGTACACCTCCCAGCCTTCAATAACAAATTGCTTTCTTCAAAAGCTTATAGCCAAATTGAGCTTTCTTCCCGGATTGTCACCTTTGCCACCTGTGTGTCGCAGTACGTTTTTTCTGCATTCCTTTTCCTCCCATTACATCGAAGTGTAGTCTTGACTTCCATAGCAGGCAGTTGGCCCTGTTGACCTAGAAGACTTGACAGGGTGTTCCTGGGAACCTTTGGGGCTGACAGTGTGCTGCTCTGGTGTAGGGCCACCCTCTTTGGCCTGGACTTCGGGAGGCTATGCTATCACAGGTGGGGTGGGTAGTGGGGGTTGGGGTGGGGTGTGGGGGGAATGTGGGAGGCAATTCCCTGTGGAATGTCTTTAGAGGAACTGACTGGTATCCCGGTATGTGGCTCTTCCTTCATTTGGCACTACCCTGTCTCTCTGGCAGGTAGGGGCATCTAGAATGAGATTAAGGTCCCTCATCTACCTTTGGCCTTGCTATTGGTATTGTGTTAAAACCGTGTGGTGCTGGAAAACCACAGCAGTCAGGCAGCATCCAAGGAGCAGGAGAGCTGCAAAACATCTAATCTCCTGCTCCTCAGATGCTGCCTGACTGGCTGTACTTTTCCAACACCACACTTTATGACTCTGATTTCCAGCATCTGCAGTCCTCACTTTCCCCATTGGTATTAAGTGCCAATGGCAATAGCATTGGAATAGAAGTTAGTAAACACATTTGTCAGACACTGAGTATGCTGGGCCTGGGTCTCCACGGAGACAGCCAGCACCTTCTCCAAGGGTCCAGCATAGTGCTGATAACGTTAGCCTCCTCCACCCTTTGTTGCTGTTTGCTGACTGCCTCTGACAAGCCTGCCAGCTGTTTCTATGCCTGTCTGTGCAAGTCACTGGGATGGTCTTCCGCTTGGGTCAAACAGTGCCTGATCTCCAACTGTCCCCTTGATTGTCACAGACCTTCCTTATCTAGCTGCAGAGATATATCAGTGGCGTGCTCTCCAGATTGTAACTTCTGACTTAAATCTAGCGAGAACCTTATTCCAAGGGTGCTCTAAGCTGGTGAAGGGTGCAGCTTAATGCCTTGCTGGATGAATCAACTGAGGGTTGAGTGGCATCCTCCGCACAAGTGCAGGCATAACTGAGAATTTCTGGTGCTGGCCTCTTCTTGGCATAGGTTAACTGAGTGCTACCCATGCCCTCAAGTGAGGGGATTAACTGTGTGAGAAAGGGATAAACGCTTAATAAATTAATGAATTAATGTTGGTGGTATTGGATGAGAGCAGTGCATTACAATACAATGAACCGTGCTGCATTTTTTGACCATGTGAGCACTCACTCTTCTCTGGCCAATTCTATCATCTTCTCCTCAAATGGGGTTTAAAGACAGCGTCCGGAGTAGGTCCTCAGGTTGCTGTCTCAATCCAGGCTGACTGACTCTCATGGCTTGGCTTCCTTTGCCAGTCAGCATTTCCAACTTCCTATCCACCTGCATCTCAAAATCCTTGTTTCTGAAACAGGGAGCTAGCTTCCATATCTGGACCATTTCCTTACAGAATCTCTACAGTGTGGAAACAGGACATTTGGCCCAACAAGTCCACACTGACCCTTCTAACAGTATCAAACCCAGATCCATTCCCCTACCCAATTTACATTTCCCCTGACTAATGCACCCAACTTATACATCCCTGAACACGATGGGCAATTTAGTATGGCCAGTTCACCTAACCAGCACATCTTGGGACTGTGGGAGGAAACCAGGGCACCCAGAGGAAATCCACGCAGACACGGGGGGAATATGCAAACTCCACACAGGCAGTCACCCGAGGCTGGAATTGAACTTGGGTCCCTGGTCGTGTGAGGCAGCAGTGCTAATCATTGAGCCACTGTGCCACCTCAGGGATTTCCCTATTTCCTCAGGCACAACACTGGACCAACATTCTATGAGGGAAAGTACCTGACGTGCAGCATTTGAAATACTGTTTATTAGCTGCCATTTGCTTAGCAAATAGAATACTTAGCTCAACAGAAACTCAAAGTTTGGGAGAAGATTTGTAGCTCAGGTGCTTGTTGTTGTGGTTCTGTCCGCCGAGCTGGGAATTTGTGTTGCAGACATTTCGTCCCCTGTCTCGGTGACATCCTCGGTGCTTGGGAGCCACCTGTGAAACGCTTCTGTGATGTTTCCTCCGGCATTTATAGTGATTTGTATCTGCCGCTTCCGGTTGTCAGTTCCAGCTGTCCGTTGCAGTGGCCGGTATATTGGGTCCAGGTCGATGTGCTTATTGATTGAATCTGTGAATGAGTGCCATGCCTCTAGTAGTGTACAAAATGTAGTGTACAAAACCAATGTAGTGTACAAAATCCCATGCAAGGACTGCACAAAACACTACATAGGACAAACAGGAAAACAGCTAATGGTCCGCATCCATGAACACCAACTAGCCACGAAACGACATGACCAGCTATCCTTAGCTCCCAAGCACTGAGGATGTCACCTAGACAGGGGATGAAACGTCTGCAACACAAATTCCCAGCTCGGCGAACAGAACAACATCAACAGAAACTATTTTTGAGTTTACATCAAGTAGACTCAAGGAGTTTTCTGGATATCAGGTTGTGACTAGTTGTCCATTCTTTTCTCAGATGAAAGAAAGTGGGTTAGGTTTAGCGGCTCAGTGGTTAGCACTGCTGTTTCACAGTGCCAGGGATCCAGGTTCGGTTCCACCCTTGGATGACTGTCTGTGTGGAATTTGCACATTCTCTGTGTCTGCATGGGTTTCCTCTGGGTGTGCCGATTTCCTCCCACAGTCCCAAGATGTGCAGGTTTGGTGAATTGGCCATGCTAAATTGCCCGTAGTGTTCAGGGATGTGAAGGCTAGATTGATTACCATGTAGAATGCAGGGTTACGGGAATAAGATCGGCAGTGAGTTTGGGCGGGATGGTCTTTGGAGGATTGGTGCAGACTTAATGGCTTGCTTCCACACTGTATGGATTCTATAAATAATCAGGACCAGCGTTTACTGCTGGTGGCAGATTTGAGAAACCCTCTAAAATCAGAAGACTCTTGGATGTTGGTCCTCAGTGAATTGGAACATAGGATATCACTACAAAATAGCAGCAATATGAACAGATTGCTGAAGAGACTAATTCCATGGGGAGTGCAATGAATGATGGGAATACAGGAGAATGTCACTTCCTGGAGTTTAAAGAAAGTCTGTTTATCTCAGCATTGAATATCTTTAATAACCCAGCCTCTACATTCTTCTGCGGATTCCACAGATTCATTACAAGAAAATAAATTCTTCATCTCTGGCTTAAATGGGTGACCCTGATTCTGACATTATGCCCTCTAGTCTGAGATTAGTTCAGAAGGAGAAACAACCTCTCTGAATTACCCTCAAGCTTCCTGCAACCCACAACCTCTGCCACCCAGAAGGACATTAAATGGGAGCACCACTACCTACAAGTTCCCCTCCACTGCTTACATCACCCAGACTTGGAACCATCTTACTAATCCTTTACTATTGTTGGGACCAAATCCTGGAAATCCCTTCTGAACAGCACTCTGGATACACCTATCTCCCAGTGACTGACTGCAGCAGTTCAAACTTGTCATAACTTTGACTAGGAATGAGCAATAAATACTGGCCAATCCAGTGATATCACATTCCCCAAATGGAATAAGACAAATCAATAAATTTATAAAAAATGAGAAAAGGAGTTAGTGTTCAATTTATTGAGAAAATTCAAGCTTCATTGTTCTCTCACACATAATAACAGGAGCTTGCAAGCATTAACCACATCATCGCAGCTGCCAATGAGTCAAAGTACAGAACAAAAGCTTAGTATGACATGTCAAAATAACTTGTTAATTTACTAAATATATAGTTAAGCCTAAAGTGAGTTAGTGGGTGGCACAGCTCATTGATATTCAGAAAGCTGGTGTACTGAGTATTTTTCTTTTTTGATAATTTTGTATCTTTTGTGCTTGTCAAATTGGAGGATATTTTCACTGGGGAATCAAACTCTTTCTGTCACAGGCATCAAAAAATACAGACTAACAAATTTAATCCCTCTCTCCTACTGGTACTGTCAGATCAGTTTTACTACCAGTTATATCCTGTCATCTACACATTTCAAAATTGTGTCCTGTGTTCCCAGATCCACGTCATTCACATATAGCAAAACCAGTATTGTTCCTTGTACTGATCCTGAGGATCACCACTAACTATGTCATTCTCCTCCATATCATAATGTGTCATTCTTTCAGCTAATAACTAGAAGTTCGATTTTCTTTTGTTATTGGTCCCAACAGAAATTGTCACAATAGGAGAGACCTATTTCCTTCAGCAGAAACCTTAATAACTTGAGTAAGGGGCACATAGATTTAAAGTAATTGACAGAAGGACTAGAGGGAAATTGAGATGTTTCTCCACCCAAAGGGTGCTGGGGTTCTGGAACTCACTGCCTGATAGAGGCAAAACCCTTTTGTCTAAACAAAAATGTGTAAATGCATTTTGAAATCCCATGACTTATAATACTACAGACCAAGACGTGGAAATTGAAATTCATCTGGTGAACGCTTTTATGTTTGTCAACACTGACTTACTGTCTTCCTTCCATGCCATATATTTTCAATGTTTCTATATTTACAAGGGCCAATGATAGTAACGATGCAGCCATCCATGAAACTGGTTAAAGCTCCTTCCTTGGCATCATCGCTTCCTCTGCATCACCTACGGGTTTTGCTTGATCAGCTATATTTCCTGGAGCTAACTGCTTCCCAGTGAAGTGTATAGTTTTACCAGAATGCGTAAATGCTGGTAAGGGCACAAGATACTGTATTCTATTATGCTGCTGTATTGAAACCAGTGACAGTCTGAACGGAATAACCTTTTGTGACTTAGAATTCAACAATGGAACAAATAATTAGATCTTGATGTCAAAGGCTCGTTTAAATATAATTTGCATTGCAAGGCACTGGAATAGAAATTCATCATGGGCACTATTAAGATCAAATGATAGCTGAGTTGGCAGTTAGATTACTTACTTACAGTGTGGAAACAGACCCTTCAGCCCAACAAGTCCACGCTAACTCCCCGAAGAGCAACCCATCCAGACCCATTACCCTATATTTACCCCTTCACCTAACACTACGGACAATTTAGCATGGCCAATTCATCTAACCTGCACATCTTTGGACAGTAGGAGGAAAGTGGAGCACCTGGAGGAAACATACACAGACACGCGGAGAATGTGCAAACTCCACACAGACAGTCGCCTGAGGCAGGAATTGAACCCATGTCTCTGGTGCTGTGAGGCAGCAGTGCTAACCACTGTGCCACCGTGCCACCCCATATTGCCCACGTAATGATGATACAAGTTAGTACAGGACAAACAAATGACCAATTGCGTAGTGAACTGCCCTGTATTTGACGACTGAAAAACGTCAGACCAAATGAAACAGATAGTAGGTCATCAGATATACCAATGAGGCACCTAAAACCTGTTCTAAAATGCTGATTGTACCTCAGGTCTCCAGCAGTCACAGTACTTTGATTTTATTTTAGCGTTAGTGTTCTCAGTCACTGAAGTGTCTTTGAATGTAATATACATGTACATACCAGCATCTGTAATAAATGCCTGTTGAATCTTTCAGTATCATGTTACTTAAGTCTAGTTCTTAGGTTACAGGAGCTAACATAAGTATAGCCTCATCAGGGATAAAAACCCTGATAAGTTAAAAACTGATAATACAAATACAAATCACTGTATTAGATCATCACACAGGGACAGACATATGTCCACCTTGAAACAAATCCCATCTGGAAGCCACTGGCATTACATTATGCAGCTAGGTTGCATTCAGAGTAATATGCTATGAAGCCCTTTTAAGAGGTCAGTCTACAGGATTTCACTTTTCAGTTCTAGGGTGGCATGGTGGCTCACAGCACCAGGGCCCCAGGTTTGATTCCAGCCTTGTGTGACTCTCTGTGTGGAATGTGCATATTCTCCCTGTGTCTGTGTGGGTTTCCTCCCACAATCCAAAAGATTTGTAGGTGAGGTAGATTGGCCATGCTAAATTGTTCAGGGATCTCTGGTTAGATGCAATAATCGGGTGTAAATTTATGATAATTGAGGATGGGAATGAGCCTGGATGGGTTACTCTTTGGAGGGTCGGTGTTGACTTATTGGACTGAAGGGCCTGTTTCCATACTGTAGGGATTCTAATTCTAATAAAAATTGTGTGTTAAATACAAACATCAAAAAGAAGTATGACTGAGAAATTGGCATATTTTGCATTAAATATATAACAGATTGAAATAGAATGTATTTGGTTTGCATGCTTCTGCTGTCTACCTGGTATCTTTTTAGTTTTATTTAGGGCCTAATTTTCTTCAAAATACCTCCCACATTTTGTGAGCATTGCTTTCAGTACTGATTTTAGTCATGACTTCCTCCTTTCCAAATGATATAGCTGTCTGTTGCACGCGATATGTTCTTGTATGAGCCCTGTACAGTAGTCAAGTCACTAGTAATAAACAAGAGGTTTGGGTGCTAGGGTTTTCCATTACTTACTCATATTCTGTCTTTCTTCCCCATTTATTCTCTATCTACTTATTTTACTATCCTCCGTTCTTTGTTCCATAAGAGGTAGACAAGCAGGAGGCTGGAAGAACAGAGCAAGTCAAGCAGCATCAGGAGGTGGAGAAGTCGACATTTCAGGTGTAACCCTTCTTCAGGACTTTGTTCTGTAAGCCTTTGGAAAGGCTGTCATATTTTTCTATGTTCCCTGCAATCAGACCTCATATGAATATTAATTGAAATTTGATTGCAGAATACAGAAAGGAGATAGAGGGCTTGGTGTCATGGTGCATTGATAAAAAACTTTCTGTCAATGTCAACATAACTAAAGAACTGATTGTTGAGTTCAGGAAGAAAGGAGGAGGACACATCCCTATCTACATCAACGGAGCTGAGGTGGAGAGAGACAAGAATGTCAAGTTCCTAGGAATGACAATAACTGACACCTGTCTTGGACTTTCCACCTAGATGCAATGGTCAAGGAGGCAGAACAACGACTTTTCTTCCTCAGGCGGCTTAGGAAATTCAGCATGTCTGTAAGAACTCTCACCAACTTTTACTCATGCACCAGAAAAAGCATTCTATCCAGGTGCATAATGGCCTAGAACGGCAACTGTTCTGCCAGGACCGTAAGGACCGTAAGGAACTGCAGAAGGCTGTACACACAGCCCAGATAATCAAGCAAGCCAACCTCCCATCCATGGACTCCATTTATATTTCTCATTGCCAGGGATAGGTTGCCAAAATCATCAAAGATCCCTTCCATCTCCGTAACTCTCTCCTACAACCTCTTCTGTCAAACAGAAGATACAGAAGCTTGAACACACGCACCAACAGGTTCAAGAACAGCTTCTTCCCTGCTGTTATTAGACTGCTGAAACTACTCTGACTTCAAATAATGTTGATCTTGCTAAGGTTGATCTTGTTTTGCACGGTGGCTCAATGGTTAGCACTGCTGCCTCACAGCACCAGGGACCCAGGTTCGATCCCAGCCTCAGGCGACTGTCTGGTGTTTGCAAATTCTTCCCGTGTCTGTGTGGGTTTCCTCTTGGTGCTCCGGTTTCTTCCCACAGTCCAAAGATGTGCAGGTCAGGTGAATTGGCCTTGCTCAAATTGCCCATAGTGTTAGGTGCATTAGTCAGAGGGAAATGGGTCTGGGTGAGTTACTCTTCAGAGGGTCGGTGTGGACTGGTTGGGCCAAAGGGCCTGTTTCCACACTGTGGGAATCTAATCTACTCTGCCTGTACTGCTCGCAAAACACGGTTTTTCACTGTACTTAAGTACCTGTTACTGCAATTAATCAAACCTGGCCAATTTTAACTTGTGCAAACGTGATACTCACAACTTTTGTTTAACTCCTATACAGTTTGTTTAAAGAGAATATGTGGTGAGTCATATTGACCAACTATAAAAAAAATTGGTTGAAAATGAATATAATTGGGTGCTCCAAATATTGTTACTGTACATTATTTTGTGAGTTTTTAAAATGCTTATCAATAATGTTTAAACAAAAGTGATTTATGCATGTAGGTTTTCTCCAAAATGTATGGAGAAGAACTATAAATAATCAAACTGAATGAACTGAAAGCTTAATGTTTTTCAGTTTTAATAGAAGCATTGCCGTGTGTGGAGCAGCACAATACATAACTATGTATTTTAATTCATATACAAGAAATCAAAATAACTTGAAACCTGGAAAAAGTATTTGCCAATTAAAATATTTACTTATAACCTGACTTTAAAAATGTTCACCCATTAAGTAATTTAATTTTCTCCTCTTTGAATATGCTCAATGTAAATATTTTAGCAATTTAGTCCATCATGCACACTTTCTAATGCCTGTTGATTCCTAAGAAATTGTTGCATTTAATAGATACAATTTTGTTACGAATTCTATTATAACTTGATCTCTACAATTTCACTTTGGCAAACACATTTGATCAATGTTTATTTGAAAAGTTTTTAAATATTGATAATGTCTCAGAAATGGCCATTTCTTGACCAGCTACCTTTAAAAAAACACATATCTTCCTGGAACTAAGCAAATCTTAAATGTAGAAATACTTAAAAATACTTTAAAATATGGTGGTTTACATCCATATTAAGTTCACTGGTTCTGAGACAGATTGTTGAAATATCACTTGTTTGCTTCATACTTTGAGGATGATGGGCCACCATGAAGTTTATAGTGGGCTGTGGATTTACCAATGTCTGAGGCTTTTATTCAATAAGAGTTTCAATGATTTTCACCCTACTAATTTTCAATACGATAATCTTGCATTAAAAATTGCACTTGAAGCAATTTTAGATCAAAATGCATGCTGTTCAAAAGCTGGGACCCAATCTTAGTATTGTAAACTGAAATTACAACAGCCCAATCTCAAAGCTATTGTATTCCATTGTCTTGTTTGGGAAATCTGAAAATGAATGCTTGCACTCAGAAGTTTTATCACAAAAAATTTGCATCTTGGAACACATTTCACAAAAAGGCACACCACTTTCAGATAAATGATTGACGTCAAAGCTATTGTGTGTGTTTCAGTGCTAGGTTTATTGAATCTTGATATGCCAATTATAGATTGTTAATTTAAAATATCCACCATTCAGTAAGATCATGGCTCATCTTGTGCTTTACCTCTATATCCCTGCCTTGATCACTTATTTGAAGGGTGAAAAACAAGAGACATGAAAGAGGGAGCGATCATGTTTAACGTGGAGACACCATTGTATTCCATTGTCTTGTTTGGGATATCTGAAAATGAATGCTTGCACTCAGAAGTTTTATCACAAGAAATTCACATCCGCCATTCAGTAAAACCATGGCTCAACTTGTGCTATACCTTCATATCCCTGCCTTGTTCACATTATGAGACATGAGAAAGGGAGAGATCATGTTTAACGTGGAGACTCCATGAGTGTGATGTGGGAGATAATGGTGAAGAGTGTGAAATTGTGATAAGGGGAGAGAATGCCCTCCAGTGTCATGTGGGCAGAAAGGGGGGAGGTATTAGAATCATGGAAGGAATCGTTGCTGGATGGAGGGAAGATTAGAACTGGGTTAGAGTGGGAGGAGAGTTGAGTGGAGATCAGAGATCATAGGTGAATGGGAGATAATGCTCATGGGAGGAAGAAATTGAGAGAAATTAAGAGGAGATTCTAAAAGTGGGTGGAATTTGTTGAAATTGGAGATCCCCAGAAATGGATGGTCAGAGATTACAGGATGGGACATGATTAATCACTTGTGGGCAGGAAAGCTGGTTGCATTTTTGAGCCGAGAAAATACATTGCGCTGGTATGCAAGCAGTGCTTAAATACTGTTACCTCCTTGTACTTATTGGTTATTCTGAGGCCAAGATGAGTAAAAGATAAGAGAAGTAAGTACACAGCATCCTGATAAAAGGGTTTCACGAACTGATCTATGATAGGGCTTCTGGCTACTGACATTTCTCCATTAAAACTGGAAGCGGGAAGATTGGAAGCCTTGATTTTTTTTTTGTTTTCGGCTTTATCTACTCATCTGCGCTCAATGTAACCAGTTTTGTGGCTTAAAATGACCCCAATATTTTGAAATTATATGTTTGTAAATCCAATTCACATATTTATCGTTGCTTATCAATACAAAGATATATTAAGATTCTGCAGTAATTTTTCAAAGTTGTTGAAAAAATATTTAAGTACTGCTTTTGTATATACTTATTTATTAATTGGGGATTAGCAAGTTGAAGGGATGATACTCAAGACTTTATTAGTGCCCTCAGACAATACTCACTATTGGTGACAAATGAGAAATTACATTATTTATCTATCTCTTTATTTGATACATTTAAATTGCAAAATATAATTATTTTGCTTTCCAAGGAGTACTTGTCATGTAATTAGAGAGATTTAGTGTGTTAGTATTTTATTCATGCAAACATCCATGCTTATGCACATTATTTCCTGAGATAGAACCGCTCACCTTACAAAAGTCAAATTCTATCTCTGTTTAAATTTGAAGCATGGGGTTTCTAAACCTAAGGAAAATATTATTATTAAATGAAATATGATCCCATCTAAGATACCTTCACATAGCATTTGCACAATGGCTTGCTGATTTCGCCTAAGTAATTAACCATCAAATTTTTTTCATGCAGATTTGGTAACTTTAGACAAAGATTAGAGAGAAGCAACCCTTTATACTTCAGCATTTATTGAAGCAAATATAAATGTTTTTGGTGCAGTCTGTGGGCAAATCCAGTGGGACAAGGCATCACAGCTGTTAGTCTGATGTAATCCATCAGTAGGTGGAGCAATCTGTTCCATCAATTAAAGAACAAGCAATTCAACTGATTTGCTATTGACAGCTTAATAGACATAATGGGCTTCGCTGGCCAGACTCAGTATAACATCAGAAACAATGACATTACATAATTTTAAAATAAGGGTTTATTACAATATTATGATTACTGTTGCAAATAAATATAAGCATGCAGAAAATGAAGGATAAATGGCATGAGGGTGCCTATCATCAGACACTATTTTGTGATTAACCTCATTCCTACATTATACTACATCCCTGTTAACATAGCTTAAAAGCAATTGTCAGACTGTAATGACACCTTGAGTGAAGTCTTCATCCTGTGACAGCACCAGGACCACTTACAGCTTTAGAACCACATTCCCTGTGTCTGGCAGTTGCTCTTTACCAGTTTTCATCCCTTCCTCTGGGTTATGTGCTGGATTACGGAGGATGAACAGAACAATGCTTTCATTCTGTCAAAGGAAGAATTTTGAATTGTAGATACCATAACAGTGGTGGATTTCTTTAGACTGTCACAACCAAAGAAATGCAGAGGGGACTTGGAAAGGCTGCTGCCCATGGCTTGCACTGTTGTCTCAAGTGAGGAAGATGACCTCTTCACTGCCGAACTAGGTTTCAGGGGAGTCACTGCTGTAGTGGGTATTGTCAATTAATATGTCATCCAGAACCCCAGCTTAATGTCTGGGACATGGGTTTGTTTTCCACTATAACAGATGGTGAAATTTAAATTCAATTTTAAAAAGTCTGGACTGGAAAAAAATAATTTAATGGCAACAATTGACTGTGGTAAAAATCCAACTGGTTCATTCAAGTGTCCTTTAGAAAAAGAAATCTGCTGTCCTTAGTTGGTCTGACCTACATTTACCCCAGACCCACAGCATGGTTAACTCTTAACTGCCCTCTGGATAATGAAGCAGAGATAATACATGCTAATCCAGCCAGAGATGCCCACCTCCTGTAAATGAATAAACATAGGTGTGGATGGAAGTAGCTGAGGTAGACTCCAGCAGGAGAGTGTTTCATTCAATCTGAAGACCATGCACCAAGTATCCAGGACCTCTGACAAACATGACAGGTGAGTGGCTTACCACTTCCAAGTACCAAACCCCACACTCTGACACAAGTGAAAAGCATTTCAAAGCTCCACTCATTCCTGCCCCTGTATATAGCTCACAAAGCAGTTACATTCACCCTCACCCTAATATCTTTTGCAACCATGCCTCAAATCACCTTTCACAAATAATGTCCTTTGCATGCAAGTGGCTATGACCATGCACATCTTCCTGTTTTCTCTCCTTGACAGCGAATATACAATTTGGCAACGAGCCGAATCATGTTAGTAAGTATCGATTTCTGCGTTTTCCCCACCTTGCTCATCTCCAAACCTGCCTCCAACAGCCTGGGAAAATGTGATTTCTGAAGGTGAAACTTTTGATTCACTTAGGCAATTTTTCTATTATTTTGCTACTTAAACAAAAGCTATTTTATAATATCTAAGATAGGAATCTCTCTGAAGGTGTAAAAAAGGTTAACTTAGATAATTTATCAGGTTCAACGATCTTCCTATACATCAAAATTCAATTGAAATGTGACGTCCACCTGAGGATACATATATTTTTAAAATACATCCACAAAATGAAATAAAATATGAAGTTTCGCCCATTAGAGCATTTTACAATTATTTTGCTGACTTGCTGTTATGCAAAATGACTTTCTGCACTTTTATTTTGTTTCCTTCCTTCCCCAATATTCTCCCTTTTCCTTTCCATTCTTTCCATTTATAATTGCTTGTATCTTTTTATAAAGTTGAGCTATGTTGTTGGATGCTGTGATTCAGTGCCAGGCATAAGAAATTTTTCAAATGAAAACAAGGTAATGCTGTTTAACGTAAGGGAAACACATTAACAATGGGTGGATCAATTTTATAGCTATGTTATTTAGATGATCGCATGCAAATTTAAGTTTTCCAACTCAGAAATTTAAAGCTACTGATTGTGGTTTGTGGGAATGTGTGGGAATTGAGATTGTTCTATTCCAATGCTAGTGCAAATTAGAACATTATTCTGAAATCATTTCCCTGGGAATATTTTGGCTGGAACGTTCAATTGAAGAGGAGGAGGAAGTCCTGCTGAGTGTCAAATTTTAGGTCACAAATGATGCGTTAATGCTAAAAATACTTCTCCGTGAACTAAAATGTGAAACACAAGTTGCCAACTGAAGCAATAATTCAATAATTTTAATTATCAGTGACTGGGCATTAATGTTGAACCTTGGCAATACTAATAGAATCTTCTTCATCAGGAAGAAAATTGTTATTACATTGAAGTTGAAAATATTTTGGCACAAACAGAATACCACAATTGTTATTAACCTTGTAGAAAGAGCACAAAACACATATAATTAATATAAATTATACAGTTATTCAAACATGCTAAAATCACTCATAAAATGTAAATTATATTATAATTGTGCTATATTCTTTCATAACCTCACCCTGTTGTTGTGTGGGAAGCCTTGGCACCACTCCATTATTGAAAGGTGTTTTCAGGAGCTTAATTTATTTTTGAGGTTAATATTCATTTACATTGCAATCAGTATTTACACTTAGACATAGGATGAGATCCAAACTGTTCTCTTCTTCATCATCCGATCTTTTCCATCATCACTATTGACATGGCTTCTTATTTACTTAGCCATGTTTTAATCTTTTACTCAACACTAATACTTGTCTGTAAATATGTATTAACTGGCTTTAATATTTATCATGAAGGAATTCTGTAGATAGTTAACATTACATCCACCTGTATCAATGCAGAGCCTTGTTTGCTCTCTCAGTTGGGTACAAAAGATTTTGTTGTACTATTTCAAAGAGGTGTCTTAGAGTTTCGATCACTATTTATACCTCAACAAACCTCAATGCAACAGATTCTCTTATCATCATCACATTTGATGTTTGAATCACTTGGCATGCACAAATCAGCTGCTGTGCTTTCTACAGTATAACAGGGACTGTACCTTAAACACATGTCATTGGGTAAAAGTGCTCTATGATGTCATGTAGCTATAAATGTGCTATCTAAATGCAAGTTATTTTCATTTACTTTAAGTAACCATGTCATAATCATGCAATCTGCACGATGAACCTCATTGTGCATCAATGACAGAGCACATTGGAGTTCTAGCAGGTTTTCACTGATCATCTTTCTCAGCTGAATGGTATCAAAACTGTACAAAACAAGCTGCAAAATATGCTATATCTATTGTGGAGAACAAGCAGAGATACCCGAGAGTAATTTTAAAGCAGTGATCTTATCCTGGGGTCCAGATGATGTTCAAATCCACTTGAGCTTTGTTCTCATCGTTATGATGTCACATGAGCCCCTAAGATTACATTTCTGCCTTGTAATCTGTCCCTAGTTTGTCATTGATCTGTTACATAATTTAAATCATGTATTTTCTGTCATGTTGAGTCAGAAGTTGATGTTTAGCTGTTTTAAGAAAAGGGCTACAATTTTTCTGATAGCTGTGTGATTTGTGTTTGTTTACTTCAGAAACAAATTCAGTAATGAGAAGCTTTTCACAGATGTTCTTGTGAGAATATACTAAGATTATCTGTCCAAATCTATATATCAGCAAACCCCCTCAGTAAATCCATCCATTTTCATTTAGTGCATTGTTTGTAAGCAATTTAAAAACACTGAAATTTGTAGTTTTCTAATATCATGTGGATACACCAATTCCAGTTAATTGAAAAGCAAAATGTCAAGCTTTTTTCACTCTTTTTTTTAAATGGGTTATCATACCTACTTATTTTAGATACTGAAATCATTCATCTTTTTTACATCCCTTTTGGCCTCCATACATTTTTCTCACCTTCAGCATGAGTAAATCACCTATTTTGAAGCCGTTGTCCATGCTGTTCTGGGATTGGTATCTCAAGGCTCCTGTCCCATCAAGAGCTAGAATCTATTGTCTCACATAGAACATTGAATCATAGAATAACTACAGCACTGAAGGATGCCATTTGGTTCATTCTGCCTAAGCTGGCCCTCCAACGAAGCAGTGTTATTTCGAGCTGCAATCTCCATAATTGCCCTGCAAATTTTTCACAATGATCCAATTCACTTTTCAAAGCCTCAATAAACCTTGCATCCACCACATTCTCAATCTTAACTATTTGTTCGATGATAAAGTTTTACCACCTGTTGCAGTGGCTTTTTTCCTCTCCTCCTTATTGAATCATTATAAATTTCCATTGATCAGTAATTGCATGAGAGAATTTACAATGCAGTGGGAAATGTATCTAAGCTTAATACTTAAAATTTATAGAGTCATACAGCATGGAAGAAGACTCTTTGGTCCAATTCATCCATGCCGATCAAGTTTCCCAAACTAAACTAGTCCCATTTGGCCCATATTCCTCTACACCTTTCCTGTTCATATACTTGTCCAAATGTCTTTTAAATGTTCCAATTATACCTGCAGATACCACTTCCTCTGGCAGTTCATTCCATGTACAAACCATCTTCTGCGTGAAAACGTTGATCCTCTGATCCCTTTTAAATCTTTCCCCCCTCACCTTAAGCCTATGTCCTCTGGTTTTGAACTCCCCTACCCCGGGGGAAAAGACCTTATTTATGCCCCTTGTGATTTTACAAACCTTGATAAGATCACCTGCTATAACCTGCAATCCAGGGGGAAAAGTCCAAGCCTATCCAACCTCTCCTTATAACTCAAACCTCTAGTCTCAGTGGCATCCTTGTAAAAAAGAGATTTTGTACACACTTATAAGACTCTTCTGGAGTAGAAGTGACCTGGGAAAAGGAGCAAGTCAAATAGTCAGGACCGGCAGGGACAAAGCAGAGGATGAGGTAAAGTAAACTGCATTTATTTCAGTAATGGAATTTGGCTAACATGGTGCCACTATTTAAGAAAGGTGGTAAGGAGAAAATAGGAAACTATAGACGAGTGAGCCTGACATCAGTGGTGGGCAAGTTGTTGGAGAGGATCCTGAGGGAGAGGATTTATATGTATTCGGAAAGGCAAGGACTGATTAGGGATGGTCAACATGGCTTGTGTGTGGGAAATCACATCTCACAAACTTGATTGAGTTTTTTGAAGAAATGACAAAGAGCATTAATGAGGGTAAAGCGGTGAACTTCATGAACTATATGGACTTCAGTAAGGCATTCAAAAAGGTTCTTCATGGGAGATTGGTTAGCAAGGTTAGATCACATGGAATACTGGGAGAACTATCCATTTGCATACAGAACTGGCTCGAGGGTGGAAGACAGAGGGTGGTGGTGGAGGGTTGTTTTTCAGACCAGAGGTCTGTGGCCCGTGTGTATCACAAGGAATGGTGCTTGTTCCACTGCTTTTCATCATTTTTAAAAATGATATGGATGTGAACATAGGAGGTATAGTTAGTAAGTTTGCAGAAGACTCCATAATTGGAGGTGTAGTGTACAGCGAAGAAGGTTACCTCAGCCTACCATGGGGAACCTTATCAAACATCTTACTAAAGTCCATGTATATGACATCTACATCCCTCATCAATCAACTTTTGTCACCTCTTTAAAGAATTCTATTCAGTTTGTAAGACATGACCGTCCCTGCACAACCCATGCTGCCTAACACCGATAAGCCCATTTTCTTCAAAATGGATATATATGTGAAACTTGAAAGGGTTCAGAAAATATTTCCAGCAATATTTCCAGGGTTGGAGGATTTCAGCTCATGGGAGAGGCGTAATAGGCTGGAACTGTTTTCCCTGGAGCATCACAGGATGAAATATCAGAGATTTATAAAATTGAGGGGCATGGAAAGGGTAAATAGACAAGGTCTTTTCCCTGGGGTGGGAGAGTCCAGACCTAGAGGGAATAGGTTTAGGGTGAGAGGGGAAAGATTTAAAAGGGACCCAAGGGTCCCTTTCAGACAAAGGGTGGTGCATGTATGGAACGAGCTGCTGGAGAAAGTGGTGGAGGCTGGTACAATTACAATAATTAAAAGGCATCTGGATGGGGACATGATTAGGAAGGCTTTAGAGGGATTTACGCCAAATGCTGGCAAATAGGACTGGACTAATTTAGGATATCTGATTTGCGTGGACGAGTTGGACCAAAGGGTCTATTCCCATCCTTTACAGCTCTATGACTCTATGATATATAAACCATTTAACTTGTTGAGTTCCTCAGCACTTTTTGAAATGAGAGTTTCAAGCATCATTTTATCTAATTATTCATACAAAAAGTTAATAATTGTAAAAATGGGCTTTGTAGTAGCCATAGCTTTGGTGCTGTGTTTCAGACTAAAATAGTGTCTATAACACATGCAGACAGTTTCACATGGTGAATGTCATCCTGATGTGGATCTTAATGTAAGTGTTCAGAGTATGCACTGGAACTGTGCTGAATAGGCAGATCATGACTTTTCTTTGCCATTTGCTCTGCCATTTTGACACTTGCCACCTCTAGCTCAAACCCTCTCCTGAACATGCATGGCGATACATATTTAAGAGTTTGAAGTAGACTTGTTCCAGAAATATGTAAAGAAACAATAAACCACTAATGGGTTAGCTGCTGATTAATCTCAATTTGACTGTTTTGAGTTTGTCAAAGTGCTTGCTCGTTTGAAGAATTGCTCAAGCTGATGAAGTTGACAAGAAGTGGTGCTTCATATAGAGAAGACCTTGATTGAGACTGCAAAGGTTCAGTTTGTGACACTTGTTTCAAATCATGGATGCTATGGTTTCAATTCCCTTAAGCTGCAGAGGGGAATGGAGGAGAGGCTTTGAGGAAGAGGACAATATGCTGCCACTGTGTTTTCTGAAGAAGCGTTATATTACACTAGAAACGGTAACTGTTTTTACCTTCTATGATGCTGCCAGACTTGCTGAGTTTCTCCCGTACTTTCTGTTTTTTCTTCAGATCTCCAGCATCTCCAGTATCTTCCTATTATTGAGGAGGATGACAAATTGTTCACAAGGGAGGAAGAAGCAAGGAGAAGGGCTTTGGTTATACATTTTTTAATCCTAGCCATTTATAATGCTTCTATTTTAGTATGTTAAAGGCACTGTATGAATATAAGTTGTTTCTTACAAAGGAGGTACTCAATACTCCAAGAACTCTGTGAAACCTCTTGCACCCAACAGCTTCAGAGCTGAGAAATCAGAACTGTCCCAGTGATTTATGAAGGTGATCAGGGCACAGAATTTCTTTGGGTTCAATTGTCCTAGGCTGAAAGGGACGGCAAGCAAGAATGATGCTTACACCAACTGCAGCTCGCAATTGATAAGACAGAGTGGGATGAGAAGCAATTGGCTTGTGAGAGTGTACTCAGTTAGCAGCATTTTGTCATCCTCTATGGTTTGTAGGTTGCCACTGGCTATGTTCTCATTTGTGGCCACATCAATGATTGGCAGTACCATCTCTCCAAGCTGCTGTGTTTGATCTAATTCCGCACCCACCCCACCCTACCCTCCATTCTCAGTCTGATGCTGTTACTTCCAATCATGGGCCACTTTCTGTCCTGCCGGAGAGAGAGAATAGAGTCTGCGAATGTGTTGAAATGTTAAAAATCACACAACACCAGGTTATTAGATTAGATTAGATTAGATTAGATTACTTACAGTGTGGAAACAGGCCCTTCGGCCCAACAAGTCTAACCACTGTGCCACCGTGCCGCCCACAAATGATTGGCAGCACCATCTCTCCAAGCTGCTGTGTTTGATCTAATTCCAACAGGTTTAACTGGAAGCACTAGCTTTCAGAGTGCCGCTCCTTCATCATATAGCTCTGAAAGCTAGTGCTTCCAATTTTACCTGTTGGACTACAACCTGGTGTTGTGTAATTTTTTAGCTTTGTACACCCTAGTTCAACACCGGCATCTCCAAATCATGTTGAAATGTGTTTTGGTGACATTCATATCACAGTTGAATGGCTGGCAGTGTGTCTAGCCAGTCATGTTTGAGTTTGAGGCTCATCATGGTGCTAAATATTTGAGGGTGAGGTGACGTTATGAATATTGGTAGGGCAACACTACTATTATAGGACAAGCCAAGCAGAGAACAGCCAGAGAATTCCTAGAGGCATGGCACTCATCCACAGATTCAATCAATAAGCACATCGAATATACCGACCACTGCAATGGACAGCTGGAACTGACAACCGGAAGTGGCAGAGACAAACCACTATAAATGCCAGAGGAAACATCACAAAAGCGCTTCACAGGAGGCTCCCAAGCATTGAGGATGTCACCTAGACAGGGGACGAAACGTCTGCAACACAAATTCCCAGCTCAGCGAACAGAACCACAACAACGAGCACCCGAGCTACAAATCTTCTCACAGACTTTGAGCAATGAAAGAGTGGTAATGAATGGGCTGTGGGTGAGGCTAGTATTTTATTTGTAAGAAGGTAACATGCAAAGATACATTCACCAAGCTTGACCTCTCATGAGGTAATTTAAATTTTTGTAACACTATATCATTGTCTTCAGAACTAGGCTGCTGGTATTGTCTGTGATGGCTATATGCCTCCATTGCATTAGTAATATCTTTCTGAAGGTCTTTCTGGCCTCTAGGAAATAACACCTCTCTTCTTTCCATTCCTGCACTTAGACCTCTATATTGCATAGAGGGCCTTGGAACATTACTCTTTAGACTGTGTGCTATTTCTACTCTTTCTTCTCAGAGGCTCAAGTATCCAATTCGAAAAGCTTCCCCATCAAAAATGCTCTTATGATCCCAGGTGATGTTATTGTTGGATAAGACAGCGCCCAGACTAAAATCTGGCTTGATAGATCACATTTTGTTTTATTTAACAAGGTTGTCTTGTACTGAAACACAAGCAGGGCCCTCTCTATCACAGTATTTGACTCCCTGGTTGATCAAAACTCTATCTAACATTGAATATATTTGATCACCCAATTTCCACTCTCACTTTTCTCAAATGATTTCTACTTCCTTGTTGATATATAGTTAGTATCCCTGCCTGATATGTGGGAGACCGGGGTCTAATACCCGATGGAGAGATCATTTTTACCTGCCTCACCTGCAGTCGCACCCTCCCAAAAACAAACATCGGTGGCACTGTGGTACAGTGAAGAGCACTGCTGCCTTACAGTGCTAGGGACCCAGGTTCGATTTCCAACCTTAGGTGACTGTCTGAGGAGTTTGCATGTTCCCCTCCCTGTGTCTGCATGAATTTTGTCAGGTGGTCCAGTTTTCTCCCACAGTGCAACGATGTGCAGGTTAGGTGGATTGGCCATGCTAAATTGCTCCATGGTGTCTAGGATTGTGCAGGCTTGGGAAAGGCAGGATTATGTGGATAGGGTGAGATACCTTTTGGAGGGTAGGTACAGACTCAATGGGCTAAATGGCCTCCAGTTGCACTGTACAGATTCTATAACTTTTATTATTTTACAAAATTTGAATCCTAATATTTAATTTCCTGTGATGTGAAGAGTTTTTTTTGTTTAAACATTCCTTCTCCATTTTCCTCAAGAGGGGATCACCATTGCCTCTGTTTTTCTACCCTTTAGATGGAATTTGCTCTATCTGGACTTCAGTACAGCTCTTGTCACTGATTCCCACAGCTTAACAATAGGTGTTTAATGTACCTTGACGTGTCGTGCCATTTAATCCATTTGGCCAGTACTGAATTGTGCTCCATCTAGATCCCCATTCCAGAATCAGTGAAATTCATTCACAAGTCTAAGATGGTTCTCAAGTGTAATTTGAACTCACATCTTCTGGTTGTAGCTTTTGCACCTGACAGCTAGATGCCAGATTATAAGAAATAGGAGCTGGAGTAGACCATCCAGCCCCTTAGCATATTCTGTCATCCAAATATTCATTCTTGGCAGATCTTCTACATCAACTTCACTTTCCTGCATTAGCCCAATATCCGTTAATGTACCTAGTGTAGAAAAATCTATTGATCTTGAATGTACGCAATCATGGAATTCCCCTGAGATAGAAAATTCCAACTATTCTCAAACCACTGGTTGAAGAAATTTCTCAACTTGGTCCTGAAAGGTTGACCCCTGAAGTTACTGAGTTGCTTGAATATTTCGCTAGTTTTAGACTCAGTGATTATGTTTACAGTTTGTTCTGAGGAAGGGTCACTGGAACTGAAACTTTAAATCTGATTTCTCTTCACAGATGCGGCCAGATTTGCTGATCTTTTCCAGCAACTTCTGGTTTTTTTTCTGATTTACAGCATTCTCAGTTATTTTGGTTTTTATGTTTACAATCTTGTCCTGTCACAACGCTGTATTAAAGTACAGTGATGTAACAAAGCAATATATTAGATTTTTGGTCAAATTGTATTTAGGATGTCTATTTAGAATATTGGATTAACCGAACAATTACCTCACATTTATTCTTTAAACATACAGTCTAAAAGCTAACAAGATAGCTCAATTATTTGAATCAATTGGAATTAAATGCTAACAGTTGTACTTCAATTCTAATATAATAGCTATAATAACTAAGATCTTAATAATAAGCCTTGGGATTGGCCTCAACTGTTATTCTTTGGATCAAAGCCAAATGGCAAGTATTTTAAACATCACAGGAAATTAAATGTTAGGATTTCAATTTTGTATAAAGTTAATGACATAATGAAAATGCCACCCATTTGATATGAACTCAAAATCAATTCTTTTCAAGTTTTACAGAAAGCAATAACCGTACATGACAGTCATACATTTATACATTTTATCTACATGTTAATTAAACATAGAAGGTTGGCAATAAAAATAGGGTCTTAAAAGAGACATCCATTATAATTCTACCACTCCTTTCCGTAACCCTGTTTAGTAAGGCTATGCCCTTAAGAGTGTAGTCTTAAAAACAAAACTTACTTTCTTTATTTCTTCAACTGATCCCATTGTCTTGGTCTTCTCAAGTTTTGTATGAATTCTAAAGTTGTGAGATTGGTTAAGCGAAGTTTAGCCATAGGTGTCATTTTCTCAGATGCCTGATATTCAATGTCTCTCTGAACAACAAGGCTAAAATCTTGAAATTGGACAGAAACTGTCTGTTTTATATTTATTTATTTATTGTCAAATGTGAATTGCCCTGGAGAAGATGTTAGTGAGCTACATTTTTGAATTGCTGTCGTTCTTGAGATGTAGGAACACTCACATGCTGTGACACAGGAAGTTCTGTGAGTTTGACACAGCAACATTGAAGAAACAGTGATGTTTTCCAAGTCAGATGTGTATGTGTGGAGGGGAACTTGTAGGTAGCAGTCTTCCCATGTAACTCCTGTTCCTGTCTTGTGAGATGATGGAGGTAATGGATTAAGAAGTGCTTAGACAGAAGGCTTGGTGAGGTACTCCCCTCCCCTGACCCTATCTTCCAAAATACCAATCTTTCTCTAGCTACCAGCAATTCTGAAGAAGGATTACCTGAACATTGACTTTCATTTCTTTCTGCAGAGGCTGCCAGACCT
Source organism: Chiloscyllium plagiosum (assembly GCF_004010195.1). Taxonomy (NCBI): domain Eukaryota; kingdom Metazoa; phylum Chordata; class Chondrichthyes; order Orectolobiformes; family Hemiscylliidae; genus Chiloscyllium; species Chiloscyllium plagiosum. The sequence continues at coordinate 27,761,436 of NC_057722.1, read as the reverse complement.
GACTTTTTCCAGTATTTCTGTTTTTGTTTCTGATTTCCAGAAACTGCATTTCTTTTGGTTGTTGTTCTAAATCTCACTTTTCCTAACATTGATTGGTCAATCCTACTGTCCATCTGATTCAAATATAAACAACACCTGCTTTAAGTGAGTTTGTTCTGACTTGGTTGATTTTTGCTGCTGCAGACATGCAGAGTGACAACTGTATGGAGAAAGTCAGGACTGCAGATGCTGGAGAACAGAGCTGAAAATGTGTTGCAAAAGCGCAGCAGGTCAGGCAGCATCCAAGGAGCAGGAGAGTCGACGTTTCGGGCATGAGCCCTCCTGAAGAAAGGCTCATGCCCAAAACATCAATTTTCCTGCTCCTTGGATGCTGCCTGACATATTTTCAGCTCTGACAGTACTGTATCACTACTCAATGTAAAATGAGACAATTTGTCTGTACAAATAAGATCTGGAAACAAATGAGAGAACTCAAGAAGCATTCAGCTCATAAAATGAAAGAATGGACAGATTTTCATAGCTTATAATATTATAGCATTCACTGAGTGGGAAGAGAACCAGAAACTGTAACGGTTATGGGCCCGAACAACATTCCGGCAATATTACTGAAGACTTGTCCTCCAGAACTTGCTGCTTCCCTGGCCAAGCTGTTCCAGTACAGTTACAACACTGGTATCCATCCGACAATGTGGAAAATTGCCCAAGTATGTCCTATATGTAAAAAGCAGGACAAATCTAACCAGGCTAATTACTGCCCCATCAGTTTACTCTCGATCATCAGTAAAGTGACGGAAGGTCTCATCAACAGTGCGATCGAGCAGCACCTACTCAGCAATAACCTGCTCAGTGCCACCCAGTTTGGGGTCCACCTGGGCCACTCAACCCCTGACCTTGTTACAGCCTTGGTTCAAATATAGTCAAAAGAGCTGAATTCCAGAGGGGAGAGTGACAGGCAAAGACATCAAGGCTGCACTTGACCAAGTGTGGCATCAAGAAGCCCGAGCAAAACTGGAATCAATGGGTATCAGGCAGCAAACTCTCTGGTGATTTGAACCATACCTGACATACAAGAAGATGATTATGCTTGTTGGAGGTCAGTCATCTCAGCTCCAGGACATGTCTGCAGGATTTCCTCAGGATAGTGTTCTAGATCTAACCATTTTCAGCTGCTTCATCAGTGACCTTCCCTCCATCATAAGTTCAGAAGTGGAGATGTTCAGCAATGATTGCACAATGTTCATCACCATTCATGAAGCAGTCAGTGTTCAAATGCCGCAAGATCTGGACAATATCTAGCCTTGGGCTGACAAGTAACATTCATGCCACACAAATGTCAGGCTATGACCATCACCAGTAAGAGACAATCTAGCCACTGCCACTCAATGGTATTACCATCACTGAATCGCCCACGATCAACAGCCTGGGGGTTATCATTGACCAGAAACTCAACTGGACTCACCACATAAACACAGTGATGACAATAGCAGGTCAGAGGCTAGGAATACTGTGGTGAGTAACTCACCTCGTGACTTCTCAAAGCCTGTCCACCATTTACAAGGCACAAGTTAGGAGTGTGATGGGATACAACCCACTTACCTGGATGGGTGCAGCTCCAACAACACTTGAAGCTTGACACAACCCAGGACAAAGCAGCCCACTTACTTGGCACTACATTCATAAGCATCCATTCCCTCCACTACTGACGCTCAGTAGCAGCAATGTGTACTTTTCTACATGATGCACTGCAGAAATTCACCAAAGATGCTTCGACAGCACCTTCCAAACCCCATGATCACTTGCATCTAGAAGGACAAGGTCAGCAGATACATGGGAACACCACCACCTTTAAGTTTCTCTCCAAGCCACTCAGCATCCTGACTTGGAAATATATCACAGTTCCTTCACTGTTGCTGGGTCAAAATCCTTTAATTCTCTCCCTAAGGGCATCGTGGGTCAACCCACAGCAGATGGACTACGGCGGTTCAAGAAGACAGCTCACCACCACCACTTTCTCAAGGGCAGCCAAAGCCAGGCAATAAATGTCAGTCAGCCAGTGATGCCCACATCCCACAAAACAAATTAAATAAAATCAGAATAAGGTAATTCTTTGAGTGTGAGAAAGCATTTCTGTGATAGAGGCTGACTTGGAAGTATAAGGCATGGAAGCAAAACTTCTCACTTCCAACAAAGCAATCATTAGGTTGGAGGAACATTGCAATCCTGAGTCTTTTGAGAAAGTGGAAGTTCACAAATTTGTAATCAAACTAGAAAAGTAGTGAAGCAATTAATGTATACATTGTGACACTGAAGAATCTATTATTAAGTTGCAATTTTGACACATTCTTACACTGTAAGTTATGAGACAGATTTTTGTGTTATGGTGGACAAAATAATCCAGTTTTTTTAATCTTCAACATATAAAATCTTACATTTAGGCGAATGTTTGAAATGACTCTTTCCATGAAAGTGGCATCAAAAAGCTCTTGGGAATTTTGTATATTGCAAGTGACTTGTACAATTTCTATGCACAGTAAGAAGCCTTCCATCAAGCCTGGATATGGAGGTCTGCTTGGAAAAGTGCAGGTAATATTGATTCAGTGATTTGCTGTGACTTGATAGAAACTAATGTCAGTACAGAAATATCAAATACTGGATGTAGGTTTGCTCACTGAGCTTGAAGGTTCATTTCCAGATGGGAGGCCCGAGTAGGGTGACAAAATGTCTGGAAATGAACCTTCAGCTCAGTGAGCAAACCTACATCCAAAACCTCAACCTGAGCTACAAATCTTCTCAAAACTCGCTAACACCAAATGCTTTAATTGCCCAAAAATTGACCATATTACAAATGCTTGCTGAAGAGAAGCGAATGGCTCAAAAAAGACTTCATTTTGATAGGAATGAAAAAGTACAATGTCACAAGGATAGAGTTCACAATCTTGATGTGAATACAGATTACTGACAAGATGAGGAAGGAAGAGTGAATGGCATTTAGACCACTAGTAAAGACATTCATTGACTGAAAATTTGTGCAAAGGTGTTGGGGAGTCAACAGTATTCCATTCTTCCATTTTTTTTCTGTCTCTGTCGCATTTGTTCCAATGATGCCAACTTCGACAAGGAAGCCTCTGAAACATCCACCTCCTTCCTCAACTGAGGATTCTCCAGCACTGTTGTTGACAGAATCCTCAGCAAGGTCTCCCCCATCTCCCACACTTCAGCCCTCAATGCCTCTCTTCTTTCCCAGAACAACGATAGAGTTCCTCTTGTTCTCGGTAAAAACAATGACTGCAGATGCTGGAAACCAGATTCTGGATTAGTGGTGCTGGAAGAGCACAGCAGTTCAGGCAGCATCCGAGGAGCAGTAAAATCAACGTTTCAGGCAAAAGCCCTTCATCAGGAATAAAGGCAGAGAGACTGAAGGGTGGAGAGATAAGCTAGAGGAGCTCCTCTCACTTATCTCTCCACCCTTCAGATTCTCTCCCTTTATTCCTGATGAAGGGCTTTTGCCTGAAACGTCTATTTTACTGCTCCTCGGATGCTGCCTGAACTGCTGTGCTCTTCCAGCACCACTAATCCACATTCCTCTTGTTCTCACCTACCCTCCCACTAACATCCACATTCAGAGGATCATAAGCTGCTATTTCTGCCACCTCCAGCAAGATGTCACCACCAGACACATATTCCCTTCCCGTCCCTTGTCAGCCTTCTGCAGCGACCATTCCCTCTGGGGCAACCTGGTCCATTTTTCTCTCACTCCCAATACCCTCCCACACAGCCTCATAGCACCTTCCCCTACAACTGCAGAAGTTGTAATGCCTGTCCATTTACTTCTCCCTCCTCATTATTCAAAGGCCCAAACACTATTCCAGGTGAAGTAGTGTTTTACCTGCACTTCACACTACCTAGTCTATTGTATTCGCTGCTCACAATTTGGTGTCCTCTACTTTGAGGAAACAAAGCAAGAACCTAATGCAATATATTTGTAGTTCAAGTACACAGGAGGTTGAGAGTAGTGACATCCGAAATAAGGGTTCAAGGTTGCAAGATGACACCAGCAAGCAAGAAGTTAGATTTAAAGTGTGTCTACTTAAATGCCAGGAGCATCTGGAATAAGATGGTGAACTTGCAGCATGTGTTGGTTCCTGGGATTTCGATGTTGTGGTCATTTCAGAGACTTTGATAGAGTAGGGACAGGAATGGTTGTTGCAGGTTCTGGGATTCAGATGTTTCAGTAAGAACAGAGAAGATGTTAAAAGGGGACGAGGGTGGCATTGTTAATCAAGGACAGTATTACGGTTACAGACAGGACATTTGAGGACTTGTCTACAGAGGTAGTACAGGCTGAGGTTAGAAACAGGAAATGAGACATCACCCTTTTGGGAATTTTCTATCGGCCTCCAAATAATTCCAGAAATGTAGAGGAAAGGATAGCAATGATGATTCTCGATCAGAGTGAGAGTGACAGGTTTGTTATTATGGGGTCTTTAACTTTCCAAATATTGACTGGGAATACTATAGTTCAAGTACTTTAGATGGGTCAGTATTTGTCCAATGTGTGCAGGAGGGTTTTCTGACACAGTATGCAGGCAGGCCAACAAGAGGCGAGGCCACTTTAGATTTGGTACTGGGTAATGAACCCGGCCAGGCATTAGGTTTGGAGGGAGGTGAGCACTTTAGTGATAGTGACCACAATTTAGTTATGTTTACTTTAGTGATGGAAAGGGAGAGGTATATGCCGTAGGGCAAGAGTTATAGCTGGAGGAAAGGCAATTACGATGTGAATAGGCAAGAGTTAGGATGTATAGTTTGGGGGAGGAAACTGCAAGGATGGGCATTGTTAAAATGTGGAGATTATTCAAGGAACAGCTACTGGGGGTCCTTGATAAGTGTGTACTGGTCAGGAAGGGAGGAAGCTGTCGAGCGAGGGAGCCATGGTTTACTAAAGAAGTTGAATCTCTTGTCAGGAGATTACAGAGAGTTAGGTAGAAATTTAAAAAGGAGGTCCTCAAGGGTAGTAATATCTGGATTACTCCCAGTGCTATGAGTTAGTGAGGGCAGGAATAGGAGGATAGAGCAGATGAATGCATGGCTGAGGAGCTGGTGTATGGGAGAAGGATTCAGTTTTTTGGATCATTGGAAACTCTTTTGGGGTAGAAGTGACCTGTACAAGAAGACGGATTGCACCGAAGTTGGAAGGGGACTAATATACTGGCAGGGAAATTTGCTAGAACTGCTCGGGCGGATTTAAACTGGTAAGGTGGGGAGGTGAGACCCAGGGAGATAGTGAGGAAAGAGATCAATCTGTGACTGGTACAGTTGAGAACAAAACGAGTGAAACAGTCAGGGCAGGCAAGGACAAGGTTGGACTCATAAATTAAACTGCATTTATTTCAATGCAAGGGGCCTAACAGGGAAGGCAGATGAACTCAGGGCATAGTTAGGAACATGGGACTGGGACATCATAGCAATTATAGAAACATGGCTCAGGGATGGGCAGGACTGGCAGCTTAATGTTCCAGGATGCAAATGCTGCAGGAAGGAAAGAAAGGGAGGCAAGAGAGGAGGGGGAGTGACATTTTTGATAAGGGATAGCATTACAGCTGTGCTGAGGGAGGATATTCCCAGAAATACATCCAGGGAAGCTATTTGGGTGGAACTGTGAAATAAGAAAGGGATGATTACCTTTTTGGGATTGTATTATAGACCCCCAAATAGTCAGAGGGAAATTGAGAAACAAACTTGTAAGGAGATCTCAGCTATCTGTAAGAATAATGGGGTGGGTATGGTAGGGGATTTTAACACCGACTGGGACTGCCATAGTGTT
>NC_057722.1:27641148-27755517 GCF_004010195.1 Chiloscyllium plagiosum | reverse complement strand
TTAAGTGTGTACAAGAAAATTTTCTGATTCAGTATGTGGATGTACCTACTAGAGAAGGTGCAAAACTTGACCTACTCTTGGGAAATAAGACAGGGCAGGTGACTGAGGTGTCAGTCACCAAACTATCATCTCACAGACCATGCACAACTTTATCACCTCTGGGGATCTCCCATCCACAGACTCCAACCTCATAGTCTGGGAACCCCGCACCACGTGGTTCTACCTCTTACCCAAAATTCACAAACCTGACTGCCCCAGTCGACCCACCGTCTCCACCTGCTCCTGCCCCATCAAACGTATCTCCTCATACCTTGACAACGTCCTGTTCCCCTTGCTACAGGATATCCCCACATACATTTTGGACACCACCCACAGTCTCCACCTCCTCCACGACGTTCGTTTCCCCAGCCCCCAATGCCTCATCTTCACCATTGACATCCAGTCTCTGTACATGTCCATCCACCGTGACAAAGGCCTCTCAGCCCTCCGTTTCTTCCTCTCCAGCCGACACAACCAGTACCCTTCAACTGGCACACTCATTTGATTAGCTGAACTGGCCCTCACCCTCAATAATTTCTCCTTTGAATCTTCCCACTTCCTCCAGACCAATGGGCTAGCCATGGGCACTCCCATGGGCCTCAGCTATGCCTGCCTCTTCGTTGGATATGTGGAACAGTTTACATTCTGTAGTTATACTGGCATCATTCCCCACCTTTTCCTCCACTACATTGATGACTGTGTCGGGGCTGCCTCATGCTCCCACGAGGCAGTTGAACAGTTCATCAGTTTCACAAACACCTTCCACCCTGACCTGAGGTTCACCTGGACTATCTCAAACACTTCCCTCCCCTTCCAGGACCCCTCCATCTCTATTTCCGGCAACTGACTCAACACTGACATCTAGTTCAAACCCACCGACATCCACAGCTACCTGATCTTTACCCCCTTCCACTGCCCTCCCCACCCCGTAAAAACACTATCCCTTACTACCAAATCTTTCGCCTCTGTTCCCAAGAAGAGCAATTCCATGCCAGAACATCTCAGCTAGCCTTCTACTTCAACGACGGCAATGTCCCCTTCTCATGTGGTCAACAATGCCCTCCAGTGCATCTTCTCCAATTCTTGTACCTCCACCCTTGAACCCCACAGCTCCAACCACAATAAGGATAGAACTCCCTGGTCCTTATCTTTCCATTCCACAATCTCTGGGTACAATCCATCATCATATACCATTTTCGCCACATACAGTCAGACCCTACCACCAGAGATTTATTTCCCTCCCCACCCGTTTCAGCATTGCACAGAGACTATTTTCTCCGCGATTCACTCGTTAGGTCTACGCCCCCACAAACCCACCCTCCACTCTTGGGAACTTCCCTTGCCACCGAAAGAGGTGTAAAATCTTCGCCCCTCACCTCCGTCCAGGGCCCCAAAGGATCCTTCCACAACCGACATAGATTCATATAGAACTCTGAGCGCAAAAGCTGCATGAATTTATGTAAAACTCTGTTATCTTACTTTTTAGATTGGAATCAATCTAAACATCAGGTCATAGACAGAGAACACAGGGGGCTAACACCTTCAACATATTGTCTAGCTATCACCATTGTTAACAGCTAACCCGAGAATGCAACTTTAAAAAAAAGGGTTTTGTGATTTACACATGAAAGAAGTGAAACTATCACTGTATTCTAACAGATGAAAGGCTTAACAGACAATCAATTTTTCAATGTATAATGTCAGTTACGATCGAGCCCTCCATGATCACCTGATGAAGGAGCGTCGCTCCGAAAGCTAGTATGCTTCCAATTAAACCTGTTGGACTATAACCTGGTGTTGTGTGATTTTTAACTATCGACAGGATAGATCGAATGAATCATTAGAAGAGTATAAAGGAAGTAGGAATATACTTAAGAGGGAAATCAGGAGGGCAAAAAGGGGACATGAGATAGCTTTGGAAAATAGAATTAAGGAGAATCCAAAGGGTTTTTACAAATACATTAAGGACAAAAGGGTAACTCGGGAGAGAAAAGGGCCCCTCAAAGATCAGCAAGGCAGCCTTTGTGTGGAGCCGCAGGAAATGGGGGAGATACTAATTGAATATTTTGCATCAGTATTTACTGTGGAAAAGGTTATGGAAGATATAGACTGTAGGGAAATAGATGGTGACATATTGCAAAATGTCCAGATTACAGATGAGGAAGTGCTGGATGTCTTGAAACAGGTAAAAGTGGATAAATCCCCAGGACCTGATCAGGTGTACCCGAGAACTCTGTGGGAAGCTCGAGTAGTGATTGCTGGGCCTCTTGCTGAGATATTTGTATCATCGATAGTCACAGGTGAGGTGCCGGAAGACTGGAGGTTGGCAAATGTGGTGCCATTGTTTAAGAAGGGCGGTAAGGACAAGCCAGGGAACTATAGACTGGTGAGCCTGACCTCGGTGGAGGGCAAGTTGTTGGAGGGAATCCTGAGGGACAGGATGTATATGTATTTGGAAAGGCAAGGACTGATTCGGGATAGTCAACATGGCTTTGTGCATGGGAAATCATATCTCACAAAATTGATTGAGTTTTTTGAAGAAGTAACAAAGAGGATTGATGAGGGCAGAGTAGACTATGTGATCTATATGAACTTCAGTGAGGCATTCGACAAGGTTCCCACTGATTAGCAAGGTTCGATCTCATGTTAAAGATGCCCTTCAACACATCTCGTCTACATCCCGCACCTCCGCCCTCAGACCCCACCCCTCCAACTGTAAAATGGACAGAACGCCCCTGGTGCTCACCTTCCACCCTACCAACCTTCGCATAAACCAAATCATCCGCCAACATTTCTGCCAAACAGTCCCCACCACCAGGGATATATTTCGCTCCCCACCCCTTTCCGCCTTCCGCAAAGACCGTTCTCTCCGTGACTACCTGGTCTGGTCCATGCCCCCCTACAATCCATCCTCCCATCCTGGCACTCTCCCCTGCCACCGCAGGAACTGTAAAACCTGTGGACTTCAACAGTTTCCTCATTTCCCCTTCCCCCACCTCACCCTAGTTCTAAACTTCCAGCTCAGCACTGTCCCCATGACTTGTCCGGACTTGTCCTACCTGCCTATCTCCTTTACCACCTATCCACTCCACCCTCTCCTTCCTGACCTATCACCTTCATCCCCTCCCCCACTCACCCATTGTATTTTATGCTACTTTCTCCCCACCCCCATCCTCCTCTAGCTTATCTCTCCACGCTTCAGGCTCACTGCCTTTATTCCTGATGAAGAGCTTTTGCCCGAAACGTCGATTTCGAAGCTCCTTGGGTGCTGTCTGAACTGCTGTGCTCTTCCAGCACCACTAATCCAGAATCTGGTTTCCAGCATCTGCAGTCATTGTTTTTACCTGGAATACAGGGAGAACTAGCCACTTAGATACAGAATTGGCTCAAAGGTAGAAGACATAGGGTGGTGGTGAAGGGTTGTTTTTCAGACTGGAGGCCTGTGACCCGTGGAGTGCCACAAGGATCAGTGCTGGGTCCTCTACTTTTTGTCATTTACATAAATGATTTGTATGCGAGCATAAGAGGTTCACTTAGTAAGTTTGCAGATGACACCAAAATTAGAGGTGTAGTGGACAGCGAAGAGGGTTACCTCAGATTACAACAGGATCTTGACCAGATGGGCCAATGGGCTGAGAAGTGGCAGATGGAGTTTAATTCAGAAAAAAGCGAGTTGCTGCATTTTGGAAAAGCAAATCTTAGCAGGCAGATAGGATAGTGAAGAGGGCGTTTGGTATGCTTTCTTTTATTGGTCAGAGTATTGAGTACAGGAGTTGGGAGGTCATGTTGCTGCTGTACAGGACATTGGTTAGGCTACTGTTAGAATATTACGTGCAATTCTGGTCTCTTTCCTATCGGAAAGATGTTGTGAAACTTGAAAGAGTTCAGAAAAGGTTCACAAGAATGTTGCCAGGGTTGGAGGATTTGAGCTATAGGGAGAGGCTGAACAGGCTGGGGCTGTTTTCTCTGGGGCGTCGGAGGCTGAGAGGTGACCTTATAGAGGTTTACAAAATTATGAGGGGCATGGATAGGGTAAATAGGCAAAGTCTTTTCCCTGGGGTCGGGGAGTCCAGAACTAGAGGGCATTGGTTTAGGGTGAGAGGAGAAAGATATAAAAGAGACCTAAGGGACAACGTTTTCATGCAGAGGTTGGTACATGTACAGAATGAGCTGCCAGAGGAAGTGGTGGAGGCTGGTACAATTGCAACATTTAAGAGGCATTTGAATGGGTATATGAATGGGAAGGGTTTGGAGGGATATGGACCAGGTACTGGCAGGTGGGACTCGATTGGGTTGGGATACCTGGTCGGCATGGACAGGTTGGACCAAAGAGTTTGCTCCCATGCTGTACATCTCTATGACTCTTTGACTCCTAGAGGAAGAAGAAGGCTTATGTTAGGATGAGATGTGAAGGCTCAGTTAGGGCACTTGAGAGTTACAAGTTAGCCAGCAAAGACCTAAAGAAAGCATTAAGAATAGCTAGGAGGGGACATGAGAAATCATTGGTGGATAGGATCAAGGAAAACCCTAAGGCTTTCTATAGGTATATCAGGAATAAAAGAATGACTAGAGTAAGATTAGGGCCAATCAAACATAGTAGTGGGGAGTTGTGCATGTGTCAGAGGAGATAGAGGAAGGACTAAATGAATATTTTTCGTCAGTATTCTCACCGGAAAAAGACAACGTTGTCAGGGAGAATACCGAGATACAGGCTATTAGGCTAGATGGGATTGTGGTTCACAACGAGGAGATCTTATCAATTCAGGAAAGTGTGAAAATGGATAAGTCCCCTGGGTCGGATAGGATTTATCCTAGGATTCTATGGGAAGCCAGGGAGGAAATTGCTGAGCCTTTAGCTTTGATCTTTACATCATCATTGTTGACAGGAATATTGCCAGATGACTGGAGGATTGCAAATGTTGTCCCCTTGTTCAAGAAGGGGAGTACAGACAATCCTGGAAATTATAGACCTGTGAGTCTTACTTCGGTTGTGGGTAATGTGTTGGAAATGGTGAGAAGAAGAGATAGGATTTATAATAATCTAGAAAGGAATAAGTTGATTATGGATCATCAACATGGTTTAGTGAAAGGTCGGTCATGCCTCACAAATCTTATTGAGTTCTTCAAGAAGGTGACCAAACAGATGGATGAGGGTAAAGCAGTTGATGTGATGTATATGGATTGCAGTAAGGTGTTTGATATAGTTCCCCATGGTAGGCTATTGCACAAAATATGGAGGCATAGGATTGAGAGTGATTTAGCAGTTTGGATCAGAAATCGGCTAGCTGAAAGAAGACAGGTTGGTGGTTGATGGGAAATGTTCATCTTGGAGTTCAGTTACAAGTGGTGTACTGCAGGGATCAATTTTGAGGCCACTGCTGTTTGTCATATTTTTAAATGACCTGAATGAAGGCATAGAAGGATGGATTAGTAAATTTGTGGATGACACTAAGGTCAGTGAAGTTGTGAACAGTGCCGAAGAATGTTGTAGGTTACAGAGGGACATAGATAAACTGCAGAGCTGGGCTGAGAACTGGCAAATGGAGTTTCATGTGGAAAAGTGTGAGGTGATTCACTTTGAAAGGAGCAACAGGAATGCAGAGCACTGGGCTAATGGTAAGATTCTTGGTAGTGTAGATGAACAGAGGGATCTCAGTGTCCATGTACATAGATCCCTGAAAGTTGCCACCCAGGTTGATGGGGTTGTTAAGAAAGCATGCAGTGTGTTACTTTTATTCGTAGAGGGATTGAGTTTCAGAACTATGAGATCATGCTGCAGCTGTACAAAACTCTGGTTGGCTGCACTTGGAGTACTGCATACAGTTCTGGTCACTGCATTATGGGAAGGATGTGGAATCTTTGGAAAGGGTTCAGAGGAGATTTACTAAGGTGTTGCATGTTATGGAAGGAAGGTTTTACAAGGAAAGGCTGAGGGACTTGAGGCTGTTTTCATGAGAGAGAAGGAAGTTGAGAGGTGACTTAATTGAGGCATATAAGATAATCAGAGGGTTAGATACGGTGGACAGTGAGAGCCTTTTTCCTTGGATGGTGATGGCTAGCACGAGGGGACATCGCTTTAAATTGAGGGGTGATAGATATAGGACAGATGTCAGAGGTATTTTCTTTACTCAGAATAGTAGGGGCATGGAACGCACTCCAGTAGTAATACAACAGTCGTCGACTTGCCACTTTTAAGGGCATTGAAATGGTCATTGGATAGACATATGGATGAAAATATAATAGCGTAGGTTAGATGGGCTTCAGATTGGTTTCACAGGTCGGCACAACATCGAAGGCCAAAGGGCCTGTACTGCGCTGTAATGTTCTATGTTTGATGTTCTATGAAGCGTAGACTGGGTGACCACTTTGCAGAATGCTTGTTTTGTTCACAAAAAAGACCCTGAGCTTCCAGTTGCATGTCGCTTCAACACACCACCCTGTTGCCTGGCCAACATCTCTGTCTCAGGCTTGCTGCAGTGCTCCAGTAAAGCTTAGTGCAAGCTGGAAGAACAACACTTCATTTTTCATGTGGGAACCTGCTCCCAGACTCAATGTCGAGTTCAATAACTTTAGGGCTTGAGCTCTCTCATGACCTTACTCCCATCCCTACAACCAGGTCTTGTTATCATACAGAATGCAATTACACACCATCCAGTGTTAGCCACGAACTGTCCCCCTTAATAGCCATTCACCTACCTAGTCAGATCATTATCACTCCTTTGTCTGTCTAACTGCTCTTCTTTCTCTGTAGACTCTATCTCCCTCTTTCGTTTACTTCTTACACCCTCCTCCACCCTATCTTCTGCATATAAACCAACATTTTCCTAGTTACCTGAAGAAGGGCTCATGCCCGAAACGTCGATTCTCCTGCTCCTTGGATGCTGCCTGACCTGCTGCGCTTTTCTAGCAACACATTTTCAGCTCTGATCTCCAGCATATGCAGTCCTCACTTTCTCCTTTTCCTAGTTACCATCAGTTTTGAGGAAGGGTCACTCGACCAGAAAAGTTGACTGGCTTCTCTCCACAGATGCTGCCAGACCTGCTGAGCTTTTCCAGCAATTTCTATTTTTGTTTCTATTTACATCTCCCACAGTTCTTTCAGTTTTTAATTATATCATGTGACACTGTCACTTTGAAAGGTTACTTTGTTCTTTTTTTTGAAGAGAGGTTGTAAGGCAGAGGCGACGAGCTGGCTAGGTAAGAACACTTGAGTAAACAGCATTGGAGGCCTTGGTTTTTTAAAAAAAATAGCCTGAATGAGTGTGGACAGCTCTCTCCCATTAAAATTTCAGGGTTTTGGTTTCTCAGTGACATCAGAAGCTGTTGGGGTCTTGACAGAATTGGAGGCTTCAGTGAATGTCTCCTAGACGCGCTCTCTCTGAAGTTTCTCTTGATGTTTTTTGCCTTCTGGATGGGAGAACTGCATGTGAGAATCTTTCCTTTTTTGCCAAGGGGTGTGTTTATGGGATGTTACTGTACTGGAATAAGTAACTTGTAATAGTTACTGTAACTATAATTCTGTTAAGTTTTCCAGTAGTTACATTATTCTAAATTCTTCTTTGGTTGTATTTTAACTGCATTGTTTAATTAAATTGTGTTTTGCTTAACTTCCAGCAATTTGACCAGCTGCATCCCATCTAGAACAGACACTTCACATTGCCTTTAAAATAAGAAAAAGTTAGGGTCTCGGCTACTTTGAGGGGGTCTGGTCTGGTCCATTACAATGCAGCTAAACATTATTACATTGTGAAGAGTAAATTTTATGACATATGTCTGAGAGCACAGTTTAATTGAAACCCTATTAAGTTGAGATGTTAGAAACATGTGTACAAATGGTGTGCAATATCCACTTTAAGGGCAAATGCCTCAAATGATCCATTATTGTCGTGAGATAAGTCAATAAGCTAACATTAACAGGCAAAGACTGGCTTTGTAAGCTGAAGTTAGATGATCAAGAAGCTTGGACAGCTACCAAATAGCTGCAGCAACATTTCAGGATGGTTATGAAGGTGAATCAATGATGTTTCTAGTAGCACGATTCACTGGGAGCAGGCATTGCTGTCGCCCAGGCAGCCCATTACCTGAGCATCTTCAATGATGACAATGAAGTGCTTTACAAACCAATTTCTCCCCAGCAACATTTGATGAAGTGCAGAGTTCTAAAATCTATATCGACCAGTCACATTTAATCAGGAGGTTAATAATTTCATTCACATCTTGTAAGTGGAAATCTCTTGGTAATAAAAATCTGTTACATTGACCCATTTGTAATATAATTATCAGCTGTTGAAGAGAAGCCAATAAAAATATCATATTTAAGAAATCCTTCCTTGGCATTAATTTTGGTGACATAGCAACACAAATCCAGCAGCATAATTCAGTATTAAGGGCCTGATCTGAATCCAGCACAAAAATTGAAATAAAATGCCTTTGAGGACTTTGGCATGACCTCATGAGGATTATATGTGCAATTCACAACTGGGTTTGACAGGTTCAAAACAGGTGACCTGTTTCTTTGACATCCAAAGAGATCATTTTGAGATGAAACATAGACCAGTGTATTGTGTAAATGCAGCAATCTTATGCCCAGAATTATGGGCACCCAGAGGTAGAGGAGGGTGGTATTGATTACAGGAAAGCCTAGCTCAGCTGCATAGCTTTTAGATCTGCTCAACCATCAATTATACACCTACTTCCTCTCAATCCCTACCATCCCGAGTGTTTTATCTGGGATCTGATAATATGAATAACCACTAGAGAATCTAGCTTTCCCCAATACCAATCTGAAGATAGGTTTCCCTTCTCCATTTCATTCAATTGCAAGTTTGGCATTGTCAGATACTTTGCAGCTCTGCAGAGTGTGGCAATCCAACCAAAACATTACAGACTCGAAATTTGTCTTGAGCAATGATGTAAACTAGGCGATGTTCAATTAGTTGCCTGTCATACACTGTTCCTGATATATGTCTCCATTGAAGTCAATGGAATTAAATATTAGGTGCCACATGTTTGATACTGTTCATTTTGCATCAAGTACTGAAAGGAATTTCTTGCCCAATACACTTTGACTAGGATTATTATATCCTGTTTATGAGGTCCTATTCTATCAATACCAATGTTTAATGTAAATCAGTTGGTAAGGAAACTATTGTTCCTTCAGCATTTCCTGGTGTCAGATTTGTCTGACTATGCATATTTTAGAGGAACCTGCATTCTAAACGAAGTTCATTATTTTTTTCTCATCACCTCTTTGGAGGTACCAAAAACCTGGTGCCACTTGTCAAGTCCCTCTCTTTGGGCTTGTGCTGTCATTTTGTTTGCATCATTCCTGAGAAAATTAATTTTCACCTCCATTAATTGTTGCTCTGCATGGGCATTGCTCAAGAAGCTGTGTGTAAGGCTTGTTTGATTCTCATCATTTTTGAGCGTTATGCTGCTGAGGTTGCTGCTGTGTGCTGGGATATTGAGAATGTTGGGTGTTCAATAGACAATAGACAATAGACAATAGACAATAGGTGCAGGAGTAGGCCATTCAGCCCTTCGAGCCGCACCGCCATTCAATATAATCATGGCTGATCATTCCTAATCAGTATCCTGTTCCTGCCTTATCTCCATAACCCTTGATTCCACTATCTTTGAGAGCTCTATCCAACTCCTTCTTAACTGAATCCAGAGAGTGGGTCTCCACTGCCCTCTGGGGCAGAGCATTCCACACAGCCACCACTCTCTGGGTGAAGAAGTTTCTCCTGAGCTCTGTCCTAAATGGTCTACCCAGTATTTTTAAGCTGTGTCCTCTGGTTCGGCACTCACCCATCAGTGGAAATATGTTTCCTACTGCCAGAGTGTCCAATCCTTTCATAATCTTATACGTCTCAATCAGATCCCCTCTCAATCTTCAAAACTCAAGGGTATACAAGCCCAGTCGCTTCAATCTTTCAGTGTAAGGTAATCCTGCCATTCCAGGAATTGACCTCAATAGAATGTCTTTTCTCAAATTTGGAGACCAGAACTGCACACAGTACTCCAGGGGTGATAGATATAGGACAGAAGTCAGAGGTAGTTTCTTTACTCAGAGTGTAGTAGGGGCACGGAGTGCACTGCCTGCAATAGTAGTAGACTTGGTTCTAGTAACCTTAATGATCCGCTCCTAGGCCAGCAATATTTCCCTCCCACCCCCAAAGTCTCTACACTCTTCCAATTCCATTCTCTGTTGTGCATCCTTAATTTCCACTGCTCCATCTTTTGTTGTTATGAATATTGTACTTGATACAAGATAGATCTGTTCTAAGTTGTCTGCCTTAAAGCGAGTTAAAATGAAATTGTTTGGTGATGGGGAATGTGACCTCCTACAAAATTTGCCCAGAGTTAACCACATTTGACCTCATATCAAATTTGCTTAGAGACAAGTTTTATGACTTGATCCCGATAATGAAAGGAATTCAAATTGAAACTTACTGAAAAAGTTGCAAGTTTTAACACTGGGAACAAAGGAGAAGGTAGTAGTTAGCTGCCTGCTTGAAGTACTCCAGTCCATGTGCTGTAGGTAGGCCCATCAATACTGTTAGGGAGAGAGTTTCAGGATCTTAACCGGCAACACTTCGGAACTGTGACCAAACTGAAGACCAGGGCACAAACTATGGGCACCAAATGCACGCACTCCTCCTCTAAGAACATTTGGAATCTGCCAACCCCATCAATTGGTCAAACTACTCGACATTAAGCAAACAAAATTTATTCAAACACTATAGTTAAAATACAACAAAAGAAAGAGGAACTTGGAATAACTTAACTCTATTGAAAAACCTAACAGAACAATAGATTATTTTACTACTAAACAGTAACTGTTCCAATGTAGTAACATCCTATTAACACCCTTGGCACAGGGAGATTGGTTGTGTCTTCCCCAGTGAACACAGATCTGAAGTACCCATTTAATTCCTCTGCCACTTCTTTGTTCCCCGTAATATATTCCCCTGTTTCTGTCTTCAAGGGCCCAATTTTTGTCCTAACCATTTTTTTGCCTTGCACATACCTAAAAAAGCTTTTACTATCCTCCTCAATATTCTTAGCCAGTTTACCTTCGTACCTCATTTTTCCTCTGCGTATTTCCTTCTTAGTAATCCTCTGTTGCACTTTTAAAGCTTCCCAATCCTCAGTTTTCCCACTTATCTTAGCTATGTTATACTTTTTCTCTTTTAACTTTATATGTTTCTTTACTTCCCTCGTCAGCCACGGCTGCCCATGCCTCCTCCTGGGATCTTTCTTCCTTTTAGGAATGAACTGATCCTGCAACTTCTGCATTATACACAGAAATATCCGCCATTGTTCCTCCACGGTCATCCCTGCTAAGGTATTGCACTATTGAACTTTGGCCAGCTCCTCCCTCATAGCTCCATAATTCCCTTTATTCAACAGAAGTACTGTCACTTCCGACTGTACCCTCTCCCTCTCAAATTGCAGATTGAAGCTTATTGTTTTATGTTCACAAGGAAATGTCAAGGTCATCGAAAAACAACACCACCATTGTATTAACATAGCAACTTTATGTCCCAAGGTTCATCAGGATCATGATAAGAGAACATTTGACATAGAAGACATGAGGAGGTTTGCAGGCGGGTACCAAATGCTTGGTCATAGAATCTAATTTTTAACTTGCATTTTAAAGAGCATCTTAAAAGGAGGAAGGAGAAGAGAAGCAGAGAAATTTAGCTAGGTGCACTCCAGAGTTTAGGTCTTTGGCAATTCAAGACATAGATAAAGATGATGGGTTGATGCATATTGGTAGTACTCAAATGGCCCGAAGTTAAGAAATATAAGAGGGTTGGGGGGGGATGGAATGAGGAAGTAATGTCCTACTCTATTGGATGATGATAGGGAAGCAATGGAGGAAAATGGCATGGTCAATTGTTCAAAGGCTGCCAATAGGTACATGAGGAAGGGAAGGACAACTTCCCTTTGTCAACATCCGATATGGTATATTTCTGACTTTGATAAGAGCTGTTTGGAAATTTGGAAGAGGCCTGATTGGAGGGATTCAAACATGGAATGCTGGCGAACATCAATATAGATTTGGGTGCTACAACATGGACTTTGGAGAGGAATGGGAGATTGTCAATAGGATGTCAGTTTTCAAGGACAGAGATGTCAAAGGTTACTTTTTGGAACAGAGCATGGAAGATTTGAAAGAAACTGGGACAGTAACTGAAAGCATGAACTGTTATTAACATCAGTCAACAGGAATCCAGGAAAGGAAGTTGGATGGTGGAAATTGGGTCAAAGGAGTAGGATTTGGCTTTCATAGACAAGCTGAGCTTAGGAAGACCATTAGGGCAAGATAAACAAGAAAAAGATGCAAATTCAGACTTAGGTCAGAGGAAATAAAAGAATTTTGGCACATTGGACTTTGGGAAAACCAAGAAATGGCAAAGACAGCTGATGGCATAGTTTCAGTCCTATTCATGAAGAAGAGTGTGAGCTCCTCAAACTTACTTCTGGAAGTGAGCTGCAAGGGGTTTCAGAAGATGGCTCTCTGCTTATCTTTGTATTCCAAGCTGGCCTTAAATTGTGGGTAGATTTGAAAGACAACTGCAGGACCTAACAATGTTTTAGACTGTCGAGCTAAATCTGGCAGTGTATGACTAAAAATAGTGTCCACCATATCTGTTGAGATCTGTATTCCTTGGACTGAAGGAAGCAGAAGTGAAGGTGTATTCATTTCAGTAGTAACATGGGCATTAAAAGTGGTGATGAAGGTGTGGTTGAGCAGATGATTTTTAAAAAAAAATTTGGAGGAGGAATGAAAAGGGCCAAGTGATGGACAATTGACAGTTGAAGCATTTTAGGGGTTTTATTTAATCAGAAATGGAAACAGAGGGAAGCAGGTTTGGGAGAGAAAAGATAGACATGATTGGAAGGTGACATGGAATAGTTCAGAAATATTTTATCTATGACTAATATGATTTAAATGGTGAGGTCATATGAAATGGTAAAATCAAGTGAGCAGCAGTGAATACCTGTTTTGGGTTGGAAATTATATTTGAGGGAGATATCCAGGTAGGAGGGTGCTAAATGTCTTGCTATTTACTGAAGGAGGAGACCAGAATCCAAGCTTCTCCCCAGTTTAGATTTATTCACAGATTAGGTGATATACATTTGTAAGGTCAAACTCTAAATCTTAATTTCTACTTTTAATGGAAGAAAGCAGTGAACACATGGAAGACAGAGCATGATTGTGGTTGAAATCACAAAGGGTGCAAACTCACTTGGTGAAGAAGCTGAGGTAGTCCAAGGAGAAGTGCCAGAGAAAAGGGAGACAGACCAAGGTGAGATATGATGCTGATTGCTACACTGCCACTGCAACTGTCTAGAGGACACAGCAATGCAGAGAGACTTCATTTCAGGAGAAGAAGCACCCCTCTACCAAATTTCCATCAAAAACCACAATGTGAATGCAATCATTTAAAGAAAGGTCATGAATGACAAGAGTCTTGTTATCCAACATTCTTGAAGGACATTCCAAGAGGCAGGTGATTTGCTGACAGTCACAAAAAAGTAGGGAGGTCAAGAAGTTCCGAAAATTGGAAAAAAATGAGAAACTTGGAAAGATAGAGTACCAGAGACAGTCAAAGTAAAAGGAGTCATGCGAGCAAGAAAGAAATTTGAAAATGGTTAAAAAGAGAAAAAAGGCAATGGAAATTGAAGGAATAGCCTTGGGTCCAGAACAGCAACTGAAATACATTTGCAAATAGACACAAGGAATACTGAACTTTTATAGGCTTAGTTATGGTGCAATCTTTAGGATGCAAACATCCCAATACAATATAAGGATTAGGGAAAAGAAAATAGAAGGGAGATCTGGGTTCAAGTCAAACGTTCTGTAATGGGCAAAAGTTGATATTGGTGAGGTAGATTGATGAACTGTTGGTCCAAATTTGCAGACCCATTTAAGTGAGTGAAGCCCAGAAGCTATTTAAAGTGTCAAGTATCAGAAGGCTCACTGACAGAAACATTTCTAAAGGAATGAAGATTCAGGATGAGTGCAGATTTAATTGTGGGGCGGACAGATGATAGTGAAGTTGGAGGTCACCATAAAATCCAGAAGCAGAGGCCTATGGCTGAGAAGGGTGGAACTCTGGGCAGGAACAGATTGTAACTGAAATTGAATTCCCCACAGACTACAGCAAGTTCGTAGTTCATTCACAGGTACAGCAGGGAACAGCAACAGAAGGTGAAGGGTTCTAAAATGATCAAAATTGTCTTAAAATGTAAGCATTCAAGTTGTGGATCACAGCACAACAACTGAGTCTTGCATGGTAACAGAAATATAGTAATGATGTTCAGCAAACTCCAGGAATCTTGACAGCTAAATTTGAGAAAAGATCCAAAGCTCCCTGAGAAAAGAAGTGAGAAGGAATGTATGGGGGATGGGCATTGGCAGTTTGAACTGTCAATTACTTCTCAGTTATTGTAGTGTACTCATTGTTTTAGCCAGGACAATTTAAGTAGTCGAAGACCAGAGATTAGCAGAGAAGTAAGAGAAGGCCAAGGGAATGAGGTGCATAATGTAAAGCTGGCTGCCGTAGAGCCTTTTAAATGTAACTTAATTGAAATCCAAATCCCTAGTGCAGAGTACAGGGAGGTAGCTCCAATAAAGGGGAAGGGTTGTTCTGGAGGCTTTTATGTTGGGACTCTTTGTCAACCCTGTGGGAAGTTGCTTCTTTTTGTTTGGGGTAGCATTTACACTCCTGATGAAAGCTGGTTCGGTCAGTCAGCAGGATTGCTTGTATGTTCTGAGCACTTTAGAAGCTCAATGTGAGAGCAACTCCCTGGCAATCCTGGCAGAATCCTGAGTCAGAACTAGTACTTGACTTTGATATTGAGGTGAAATTGTTTTTGCTGTGTTAAAACAGCCATCGCATTAGTTCAGAGTTGAGATCAATTGGATTGAGGGAGGAAGCAGAGTCATATGCTCAGTGAGTTTAACACAATTTTGGCCTTCTTTTGTATCAGAGCCTGTTCCTAGAATTAGGTTACTACTTCTTTATGCAGACCAAAGCCACTTTATTACAAGGATGTTTAGCTAATGGCTGAGGTCATCATGGTTGGCAGGCTAAGAGCAAGAAGGGAGTTCATGGGTAGACACTGGCAGGGGGCAATGCACATTCAGTCACAGCTTGGGATTTCTGGATGGCATTTATCACTTTCTGTCACTTTATTAATCACTATGGAATGAGCACTATTTTACTGGATTTCTGGCTTTCTAAGTGACTAATCTTTCTTAGAAATTGGTGTTGGAGACACTTTAGGAGCTACCTGGGTCATGGCACTACTATATGTCAATGTATTTAAATTCAGGGATCACCTCCTAGAATGAGCAGAATGAAGTTGCCTGCCAGTACTGCCATTGGAAATCTGAGAGTTTTCAATATGGGTTCTTCATTTGCATTTTTGAAATTAAACATAAATCTCAAATAATTTAGTTGGTCTTTCCCTAAACACTTGTATTTATTTTCTTGCAAAATAGCCTCAGCTTTAAAATGCTGCTTTCAAGGATCACAATTGAACCTCTTTGAATTGAATCAAAATCGACCATATCCTTTACCCTTACTGAGACAATTCAGCAGGCTTTGGTTTCCAAAATTTTCCATTGGAGACCAAATATTGTTTATTCAGATGGAGTCACTGTGAGAAAATTAACTAAATTCATGAGGCATTGACTTCTTAACATTTCTGAAAAAAGTACACTTGCAAATTTAAAAAAAAGCTACCTGTTAAATTTTAATTATTGGCTAATATAATAAATATCATGTAAAGTGCAATTAAGCTGAAAATGCTGTAAACACTCATCAGGACAGACAGCATCTGTGGAGAGAGAAACATAGGGTTAATGTATCGATGACCTTTTGTCATACAAAAGGAAAGTGTTCCTCAGCATCTGCACATCTGTATTATTCTAATTCCCTCCACCCTATCAGTGGATGATTTAGATGGCCTTGACCCTCGCCCGACTGCAGGGATTAATGTGGTATAATGATTGCTGAGGCTATCATTGCAGCAGGCATCATTAATTATCCTTATTGATTGCAGCTTTCAAAGATAAAGCATACTGCTGACTGGAAAATACCCTCTTTCTGCAAGGTCAAGGCTAAGAAAATGACATTAAATAACAACATTCAAACAAAGAAATAAAATAACTTTTCACAGAATTGGGTAATTAAGATCCAATTACAACATTAATCCATGTTTATAAAATGACAGAGTTCTGCTTGTAACGTCATTTTCCTAAAATTGCTTTGGTACATGATAATTGCATTATAGCAGGTAACTGTAATGGCACATTAAAAGGGGATCAGTTTTCCTGAGTGTCTGCTACTTGCTCTGTAGAATGACTTACTCACCTACAAAAGTGCAATGGCCTAGTGGGACCTGTCTAAAAATACTAATGATATGATAAATGAAATGGGTAGATGGAGGAAGTAATAATGAGACTCAAATCCGATTATATTTCCTGGGATGATATAATGGAGCTGTTAGGCATCCTGAAGATGTAATGGTTTATATATACACATCTTTGCATTGGTAACAGAATTATGCTGTTTGCTATCATGCTGCAATAATATGAAGCCTATTTAAGTTGTATATTTTTGTGTGGAAACCTCACCATTCATGATTCTTCTTCAGTTGGCATGATAAATTATGGAAATGTGATGCATTTTGACTTTGCAATTTTAAGTATTGTAATACCTCCTGTTACAACATACTAACATAAATAAAGGGAAACTAAGTAATTAGGTCAATTCACTTGGTTGCTAATAGAAAACTGTTTTATTGACTTGCAAATCTATTTTAATTAGTATTTGACTGAAGAAAGCTAAGCTGAGGGAATAAAAAGGGCTTTAAGTATGATTGACTTGAATATTGCTGCCTTCTTCAGCTATACTTCTGTTCTGAACAATTACTGTCTCAGATATGCATTTCTTAAAGTTACTTATAATCTAATTGTAGGAAGGTGCACAGACAGTAACCAGTGTGATTGATCAGATTTCGCAATCAGCACTGCCCAGTTTCTTACTGAGATTCCATTTTCTGCTCATTTTCTTATTGAGATTCCACTATGTTGAGGTCAGGACAGAATAAAATAATATTATGATTATAGTTTTCTATCAGTGAGAAAAGCAAATGTATAATGTTTCCCATGTTATTAGTTTTGCTCAATTTGTATGTAGACATGAAGGCCAACAAAAGGCTTTGAAACCTGATGCCACACATTTCAATATTTTAAACCCCAAATGTCCCATGGAATGCAAATGCCTTTGAAACCTAAACATTAGAAATGTGTGAAAGAACTGATGCAGTTTCAATAAGTCACACAGTTTCTAATACTTTATGTTGATGTTTTCAAATAAGGGCATCATGCATTGTTTTGATGTGGACAATATATCAGTAATTGAAGGGTTCAGCACTGAGTTTATGCAAATTGAATAGGAAATTGAGAGCTGAAACAACCAAGATTCTGAAAAAGAAGGAAACTGATTTTAACTTTTTTCAAGTTGTGTTACCTAATTATTGACTAAAAGGAATACCTTCAGTCAGATTTCAAACACTAATGTACAAGATCTCTAATCCTTTTATCAACAAATTCAATTTGCACTTTCTGACGGATTGGTAGTTTCAAGTCAATTGTTGCATTCCCCATTTGTTCTTGATGTTATCAGACATTTTGTATTAATAGTCAAAAAGTATGGCGCTGGAAAAGCACAGCAAGTCAGGACGCATCTGTGGCGCAGGAGAGTCAACATTTGAACTGTGATACTGTGATGACTTGCACTTGTCTTGTATACGGGTGTAAGGGTAAAGCTGAGGTGTACATTAAGGACCGCCCAGTATGATAATGTTAAATAGTCTCAGATGGGAGGACAACTTCAGATCTCGATAGAGTAAGTCTTAATATTGAAGTCTCCCTCATATCTTAACAGCTATGTTGTACCAATGTAATTTGTGGACCAGCTCATTATTGTCAGCCGTTTCAGCTGCCTGTCTTTCTGTTGCAACCTTTTACTTTGCTCTCTCAGTTCTTAGCAGTAGAGGGAGAGAAATGTTAAATTGCTTTTATCCTTTTGCAATTTTTATTTCCTCATGTCCAATTAAATGTCTGTGTTGGGTATATTGCTGCAAGCCTCCAATTTTACATTCTAACCAAGATGAGAGGAGTGCACTTTCTTTCTGTAGTCCCACTACTCCACAGCTTATGACGTAATATTATTGTTTCACCCAGATCCCAATATCTCCGATCATATGCTTTCTTTATCTTACACTTGGAATAAAAAGATGTTTCAACCAGGTTACTTGAAAAACGCAAAGTTATTGATTTATGAGAAAAAAACTTATATCATGTAGTTGCAAAATTAATCAATGCGTGCAATTTATAATATGAATACATATCCTTACCTTAAAACACATACAAACACAGCGAGAGAAAAGAAGACTTCTGTCTGTTTGACAGTTTGACAAAAAGTGATTTTAATGAATTGTGGTTAGTTCTGGAAGGCAAAAGAATAAGGTTTAGAATTTCTAGCGAGCTGTCTTTCTAGCATTCTCGATGAGTATGAGGATGTCAGCAAACAGACAGTTGTTCCTGGAATTTATGCAATCTGCAGTTTTTTTTGGAAAACAGTGTATCAAAAAGTCTTCCTAAAACTCTTCAAGAGGACAATCGGGTTTCACACTGGATTCACAATAAAAGATTTTTTTTCGGAAATAGAACACTGAACTGAGTGTTCCTTCCCTTCAGTAGCAGGTTACCATCTACTCTAAATGAGTTCCAAAGTGTAAACTGCAACTTGACAGTTGTAAACACAGAGAGAAAGTGAGGACTAAAGATGCTGTATATCAGAGTTGAGTGTGTGATGCTGGAAAATCACAGCAGGTCAAGCAGCATCTGAACAGCCCTTCATCAGGAAACACAAGGCTGAGGGACTTCAGGAAACAAACAGTTATTACAAGACATGTGACTTTCAAGAAATACTGCATTAAAAAAGAAGTTCCAATGTACTTTTGTTGATCTGTTTAAACAAGCCTAATTGAGGAATTCATAGTCCTTAATCTTAAGTCCACAAAAAAAGTCTTCATAACATCTTGCAATCATGCAATAAAGCAATATATTGTACAGCATAACACAAGAGCCCCCTTTCAATTGACTACCAAATAGTTTTCCTCTACCACATTAGATCCAAAATTAAAAGGAGGATGGTAACAGCACATCTACCTGGTGTACCTTTCAACAAGGTGATTGTGGCTAGAAGCAATTGTACGACATAATGAAGTGAAGAAAGAAGTTCAACAAGTTTGACACAAGTTGTGAATGTGAGAGTTCCCATCTTCAAATAGTACTTTTTTTGCCAACTGCACTCTTCACTCTCCTTCATAGTGTTTCCTCTATTTCTTTCTCAAAATCTTAAATCCTATTTGTTAAGGATTAGATTAGATTAGATTAGATTACTTACAGTGTGGAAACAGGCCCTTCAGCCCAACAAGTCCACACCGACCCGCTGAAGCGCAACCCACCCAGACCCATACCCCTACATTTACCCCTGCACCTAACACTACGGGCAATTTAGCATGGCCAATTCACCTGACCTACACATTTTTGGACTGTGGGAGGAAACTGGAGCACCCGGAGGAAACCCACGCAGACACAGGGAGAATATGCAAACTCCCCACCTCGGGCGACTGACTGTGTTAATTCAACCCGGGGTTCTGGCACTGTGAGGCAGCAGTGCTAACCACTGTGCCACCGTGCCGCCCACCCACTGTGCCACCGTGCCGCCCACCATACCAATGGAGTTAGACTCTTGACTACATCATTCACTCAGATTCCAAGTAGCCTGTTGTCCTTGCTGTATCATTATCAGTTCATCCTTAAAATAACTTCCAGAGCAAGTTTATTTTAGCTAAAGGTGAGGGAAAGTTTCTAAGTAACATAGCATAATGACATGGAAAGCAGTACATAGTTGTACTGTTTCTCTGTGGAGGGGTTATTTTCTTTACCTCACCATAAATTTACTAATTTTGTGATGAGTGACATTGGTGAAGTAATTCTTTCCTGTTCATGAAAACTGCATGAAACTTATTGATAGTCATTCGAACTCATACAACTAGATGCAGAAAGGTCATGGAGCAAGTTGAAAATTTTCCAGTAGTCATGAGAAAAATTCAGTTTCTCCCCCTTTGAATGTTGTTTTTGCTTATGAATCAGGGAAACATCATCCCTTTTGATCTATAAATTATTCCACTTTAAAATAGATTAAGTCAATGTTTTAAAAAGCAAAAAATTTGCAGCTACTGAAAGTAACTGAAGTTATTGCCAATTCACACCAAGTGGCTAAAACACTACAGGATATTCACTGTGATAATCATTTAAACAAGCAACGTGATGATAAATGGTAAATAATGGACTATCATTTTTTTTACATTAACTTTCAGTATTTCTGGAGTGGGGTTTGATTTGCAATGCACTACCCCAGTGAGTCATAACAACATAATTCCCATCGACTCCAGTTTTCCCTCGGGTTCCTTGATGACAAGGACACTCTCCCCAGATTTTGGAGTTCAGCTGCTTCTTCCCTGTTTGGACCAAGGTTGTAATGAGATCAGGAGCACGTCCGAGTGTCAGTGAACAGGTTATTCCTTTGCAAGTGCTGTTAGAGAGCACTGTCAAGGATCACTTACAACACTTTGCAGATGATTGAGATTAGGTTAATAGGGCTGTGATTAGATGGTTGGATTTGTCCCACTTTTTCTGTATGACACATATCTGAGAATCTATCCATACTGGCATGTAATGCCTATGTTAGCTACACTGGGACAACTTGGCTACGAACATGGTTAATTCTGGAGCACAAGCCTTCAGTTCTGCTGCCAGAGTGCTGTCAGGGCCCACAGCCTTTGCAATTTTCAATGCCTTCAGCCTTTTCTTGATATCACATGGAATAAAATGAATTGGTTGAAAACTGGCGTTCAGGATACTGAGTCCCCAGGAGGAGGCCGAGATGGAACATTCACTCGGAACTGCTGGCTGAAGATAGATGCAAATATTTCAGCCTTGTCTTTTGCACAAATGTGCTGATCTCATCCAACATTGAGGGTGGGAATATTTTTGGACTTGTTTAGTGAGCAAGTAGTCCTGTATTGTAGTTTGAGAAAGTGAGGACTGCAGAGTTGAATCTTATTTTAATACCAGGCACTTTCAAAGACTAAAATGGCTTCTTAAAGGAAAATATTGACTAAAGTGGCTGTAGCAATTGGCTGATGACAGGTTAAACCAGCCTTGTAAATCCAGTGTGAGAAAGACAAAGACAGCCAGAGCCAAAGTAACTTTTCAAAGGCATTGAAACTGAGATTTGCACTTTCTGTTTTATTTACAAATTTATGGATACATTTCACAAATTGGAATTGAAAGAGTCACCTACAAATTATTCAGCTTAGGAAAAATAAAGCCCAAACATAGCAATATATGAATGAACCATATTACAAGTAGCTGATTTGACAGAGCAGTGGAGAGTAAATTGCTGGCTAAGTTCAACAGGTCTGGCAGCATCTGTGGAGAGAAAGCGGACATAATGTTTCGGAAACAAAAACAAAAATTGCTGGAAAAGCTCAGCAGGTCTGGCAGCATCTGTAAAGAGAAATCCGAGTTATCACTTTGGGTCCAGTGATGCTTCTTCAGGACATCTCAGGGTTCTGAGGAAAGGTCACCGGATCCAAAACATTAACTCGGATTTCTCTTTACAGATCCTGCCAGGCCTGCTGAGCTTTTCCAGCAATTTCTGTTTTTGTTTCTGATTTACATCATCTGCAGTTCTTTTGGTTAATGTTTCCGGTCCAGTTACCCTTCTTCAGATTACAGCAAGGAAACTTTGATATAAATGCTGAAGATGGTGTGGGGGAGGGGGGAGAGGAATAAATGTTAGGTGGAGACACAACTCAGAACGAGAGTAAAACCAGTTGGGCAGACAAAGGAGTGGGTAAAGGTCATTCTGGGAGAATCAATAGCTGCTACTGGGGATTATTAGTGGCTGACAATGGGTTGGTTGTAGTGGCAGCTGATGTGATCACGAGGCTTGGTGTGTGGGGTTGGAGTAAGGACATGGAAGAAGGTGCTCAGGCCCTAAAATTGTTGAACTTCATATTGAGTCCTGAACGTTGTAGAGACCCCAAGCAGAAAATTAGATACAGTTCTTCCAGCTTGAGACTGAGATGTTGGCCAGGGAACACAGTGGTGTTTTAAAATGGCAGGCAAAAGGAAGTTCAAGGTCATTTTTGCCATCAGAACTTCGGTGTTCTGCAAAGCTTTCACCCAGTCTGCATTTCATCTCTCCAAGGTAGAGCAAACAACATTGTGAACAGTGAATACAGTAGACTAGATGGAGTGAAGTGCAGGTAAATCATTGCTTTTTCTGGAAGGTGTGTCTGGGGCCTTGGATGGTGAGGAAGGAGCAAGTAAGCGGGCAGGTGTTACACATTTAATGATTGCATGGGAAAATGCCTATGGAGTGTGGGTAAGTATTGGAAATGGAGGAGGAGTGGACCAAGTTGTCCTGGAGAGAACAGTCCTTGCAGAAGGCTGACAAGGGTAGGGAATATGTGTCTAATGGTGACATCCTGTTGGAGGTGGAGGAAATGGTGGCTAAAGATCCTTTGGATGTGGATGCTAGTGATGAAGCTGGAAGGACTGCACTGTGCTGGCTACCACTCTTCATTACATCAAGGAATAATTTATAACACAAAATCATTGCGTTCTAAAGTGCTATCTAATTGTGTTGGTGCATGGGTGATTTCATGCTGTGATTATACAAATGAAGTTCAGTGAAAACCTGAACCATAAAATCAATTTAGAAAATTAGTACACATTTAACATAATTTGTGCATGATTTTCTGATCCTCCTAAGAAAGAAACATTACTTTGAAGAATTTAACTTCTGCATGATGTAATGCTTTAGTCTTTATCTTTATATTTCTCATTTCTCCAATATTTTCAGTAAGTTAGCATTTTAGTTTGGAATGATAATGATTTCATAAAAATAATGATTTTAAGAAATATTCCAGCATTTTACTTAGGTTATTAATCAATATTCTTTGGACTCCTTTCAACTATATCACTCAGTTTCCATTGCCTGCTACATTTACATTATCTCTTGCTTGACAGTTGCCTATTAACAGTATGGTCGCTGGGAAATCTGGGTATTTTGCAGTGATGACATTGCCTGACATTATCAGGATGCTACAGTTTGGCAGATAGTTACAGTATATGAGATAGCTCTATCTAGCTATTGGTGTGGCTAGATATTTTCCTTGCTATGAGCCTCTTGGGGAAGCAGTGAAACTATTATAATGGATTTAACCCTATAACTGCTGTACATGTTTCAAAATCTACTTTTAAATGTCAGAATCCCCAATTTGAAATATGGAAGCGTCATATCAAAGTAAACTTGCTGAGCAAATCATTTCAAATGACTGTGAGATTCAGCAAGAAAATACTTGAAGCTGACAATTAATCTACAAAGACCACTCCCAAGGAACTTGGATTTTAAAATGGATATAGTTAACAAATAGGAAACCAATGCCTTCCAAATGCCAATACAAGCCCAGCAGAACTTTAAGCAAAAGTGCATAGTGTACATGTAGAGTAATGGTACACAGTACAGCTTTTGTTGAACATAAGGTTATCTCAATATTGTTTTAGCCCTTGCATTGGAAGTGATGATTGTGACAATTGAGGGCCAGAAGGATATGTGATTCTATAATTATTCTGGCTACATTGCTTTGCTGAAGTAATTCATTATGAACATGTCCTTATCTTGTCATAGCTCTGTGTCATTAACAATGTTTTGGTGCATTAGTGACCAGCCTCAGGTTGCATGAGCAGTGATTAGAGCTGTGACAGCGGCGGCAGAGTGAGTGATGTTTGAAATATCAAAATTGTTGTGCTAATTTATTTTAGTGTACATGTCTAAGATGTCAAGAGAATGAACTATTTTTGTTTCAAAGGATTTCATCTTTGAACAATTTATCTTTGTGTTACTACAAATAACCTTCACCATAGACATTATGGCCAATTTCAAATGCCATGGAATACTTTTATAGTGAATTTATGGTAATGTATAACAAATGTAGTTGAGTGCTTATTTCATTACTGTTGTATTGATTTTTTTTTGGTTGTTTGATAATAAACCTGCAATTAATATTTTTCACATACAGATTCACATCATAACATTTGTCGTGATCTAATAAGTGTGGGTTAAAGAAGTCCTGGGACTTAATATTGCATTTCTGCCAGCACTGAAAGATCAATATTAATTTAATATCAGATCACCAAAGCAGTCAAGCTTTCCACTATCACAGATTACATGTTCCGCAGGAATGTGTGTCCATTTTTATGCTGCAACATCACTACTAATGCACTCTTCTGAAAATACATACTAAATGATCATTTTTCATGTGAATATTAAACAACTATCTGTGAATATTTAAAAATACTGCTGTAGGCCTCTGATGGTATGGCTGCTACCCTTTTTTTCTTATGTTTATGTGGAGCCAGGAGGAATAGGAATGTTCCAATCTGCAACATGCCTTTGAATGATGTCTTTCTGTGCATATTGTTCACCTTGTGCTGATAGACCAATCTCTTCCCTTGGTTGCCAGAAAGTGCAGGATGGTGGGTAACTTTAAAGTAGCTGACCACAAAGGGCGTAAGGTACCACTGTTGGCAGTTAATACCGGGTTCTAGATCAGTGTTCCATTTCAAACATTATTGTTGATTGATCTGTCCTTCATAATTATTTCATTCCAGACCATGTTTTAGAAATGTGATCACTCTGCGTCAATTTTACAGGTCGTAATCAGCCTTCCAAGACTTCAATAATTAATAACAGGAATTACTGAAAAATAATCTGATTGGGCAGCATCTGCAAAGAGAGGATTCCCAGCCAACTTTGCTGAAGTCATGCTTTTTTAAATGTGCGCAATTCCTTGTTCACTATCTTGCAGCCAATCAGTTGCTTTAGTGAAGCACCATTGATTAGGTAGGTGCTGGGTAGTAGACTAGCCATTTGCTTGTAACTCCTTTTGCACTGAGCAAGCTACATTATGTTTGGCTCTCTCAATCACCTGAAGCATCTGTGTGATCACATCTTAAATTCTATATTTAATTTTTTATGATTTCGATTCTGGACTTGCCAGAGGTCAATTTTTAATTAAATCAAAATAACGCAATTGCTTTGTTATTAGTGTCATAATTTGCAATTGATGCAGGATCATCATAAAATATCTGGAAATTACTGCTGAGTGTCCAGTTTCTCTGCCAATATTTTTTAAAGCTCATTTATTAGACAGCTAAAAGTTCAAACAATCTTGAGAAGTTATCTGTGTCGTCCTAATCTCAGAGTTGAATAACATTGGCTTTGATCAATTTATAATGCTCCAGGTTCTTAAATGGATCTGCGAGACACCTGTTCCATGATCTGTAGTCATTTTGGTTTATTCAGCTACCCTATATTCATTCACTTTTTATCAAGCTCCTGCTGGTGTGATGCCAGTTCATGCTTGGGGGGCCTACTCTTTTCCACCTCCACTGTTGTGATAGCATTTAACTAATGTTGACACAGACTTATCTATCTCTTTTCATAGATCATTTTAAGATGGGATAATTTTCCCATCTTAATGACGCTCCCTCCAATTTTCTCCAACATACTTGTGAGGGAAGTTACAGGTCACAGAATAAAAAGGTCAGTCGCAACATAGATACAAAATTTTCTGAATGATAAGAAACAGAGTGATGGTCAATGGATACTTTTCATGCTGGAGGGTTGTTAATAATGGAGTTTCCCAGGTTCAGTATTGGGACATTTGCTTTTCCTGATAATATATTAGTGATCTATATCTTGATGCACAGGTGCAATGTTTGCAGATGACATACATTGCTTCCAATTTTAAGCTATGAACAGGACAGTGTAGAAGTCCAGAAAGAAAAAGCTCAGTTGGTGGAATGGGTAGATAGTTGGCAGTTGGGTTTCAATGCAGAGAAGTGTGAGGTGATGCAATTTTGTGGGAAGAACATTGAAAGACAACACACAATAGATACACAATTCTCAGAAGGAGTAGAGGAGGAGAGGAATGTGGTTTATATGTGCACAAACATCGAAAGTGCCAGGACATGTAGAGGGATCAGCAAGTAAAGCACACAGTATCTTTGGTTTTATTAATAAGTACATAAATTACAAGAGCGAGGAGGTAATGTTCAACTTCTATTAGACATTTGTTATTTCTCAGCTGGAGTACTGTGTACAGTTTGTGAGCATGCTGGTTGGAATGAATAGAGAGAAATGGTTCCCACACATAAAATGAACAAGAACACGAGGACATAAATTTAAAGTGAAATGAGGAAACATTTTTCACTCAGCAAATGTTAGGGTATGGAATAAACTGCATGGAATGTGCTGGAAGCTGAGGCATTCAAGAGGGCATTGGCTGATTATTAGGATAAAATAATGTGCACTGGTATGGGGAAAAAGCTAGAGGTTAGCACTAGGTGATGCTGCTCCTTTAATGAGGCAATGCAGACATGATGGACTGAGTGGCCTCCTTCTGTTCCATAAAACTTCTGTGATTCTGTGAAATGAAAGGTGTTGCTGTGGAAACCTCCATGGACCCAAGTGATGACTGTCTTTTTACAGGATATATGTTGTGTGCTTTAATTTCTCTCAGACTCAGTCCCCCTCTATGGTTTTCTTCTTCTGGTATACAGACATTTGCTTTGGTTCGGATTCATTTTCTCACCCAACTGGAAAGCTTTATTCACTTTTCTTTTTAACTCCCTAACTTTCCCTGTTGTGCTCCATCTTGGATTTCAGCCTTGGTCACCTTTGACTTCTTTATCTTCATTTCTGGATATCAACTTTCCACCATCATCTTTGGAAACTTTCTGCTTCTCTCAGTCTCATCAATTATGCTTCTTTCCAGCTGGTTTCCTGCTAAATTTGCAGAAGCAGAATAGACATCACTGGCAAGAGTAAAGCGAGGGGCGTACCTGGAAGCAGTCAGTAGCAGTTAGAAGAACAAGTGAAAAGAGGATCTGGAGGCAGTCGACATCATAAGAGCAAATTGTTATAACCAGCTCATGGTAATATTGGACAAATCAGATTCCTGAGTGAAACCTAATTTTAATAGATCATAAATTTTACCTTTGCATTTTGGTGACTCAAGTGATCAGTTGTTAAATATATTGACACAAGGCCGCCATTGTTCTTTTAACAAATGATCATAAGTTTATTGTACAAAATAAATAAAACAGCCATAGATACAAGACTCTCTCTCTACATGTGTAATATCTATAAAAATATCTTACACACAGATACACACACTTTGCTTAATAAGAACACCAAAAAAACTAAATATTCACCCTTTCCTCAGCAATATCCTTTACAGTCATTTAGTCCAAATGAAACATCACTTCAATCTAAACTTTAAGACTTCTTACTCAAACGATTCTTTTAATTCATCCTTTTTGAATTAATGCAGCAGCTGAAGAGGTTTTTTTTCAGCTCTAGTGGCCTGAAGACATTTTTTTTTTAAAGCTCTGATAGCCCAGATCCTTCTTTACAATTCTGAAAGTCTGAAGATTCCTACCTCCTGAGTCTGGAGATTTTTTATAACACTGAAACAAACTGCTCTCTGCTAGGTGGACTACTTCTTCTGAACTCTACCGATGTAATGGTCCCTGACCATATGTTTTCCATATATCATGAAAATCAGCATTGTAAACTTTCTGCAATTAACCCCAAGTATCTGATTGAATCATTTAATTTAAGCTTTCTTGGAAATGATGTTTGAACTGACTGTTTAAAAAGACTTTCTGACCATTTGTTAAAATGGGATATGATTTTGGAACTCTGTCTCAACAGGCAGTGAAGGTGGAGTCACTTAATATTTTTAAAAAGGTGGAAGTAGATTGATTTTCCTTGCCTAAAAAAATCTCAGGTTATTGGGGTAAATGTACAATTCGAAACAAAAATAAATGCTTTCCTTTATTGGTCAGAGTATTGAGTACAGTAGTTGGGAGGTCATGTTGCGGCTGTACAGATAGGTTTAGGGTGAAAGGGGAAAGATATAAAAGAGACCTAAGGGGCAACTTTTTCATGCAGAGGCTGATACGTGTGTGGAATGAGCTGCCAGAGGATGTGGTGGAGGCTGGTACAATTGCGACATTTAAGAGGCATTTGGATGGGTATATGAATGGTAAAGGTTTGGAGGGTTATGGGCCAGGTGCTGGCAGGTTGGACTAGATTGGGTTGGGATATCTGGTCGGCGTGGACAAGTTGGACCGAAGGGTCTGTTTCCATGCTGTACATCTCTATGACTCTAAATCAATTATGGTCCGAGTGAATGTTGTAACAGGCTTAAGGGGCCAAGTAACCTACTTCTGTTGCAAATTCTTATGTTTGTGCAAGCAAGTTAATCACATTTCATAATGGGTGCACCCACATTTCTCTGACTGGGAGAATTTGAGTGCGAGTGCTTTGGATGGGTATTCCTTGAATTTTATGGCCAGTTGGGTTGTTTACATCTCTTCTGGTAACTGCTTTCTTCCAATACACGACTAGGTTACTGAAGACTTCTTCACTTTGCTAGATTTCCCTTTCTCATTCCACTAGATTTCCTCATTCTCATTCATGCTGTTCTGTGGTTACTATTTTAGGTGTTACATACATCTTTAAATTCTTTCATTATCACCTTTCTTTCGTAGACCGTCATCAATTCAATCACCCCTCTCTCCTCCACTGTACTTTTATTTCCACAACACTTCCTTTTCCCTGGTTCTGGTCATCTTCAGAAGCTGTTTATCTGTAGCATTTTCCAATTCTGAAAAAAAGACATCAACTTTCATCAGGTCAGGCAGCACCTGTAAATAAAGGAGGCTGAATGCTGAATGAATGTTTTCAACATAGTTTGTTTCATTCATGTTTTTGATTCCTCAATGTCAAAAGCAAAACTTTTAACTTCTTGATCAAGAATTCCAGACAAGTTAATAATTAACAACAGAAAACACATGTTCCAAATACAATGGTGAAGATGCAGGAGTTAGACAATGAAGTAAGAACTTGCAAATATGAAGAAAACTGAAAATACCTTCCTTACTATTCTTTCAGAAGGCAAAAATTGTTCACAGCCTATTGAATAATTTTGCATTGATTTATTTCAAACTGGAAAATTAAGTAGGGGCATATACCAAAGTGATTTAGAGAGCTGTTGGGAAATAGTGATTAGATCAATGCAAGAATATGGGATAATGAAAATACGCTGATACTACACAGAAACCATTCAACAGTTGATAAAGTACTTTTGAACACAATCACAGTTAGGCCATGGGGAAATGTGACAGCCAGTTTGCAGACAGCAAAGTCTCATAAATAGCAATGAAAGCTATTGCCAGATAATGTATTTCATGATGTCGGTTGAGGGTTAAAGGACACTGGGGAACAGTTCTACAAATAGTGCAGTAGGATCTTTCACTCCCACTTCAAAAGACATCTAATTCCAAAACTTTCTCTGACAAAGTAGCACCCTTGCACTTCCATCAGGTCTGTCAAACATATGGTCAATATATATTTCCATCATATGGGAACTCTATAGGGCTTCCCTGGTGCATGTCTCTTGTGCAGGTGATGGTCTCTTGTGCAGATGCACCAACTGCAGAACAAAGCAGCTGCCTCCCATTCCACATCTTCTTTGAAGATGCTCCAAACATACTTCATTGACCAGCCTGCTATGATATCTTGCTTTCGGCGTGGTGCCAATTTTTGATGCATTATACACCTCTAATGCAGCTTGAGACCTTTCACTATTTTGAACGTGCAATAAACATGCAAGTCCTTTGAACTTGGCTATAAACCTATTCAGGCTAAAGATCATTGGCCTAAAATGTTGGGCGGGGGTTTCACCTGTAAGGCTTGAATCAGTTGTTGAAAGACTTCCCAATGTTGTGATCACACCTCCTAGCCAGTGCCTGCAATCACTATTTTCATCCAGTGCATACAAGGACAGCCTGAGTTAGACCTGTCACCTCCAACCACAGGGACATGTACACAATGCGGGCAATGGTGAGAAATGTAGGAGAATCATGTGAAAAGTTGAGTGAGGCGTTTTCAGTTCATTAGGAGAAACAACACACCTTTCCCAACAGCACTAAGATGGATTTCTTTCTAGTGAGTGATAATAGGTCTATTAACAGGAAATATCACTTTATGACCTTCATTACTACCTAATCTTATTAATATGCAAGTTCCCATTCTACCAGCTACTGCTTTGAAACTAGATGCTGAGAATACTTTCCAGACCTTGAGGTTGAACACCTGGCATCAACATCCCAGACACATGCCAGGGGCACTGGCCACACAAACACCATGTCCATGGGTGTGGGCATTGACACACATCAGCCACTGCAGAGTAGCCTGGCAAAGCTCATATCCATATACAATGCACAACTGCACTTCAATTCCGCACTTGGAGCACACTGGCAACCGGTCTTGGATTGCTGCTGTAAGGTTACTTTGAGGGAAGGAACTTGCATCCAATTTATAGATTAGAGCAGACTGCATCTCAGGGTTGCTCACTCTCCCAGATCTCACTCACTTCATGCTGACCTGGCTGCTCACAGCATTCCTTCCTTACTTGTCTTGCTTTGACATTTGAAATGCGATGTCTCAACCAGAGCTTGTGTGCTCACAGTACCTCTGTCCTGTTTTGCTGCTTAGTGCAGGTACAAAGCTGTGAAGTGTATCATACTTGTCAGATCTCATCAATCAAGGGGTTAGGCATGTTGCTGTATGGCAAATTGCTATTTAGTCAATCTCACAGCTACAGTGTTTGCCAGCACCCAGCATCACAAACACACAGCAAGTGCATCAACCAAATGACCGTGTCTCAAACCCAAGTGGGAGCAGGCCTCAGTTGGGTCAAGCGAGTGCTGCTGTTAGTCAGGAGGTGTCAGTACAAGGCAACATCTGTCTTTGGTCATTTGTCACTTGGAGCAGTCATTGTAGGAAACAGACCCCATGATAGTCTGGGGAGTGGGTCATGCTTTGACCTGAGTGTTAGTGGAATGAGTTTCAGGAGGAGTAGCATGGGCACTGTAGAGGTAGTGAGGTGGAGGGGATCAACTCCAGGGATTGTAGGCAGTAGCTTGTGATGTAAAGAATACAAGGGTGGTGACGGAAAGAAACTCAACACAAAAGTTGGGGAAAGGGGGTAGCATTTAGCAGGACATGGGATGCTGTGGGAGTAGGAGACAGCCAGGGATGAGAGGTGGACACCACCATTGTAGCCTGTGCAGCATGATGGTGGGCATCAACAAGCTATTGTGATGGGTGTCAGAGCCAAGATACACTGTTGGAGTCTTTATTTGAGATGGTGGGTAGAAACATGTGGGGCATTGATAATGATGAGTGATGGTGCTTGAGCTTGGAGCTCCTTATGATCAAGCTGAGCTTGGTTCTCTTGATGTCTAGCAGAACCTACATTTCCTTCAATAATCAATAGCTTAAAAAAAAGAGGCCTGCAAATGGAAAATGGTTGGGACCATGCCTGGAGTGGGGGGAGTCAGTATCAGTGTGCTGGCCAAAAATGCGGCTTCACATCCAAGTGACAGGAGGTCCTCTACAAGGGGACAATTTCCTCAATTTGGCAGCTGCACAGAGCAGCTTCACATTATTTGCAACAATATGCATGCAGTGTACAAGTATGTGGGTCGCAAATGCTGGTTACAAGCAATGCTGATCATGTCATTGGTTCTTGCGAATTCAAACTAGGCATCTCTGTGAAACAGAAGTAATCACAGGTAAACATAGGAGAGGCCCCTGCACACCATAATGCACAGAGCTCATGCATTGCATTCCTAAGGTGCACAGGGGCTTGGAATAGGTTCCCTCAACTCCTGACTAGTAAATACAATGCAGGGCTCTCTGATATACAATGATGCTTGAGTGATGGAAGGTTGGGCGAAGGTTTCGTTATCCAGGTAGCATTTAGGGAGTAGGACATCTATTTCCCACATGATTGGTGGAGCATGTGTCAAAATGAGGTCCTACATCAAAGATCTGAGATGAGTTGATACAGGCGACTTCTTGCAAGAGTGCTCCAGTCTCTCACTCTATGGGGAAGCGTGCAATGTCTTCATTGTTCGAGATGAGACTGTTGATTGTTCTCATTGCCAAGAAGTTGTTCTGTTCCTTATGTTCCAAAAAACATGCAAGCCTGATGATCTATCCACAGTCGGTATGATCATTGTAATTGCTATGATAGAACAAAGGTGCAGGGGGATGGTGGAGGAACAGATATGCCAGGAGACCCTGAACCAGCAGTAAACTGCTGCAAATGCTTAACAGCCTCCATATGAAGTGGTTGCAACTGAAGGGTTCCACAGGATGTGTTGGAGCCTCAGTAGGACCAGGGTCTTTCATCCTGGATGCCTTACCTCCACATAAGTGCAGTGTTTGTGCAGGTAAAGGATATACAGAACACTGGCTGAACTATGCCAGCTACTGGATCAGGACCTGTGCCCTGAAGGGTAAGAATCAAGGTGACAGCTGCTTTGAACATTTAAATAACTGGATCCTTCCAGAGAGAAATGGAGGGGCAATGTGTGATCTCTCAGGTGTCCACCCACAAACCCATCCAGCTTGTGGCTGATGCTACTTGTGCCATATCACACTGCTTTATCTCATTTCCCCATGTCAAGGTCAGTGCAGCAGCCTGGCCAGTAGGATTTGGTAACATAACTAGCTCCCCCAGGGGCAGGGTACCATTGACTGTACATGTAGGCGGCACAGTGGTTAGCATTGCTACCTCACAGTGCCAGGGATCTGGGTTCGA
The DNA here is from genome assembly GCF_004010195.1 of Chiloscyllium plagiosum. NCBI lineage: Eukaryota > Metazoa > Chordata > Chondrichthyes > Orectolobiformes > Hemiscylliidae > Chiloscyllium > Chiloscyllium plagiosum. Next base: position 27,722,556 of record NC_057722.1, on the reverse strand, counting down.
TTCCAGCCTTGGGCGACTGTCTGTGTGGAGTTTGCACATTCTCCCTGTGTCTGCGTGGGTTTCCTCCGGGTGCTCCAGTTTCCTCCCACAAGCCAAAGGTGTGCAGTTTCGGTGAATTGACCATGTTGAATTGTCCATAGTGTTCATCAATGTGTAGGTTAGGTGCATTAGTCAGAGGTAAATGTAGGGGAATGGGTCTAGGTGAGTAACTCTTTGGAGGATCGATGTGGTCTTGTTGGGCTGATAGGCCTGTTTCCACTGTGCAGGGATTCTATGTTCTATGTGCCACACTGAGAATGCCAGGTCATATTGCAGCTGAGTTCAGCAATAAAAAGGATTCCATTCCATCAATGTGTAAATGATCTGTGATCATCAGTCTCACTTCTTTAGAGTTTCACACCTAGCACCCTGCCATAACTCCTACATTCTTCAGAACATTGGTGTCCCTACTGCATTTCAGGTCCAGATGTCTTGCAGGGCCGGTTAATGGGGGACACGGGTTAGTCACCGTAACCATTGCTAATTATTCCATTGCACAACCCCTGACTTAGAACAAGTGTAGCTTGTTCTTCCACCAGGACCACAATGAGGATGACCAGCCGATAGATGTCCGATAGACGTCCTGCAGACCAGGTTCCCAGCCTGAACTGGTTTGAACAGGGCCTGCAATATACCATGGCAGACTGTGCCACACAACCCAAGAGCGCTGAGCTCTGCACAACTGGAGTAGGCAACAAGGGAATGTGATGGATGCTGAGGATCTGGGAGATTGGCAGCAGTCTTCTGAGGATAAGATCATTGAGCAGGAGAAACATCATCTTGTGCATAAGAGAGTGCAGCTTGATTAGGTGCTGTAGCCAGACAGGCAGTTGCAGTTGATGAGAGCTAGGTGCAGTAATCAATCATGGACTGGAAAATAATTGTTGCTCCAAATCAATGTAATTTGTTTGTAAATTCTGGGAAAAGCTTGCAGCTTGTCTTTGTTGGATTTCTGTTTGCTTTTAATATTTGTAAATAAAAGTCACATTTTTTAATCGTTTAAGGCTCCCATGAACATCATAGCCCCAGATTGAAACGGCCAACAGTGGTAAGATGCCAGGGTTCAACTATGTAGCGGGAAGTCTGGTAGATGGGAAGTTGCTGAGAACAGGTGAGTTGTGCAGTCTTGTGCTTAAACAGTCATAGATGTAGAAATGTACAATTGTATGGGCAAGGAAGAGTTAGTCATAATAGGGCTGTGAATCTTGGTATGGGTCCTTCCATTTTATTCTGCTATTTTAGAGTCTGCCCAACAATTTGGACTTCAGTTGGCTTGGGGAAAAAAAGACCAGAACACTAACTCTATATTCCGGTCCAGAGATGCTACCTCACCATCAGAATATTTCTCATGGCCTTTTTTTAAATTTTTGTTTCAATTCTCAATATCCTCAACATTTTCCTTATGCATTTGGCTGCAATATGCTTGGTTTGTCACTCAGCAATAAATTAGACAGGCCCAAGTAGAGTCTTGTGGACTCACTTGTAAGGAGAAAGTGAGGTCTGCAGATGCTGGAGATCAAAGTTGAAACTTTATTGCTGGAACAGCACAGCAGGTCAGGCAGCATCCAGGGAACAGGAGATTCGACGTTTCGGGCACAGGCCCTTCTTCACTTGTAAGGCAACATTAATTCCCATCACCACATCTTATTTATGCCTTTCTGAAGGAGGGGCACTGGACTTAAAATGTTACTTCTGCTTTCTCTCCACAGATTCTGCCAGATCTGTTGAGGTTCTCCAGCAATTTCTGCTTTTGTTTGTGTACTGTTGCCTTTCCTGGCAGAAAAGCAAATCTATTTTCTTCTGTTTGTACCATCCTTTAATACATATCCACATTTCACTCTCTCCTTTACCAACATTAGCTATCCATTTGTCCTTCGCTCTGAGCACCTTCACCATCTGTCCCACCTGCTCGTCCTTCCTCTGTCAGCAATATAAATGCAATCTTTTCAAGTCCCCTTCAGTTCTAAAGAAGAGTCTTTGGACTTCAAACATTTCCTTCTCCACAGGTGCTGCAGACCTGTTGAGTTTCCTGTATCATTTTCCGGTTTTATAATAGTTTAGGGAGTGCATTCAAATAGTAGCCTAGTAGCTGGTGGAATTCAAATTCAAATAATTAATTAATATACCTGGAATTGGAAGCTGGACTAGTCTCAATGATGGGTACTGACGTACTGTGAAACTACAATTAGCTGGCATAAAAAACGATTTTGGTCACTAGTGTGCTTTAAGGAAGGCGATCTGCTATACTTACATGGTCTCGTTGACCTGTGATTTACAACAGCATGGTTGGTTTTTAACTACCGTTACGGTCAATTAGGGATGGACAACAAATCTTATCTTGACCACTGACACCTATTTCAGTGAAAGAAAACTAAAACAACAACAATTTTGAATTTTTTAAAAAAATTTTTGTTTCTCAAGACGTAGATCTGTTTATCTTAAGTTAAATTCTGTTGCTAATTGGAGAGAAGAGAAGAAATTTCGGCATATGGAATACATGCACACCAAAGAATGATTAAACATTTAATTTCATCCTATTAGTGTTAGAAATAATTGTAAAATAATGAATGTGAAAGCTTTCGCATCTGCATGAATTATGCTCCATAACATGATCACTTTGGAGTTAGTTTTCCCTCACACTATTTCTGAATCTGGGCAATATGCTCACTTCCAACTGCTACTTGAAGTGGGAATTTGAACTTTTTCCACATTTAATGCTGGGCACACATTGCCAAGAACAGAATTTCCACAGGAAATAATATTAATTAGTTTAGAATAATAAAACTAAATGTTGTATCTCACTGAGGTAAGTACATTCAAAATCAAGTCCCACTATTCCTGGAGTCAACACATCAGTTAAAAGATCTTAAAAAGGTATTCTGATTTCACCAGTTTCTGATTTTCAGACTCATGTTGACCAGAAGTACAGACCAGATTTCTGTATTCAAGAATTACTATTTATATTAAGTAAGTAATTTCTAGCTACAGGTAAACAATTATGAACAATTGGCATATAGCTCTATTAATTAAACTTTTAATCCCTTTCTAAACTCCCCATTTCTTATACCTGCATGCACACACACAAAATATTGGTGTTACAAATAGAGGAAAACCTGCAAAAGCAGGCTAGCAAGCTCTGCTCACAGGTTGGTTCTAGTGTTGCTCAAAACACTACTTTGCGGTCTTCCTTCTTTAAATACTTCCATTGGTTTGCAGGAGGTACAGGAGCTGGTTGTCACTTAGAAAAATTCTTGGACATATTAATTAAAAGTCATAGCTTGCAACAACTGCTCCAGGTTCAATAAACTGGTTTTCTTTAGGCTTAAAATGGCTTTTACTGGAAGGAAAAGAGAGCTCTTGTAGAGACCTGAAGGATTTTCATAATCCTGTTCACACCCCCAAGCTGTTCAGCTACCTGAGAACCAATCACACAGTAAGCAGAAGATCTTTGTCATTGATTACTGGTCACTCATCCACAGACCAATCAGCTATTTGATGAATTTAATAGTACAAACCCCTCAGCTCCAGTTCATCTGCAATCATTCCTCAACTACTGCTCAAACCACCAGCTGTGTAAATGCTGCTAACAATGAGTGTTGGCATTCTGGTGTCTCCTTTCTTCCTGGTGGTGGAAATTAAATGAAGATTTGTACACTTGTTGTGTCTCATTGTGTCTCACACCTGCACACACACACAACATGGGTCTGGGGAAAATATAAGCACGACCACTGTTACCGCAATCTCCCTGATTGGTTTAACCAGTGTGGGTTGGCTGTCAGTTGCTGGGTGGGGTCCATCCAGGACTATAAATCTGTGCATGTTAGGACAACTGGACTAGCACCCCATGGCCTTGCTTTTGGCTTCCCCTTCCCAACCCACGAGAACCCCATTCCCCTCGCCCTTACCCAAGGATTGTTGAGGGATCATTGCAAGTTTTCAAAGCAAATAACCCAACAGTCATTTCTTTTTTTGTTTTTCTTTCTCCCACACTACAGTTGTTACCACTAACTTGCAATAATCCCTCAGCAATCCTTGGGTTTTAACATCATTCTTTTTCTATTTCTGTCCACAAAAAATCAGAAAAGTGAAAAAAGGATGTCTTTACAGAAATTATGAAAAAAGTAATGCGACGTTTTGAATGATCAATCATAACCAAAGTAAGGATGTTGGCAATGTTGCCTACTTCCATTTCAAATCACAGCCAGAGGGCCATTGTTAAAATAAACTTTTAATGGATTCCAGTAGCACATAGTGAATTGAATGCATCACTGTTTGTCTGGGTGGAAACCTCTCGGCCCAGAGGAGGTGGCAAAGGAACCTAATGAGCATGATGGTAGCAGATGAAAACCCTACCACCTTCCTGCTATACCTGAATTAAATTCTCGCTGGAAATTCACCTTTTTCTGAATATCCATAAACTCCACGAGTCCACAACAAACGCTCAATAGCAGCAGAGTATACTTTCGGCAAGATGCACTGCAGAAATTCACCAAAGATCATTAGAACTACTTTCCAAACCTATGACCACTTCCATTTGGAAGGACAAAGACAGCAAATACTTGGAAACAGTACCACTGACAAGTTCCCCTACAAGCCACTCACCATCCTGACTTGAAAATACATTGCCGTCACTGTCGCTGGTCAAAACGTAGGAATTCCCTCCCTAAGGGCATTGTGGGTCTGCCTATAGCAGATGGGCCTCAGTGGTTCAAGAAGGCCATCACTTCTCAAGAACAACTAGGGATGGGCAAAACCTGCTGGCCAGCTATCGACACCCACAACACACAAGTGAAAAAAAATGTATCGAGTTTCTACGAGGCTCGATTTGGGTTTGAGTTATCCCGTTGGGTTTGTCATTTTCATTGTGGCCACCCTGCCTGCTCCATAAAACCTTGGAGTTAAGATCCCTCAAAGAAGGGTAAAATTAGGATTCTTGCCACAGCCTTCTGTTCAGTGACTTCTGCTGAAAAGTAGGCATGTGGAATTTAGATACAGAAAAAGTTGTGATATTGTTTCCCTTGTATCAAATACCTCTTACACATATAGAATGGGAAGAATGAAATGCCTGAGGCTTGCTGTCCATGAAATCATAGTTAGTAATGGATACTAGCAAGGGAAGGGATCAAAAATATAGCCCAACAAATTCGGTGTAAGTGTGTACATTACTCAAACATATGGATTTAGTTGCTATAAGAAAACTGACTTCAAAACTTGGTCTGCAAAAATAAATTATTTTGAGTAAAATAAAAATGATAACACATTAAATGTATTTTTCAATGGGAGATCCATTGAATGAAGTCCAAGAAGAACACAGGATGTTATGACAAATTCCCCAAATCAATAGCAGACCTCCATGAATGCTTGTGACATCAAATTAAGAATATAACTTTTCCACGATACAATTTACTGCTGGATTTGGAAGTTTTTTTACAAGATTATATTGTACTTGGCTTAAAACTACCTGAACGTATCTTGCCAAATGGCCATTTCCTGTTCCATGAAAGAGTGCTATGCACACCTAATTGCAGAATTGCTCATCAAAAAAAGTTACATAAATCTGTTAAACTGTTTAAAACACATACATTTCTTTAACTTTTTTTTAGCACTTTTTATACATTTAAAATCATTTTCACTTGTTATATTATTTCTAGTCCCGCAAGTTGAATGTTTGAGCTAAATCAGTGAAAGCAATGGAAAAGGTTGTTGTGTTAGTGACACTGCCCAAGCTAAAACAAGAGTGAGGAAGTTATTGGCAATGTGACACAATTGTCTAAGAGCATGTAGTGAATATTTAACCAACTTAGTTAACCAATATTTATCCTTTATGAAGTTTGTATAAAATGGAAATGCTGTTATTCCAGTACACCTTTTGATATTAATTTGTTTTGTTTCTGCAAGTACACTCTCCCTTTTTGGAAGGTTCTTGAATGGGAAACAGAACACAGCATTCCTCTGCTGCACAGAAGGCTCGATTATGCATTGTTCTAAATGACTAGTTTCAAAATTCCATTTGCTGCCCTTTTTTAACCAGACCTCCAGTTTCCCGTTCTGGCTCTGAAGTGATCATGTTGCTGTTATAAAGTTTGAACATCAGCCATTATGAATATATAAACTAAAAATGATGCAAAGGTGAGAAAAGCATCTTAATCATTGATGTGCTGAATTGTTTCTATTGTTGGTTTTGGTTTCAAATACATATTAGTGCATCTTGTCTAAAATTTGTTTGTCAATTAAAGCTTTAATTGCTGAGGTGATTGTTCAAACATTGGGATGCAATATAGTCAATACATAAATTAACAAAGCTCTACTTGCTGATTTTATAGTGAAAGGATCTCTAATCAATTTTGAGTTTTCTGTGTTGATGTAAATGCTTTTTATTCATCTAGCAAAATATAACACACTTTTTTCAGGATAAAATGCACTTGAGTGTAAAACAGAATATGAGTGATTAAATCAGGTGTACTTAGGATATACACTATATCAATACACTATATCTATACTCATTAACTCGAATGGTGAAGTCAATGAAAATTCAAAGCACTCCATCTCAATAACAGGATGTTATCCAAAGCACTGTAAATTGAAAGGCCCATTTCTTTGATAACTATCCTATTACTACTGTCCAAATGCATAGGGTCTGTACAACTCTCTACAGCTCAATGCCTTTGGCAATGTTTAGATTTCATCATGAACTGGTCCTTTCTTCGTGACCATAGCATCTCACTTGTGAGTTGAATTTGTCATAACTAGTTGTTCACTGTGTGGTGTTTCAATCTGATTCAGTTCTGTTGTATTGTGTCTCTTTGGCTTTCTTATTGAAGTTTGTTTGTACTGGAAACTGAGCTCTTTTCAGTTTTTATAGCAGTAGAAGATATTTCTTCCAAATCAGTACAGTCACAGCTTTTCATTTCACTGATGGTTTGAAACAAATTTCTTATTTCAACGTAACTAACCTCAGGGGATTCTGCTTTTTGTTTAGGTTCTTTCATGAGCTTACGGAGCACTGTAAAATCTTCCACCAGCTGTTCCATTACCAGCTGTTGTTTAACCCCATCCAACTTTTAAATGAGATTGAGATCAATGCATATCTTTGTACTCAGGATTAAGAATACCTAGTTGTGAATTACCTATAGCTTTTTGAATATTTGGTGCCCTCTATGTTAGAGAGTAGCTTCTACTTTTAACATTATATATGAAGCTCTTGGAATGTGTGGTGAACTGCTATTAGCTATAAAGTGTTTTCTCAACTAAGGCACTGTATTTAATAACATTATGACACTCACTCCTATGTCTGACTGAGAATTTATGAGATGCCCAATGACATAAATGTTGGTTGCTAGAATGTTTCATCTGGGTCACAGTTTATCCAGGAAGTTTTTGTGTTTGCATACTATTGTTGTATCTCATTTACTCCTTGGTGTGTGTAATTCTTTATTTTTTTTTCTTTTCTGCAGTAGTATTTCTGCGACTGAATCTTCTGCATACTTTCTGAAAGTGACCCATTGATTTACAGGAAAACATTTGCTTTATAATAGCTGGGCTGCCTTGGCACCTTTGCTGCATCACTTTGACAAGGACATTTGGTGTCTGATCTCTGCCCAACCATTTTGTTGGCTTGTCACTTGTGTCTCTTATGGTTCTGTACCTTAAGAATTGAATGGATTCAAAGACCTCCTGTGCTCATCATGATCATTGCCCATCAGGATTGATCTGTGTTAGCTCTGGAACTCTGCTTCACTCACGATTTGAATGGCTTTCTCGAGTTCAGGTTTCTAAGGGACTTTAATAAATCTGATAAATATTCATCAGTAATGTCTACTACAAATCTGTTTTCAGAATCCTGACAATGTTATTGAAGTTGCAACTCTCCACTAGTCTGTACAGATCATCAGTAAAGTCATCTATAGATTCCCTGGATGTTGAATTTGTCTGTAAATCATGCTCTTTCAAAAATTTTGTTCATTCTGAAATTTAAATAATTGCCAAAGGTATTCAATATCTATATTTAATACGTCTGTTGTTTCTTTTACCCTTAGTGCGTAATGACATCATCAAATATACTCCCAATTATGTACAGAAGTCTATCTACTTGTTCAGCTTTTAACTTAATATCCAGTTTAAAAATGAATCTATTCCTCAAGAATGGTTTTCTCCAGGACATGCAATTTAACTTTGATTTGACCCATCTCTGAAATTAAATCTCCCTGGCAGTACTATTTTGGATGACACTGCTTCCTAATGTGATATGGTATTTCATCTGCCTTCGCTGCTGTACTGAAGGAATTTCCAACTTTTTGTTTGTACTGAAGTATCCCCCCAAAATGTCCATAACTAGAGCAGAATTGGTCATTTCTTTGAATTGCCCCAAATTTATTTGCTTTAAATAATTAGGTTCATCATTTCTCCTGCTCTCCACTCCTTTATTTTGCAAATTTCTTTACTGGCCTTGCTATTTCCATTTTACTTATCCCCGTCGGGTGGTATCCATGCCCTGTGGTGGTGATGCATGGTTTTAACTGATCTTTTAAATTCTCACCTTCTCAGCCTGAATTACTGCGACATTTAAAGTAACTCAATTTTTCCTCTGTTTTCTTAAAAATTAGGTTTGGTCTCACGAAATCTCAGAGGCCTATTTAATTATTGGCTGGTTTTGGTCCCCACTCTCATTGATTGCCACCTTGTAATGCGGTTTCATATTTCCCTGGTTTGCAGTGTAGATTCTAAAAAGTGCTTTGCATGTAATTCTTTGAAGAATTCTTCAGTGTTGAGCATTGACATGAGGTATTTTGGGGTCCACTGGCTTCAGCAATCAGGAATATGTGGTCCTTAATGGCGGTTGTGTCACCAATGTGCTTATCTCATTCAGATTGGGTGCTGCAAACTTAACTCTTCAGATCTCATGCTGACCACCATGTTGCATGTGTAGCCACCTGTATCTTCTGAGTCTGCAGGTTCTTTTTCTGCTTATGTGGTCCAGTGTGTGTGAGGGTAGCCACATTCTGACTATTAATGATTATAGTCGTATTGTGCTGTTATGAAGTCGAAAGAGTGTATGTTCATTTTAAGGTTGAAAGTGTTTTCTGAATTATAAAGTAAATTTAAAGTACAGCCACAGCTGCCTAAACAGAACAGCTAAGAGATGGCCTGTTCCAAAATAGATACATGAAAGAATTGGCTGTTAAACGGACCCCTGAGTTTTGGTTCCGTTTTGACAACAATTCACGTTTAACCAATTAATATAAACTATGCCCAGGACACTAAAACCCAAATGAGTTTAAATTTATTGTATTGGCAACATTGGACCAATGAGAGGGAATGATGTTGGGAGTATAAAAAATAGGGGTCTTTTGAAAATTGGTCAGAGCAACTGCCATAGAGCTGGAGAGCTAACTGCCTGTCTAATATGAAAAACTCTCAAAGAAATCAGAAAGCACTATCTATCAAAAGGTACCTTTTCCTGTTAAAAAAAAACTTGCAGTAAAAAGAAAGAAGAAGACACAGGGAGAGGACAGCAGAATCAGAAGACCAGAAGGAAGACAGCATGTGTGACTGTGTGGACTTGAGATTAAGTTAATGCAATGTTTAATAATTTTTAGTGAGTTTTGAGAGGATTTGTAGCTCAGGTTGACGTTCTGGATGTAGATTTGCTCGCTGAGCTGGAAGGTTCATTTCCAGACATTTTGTCACCCTACTTGGTAACATCTTCAGTGGGTTGGTGATGTCATTTCCTGTGGTGATGTCATTTCTTGTGGTAATGTCATTTCCTGTTCCTTTTCTCAGGGGGTGGTAGATGGGGTCTAACTCGATGTGTTTAGATCGCATCTACCACCCCTTGAGAAAAAGAACAGGAAATGACATCACCAACCCAAAGAAGCCCAAACATATAAATAGAAAGCAGGAATCATCAGCAGTTCTTCACCCGGACGCCCACTGAAGATGTTACCAAGTAGGGTGACGAAATGTCTGGAAATTAACCTTCCAGCTCAGCGAGCAAACCTACATCCAAAATGTTTAACAATTGCGTTAATCGAACAGCATATTGATAGAATTGTGTTCAGTTAAGGGATAGTGGTTAGTTAGGGGAAAGAGTGTTCAGTTTCTTAATAGTTTTGTTTAATGTTCACCATTAGAGTAAGGAAAATAAATTATTATTTTTCTTCAAATAGTGGAAATTAGCAGTTCTCTTTCACTCACTCACATGTTTTAACAGATTACGAGGTGAGGTGAGCTTTTCTGGGTGTTTGGTTTTAATTAACAGAGGGGTTCAACCTCCGCATTGTAAGAGTGTTAGCAAGATGTAGTTTGTTGCATCTCTGCACCTATTTACTAATTATAATAGGCTCGACATTACTATAATGATGGTTGGGAGGACTGAGCCTTGGAGATGTCTCTTTCTCTCTCTTTTTTTTTCTCTCTCTTTTTCTCTCTTTCTTTTTCTCTCTCTCTTTCTCTTTCTCTCTCTTTCTCTCTCTCTCTCTCTTTCTCTCTCTCTCTCTCTCTCTCTCTCTTTTTCTCTCTCTCTCTCTCTCTCAGGAGATTTTACTTTACTCTCCCTGATGACATCATCACAGTGGGTGATGATCATTGTAATCAATTTCAGACTCTTCCAGACCCACATACAACAGATACTCCCTTGTGAGGCTGCACCGCAGCCCTACTTTTCTTGACTTCTTGGATGGCATCAAACCTTTACCTAAGTAATATATGAACAGAAATTTGTGGGTGAAATTTGTCTTCAGTGAAAGCATTCCATTGATTGCAAATGAATAGCTCATTTTGTACTGTGCCTGATTTTCTTTTCCTTACCTTCAGTGAGCATAGGAAATCTACTAACATGTAGTTAAAGTTGTAGTAACAGCTCAATGATTATACGGAAATGGAACGTACATGGGAATTCTGTTTGTCTCTGTCCTATGTCATTCAGCCTGCCCCATCTGTTGCATGTCACAAAAGTCAAATTTCTCCCTCACAATATTTACAACTGGAACTAAAATTGTAATATTTGCTTAGAATAAAATCCCTAACTGTGAAATTGTTGATTCCGAAAAACAATAATAACTTACATTTTTGTTGTCTATTTCATGGAGACAAAAAATGTTTTACTGATTTCCTTTCCAAATCACTCAGAATGAACAGTTATTGAGATCACCTTCTTCTCTGCTATCAAGTTCAGAAAGAAATTGGACAATTCCTCCTTCTGACAGACAGCTATTCTACAGACCAGAGAGAACACATAAATACCTGTCTGCTAGTGTCTATGGTTCAACTGTGTATGATCTCTCAGAGAAGGATAGAATACGCAATCGCGCCACAGATATTCAGCTGGGTCGACCAACCAGATCAAGGTATTGTTGAAATTAACATTATTTTTAGTCGATGATTCTTAAATGTTTTGATGTTGCATTAATTAGTTAATGTAAACTTTTGTTCTAATTAAACTAAAAGCCACAAGTTGAGTTGTGCTTCTCCAATCTTCTTCTCCCCTTTTTTCTCGAAAGGAACGTGGAGATAGAAACATTGAGGGACAAGAAATGTTGCCAGGAAAGACTGTTGACTTACCATTGGCAACCAATCCATTATGATTTTCAGGCAGTCAGGGAGGCAAATGCAATGTTAGCATTCGTTTTGAGAGAGCTAGAATACAAGAGCAGGGATACATGGCTGAGACTGTACAATGCCCAGGTTAGACTGCATTTAGAATATTGTGAGCAGTTTGGACCCCATATCTAAAGAAGGATGTGCTGGCATTGGAAAGGGTCCAGAGGAGGTTTACAAGAATAATCCTTGAAATGAACTGCTTGCAATATCAGGACCAGTTGACGACTCTGGGTCTGTGCTTGATGGAATTAGAAGAATGAAGGGGACGGGGTTCTGATTGAAACTTACAGAACACTGAGAGGCCTGGAGAGAGTGGACTTGGAGAAGATGTTTTCACTAGTAGGATAGACTTGGCATGAGGGCACAGTTTCAGAGTGAAAAAAAAGACCCTCTGTAACTGAGGAGGAATTTCTTCAGCCATTGAGTGGTGAATCTGTGGAACTCAGAAGGCACTGGAAGCCAAGTCATTGAGTATGTTTAAGACAGAGATAGATAGGTTCTTGTGCATATCAGCCATGATCAAATGCAAGGCCAAACTCAGTGGGCTGAATGGCCTAATTCTGCTTGTACATTATATGGTCTTGAGATCTATCCTGCACTCTAGGTTGTACATATGTGGAGGTGCTCATTTACAGCACTAATTACAAGGATCATACTCTGAATCAAATAAAGCTGGGAGCATGTCCAAATATGATATTTTACTTGTTATTAAAAGCTTTCTTACTTTCATTTCCTTGCTGCTTCATGTGCTTGTTACATTTCCCTGAAATTTCAACCTGCAAATTAATTGCTCCACTGATTATAGCAATCTATTGGGCCTCGTGCAGACATCATTAGGTGAGTGGATGTCCTGAACCCTCCCCAGACTGTTATGTCTTCCTTTAATTTTAGCTCCATTTAGTCAGCATACAATACATTTTATTCAATAATTTGGATTTTTTGAGTTCCTTGGCATTTTGCACACCACCCCGCCCCCCATCCCCTCGTGTATTTTATTGGCAATAATGGCATTCCTACGTATCAAAAAATGGTTGAGTGTTGACATGTTCTGCTCAACTTTGACACCACTTGACATGAGCACACAAGCATATTCTGGATAGCAATCAGAAGCAGGAATTGATATTTGTTACCGGCCTAGTAGAGACCATGCTTCTGGGACCTTGGACTGTATGGGTAGGGTTGAAAAGATATACATGGAAGCAATGGATCAGGGGTCTGGAACGTTAGTGTTGATACCTTGACTATTTTATTCTCGTATACAATTCTTTTCCACTTAATGGCGGCCAAAAACAAATTGCATCCTAATTTGCTGAGCACTTGATTCGAATATGCATACAATGCAATATCAAAGCTTTAACCTAGCAAGGTTTTGCTGTTGCATGTCACATCCTTAAGAAGTGAAACATAAGACTTATAGGATGTTGCACCAGTGACAAAAAAAGGTACATTTTCAATCAATTACAGCACTGTTTTATTGATTCAAGTAATAAAACAACCTGTACACAACCTTACATGCTGCCTTTTTCAAACATCACTGCTTTTAACTATAGTTAAAAAAAATGCTTGGATTCTTAAATAAAAAGTTTTAATGATGTTTAGCTTTATTATGAGTAGGTGCTGGTAAATGTTGTGATTTCTCAGTTTTTCTTTTTGCCTAGTCTTCTAAGAGCCAAATATTGTTCTCTATCAACATTCAGTGACCAACGCAGCAGAGAAAAGGAACAAAGTAAGTTGTGAAATAAATTGTATCATGTTATATTCTGTGTTGAAACTCATTGATAATGAAAAAAATTTACATGTCATTAATGACCCTTTCCAGTGTTATGTAATTGTATGAATGTACATTCTGTTACAGATGGGTCTGGATTTTTATAATCTTGTTAGGTTTAGAGTGGGCATGAGATTGAGTGTCACACATTGAGGCAGTAAAACTATGTCTAAATTGTTGTTTGTGAGTCTGGACTATATCTGTGACAGCAAGACTATCCTAAAAAAGCACACCTACAAAAAGATAACTCTGTCTTGAATCTCTGATGTTCAGATTCATTGAGCTGTTTGAGAGTTGGAGACATTCTGGTGCATAAGAGAGATACGTATCTGAACAGTTTGCTCCAATCTTGATCTCATTTTGTAGAAAGGCACAGTTCCATTCTGGAGTTGATGTGACAAAAATGATCTTATCTAATAGGTACAATATACTTGCTGCTTGGGATGATACAATTAAAGACTGTCAGAAGGACAACTAAAATTTGACCATGGTAACTCATTGCAGGTGGCCAAGGGTTTGAAAGGAGGAGGAGAAAAGTAATTTGGTAGCTGTTGGGACTTGATAATTACTTGCCTGGTGCTGAGGTGAGGGACATTTGAAAGTAACTTGAAAGGATATTGGAAGTATGGGGAAGAAGCACTGTGATCCATGCTGGGATTAACAACATAAGGAAGAGTAGGCCGGAAGTCCTGTTTAGAAAGTACAGGAAAAAGAGCTTTATTAAAGAGCAAGGACTCACAGGGTTTAACCTCTAGATCACTATCTAAAACACATGTAATTTGATGTAGAAGTAAGAAGGTTAGCATGTGCCTGAAAGAATGGTATGAAAAAGAGGGGTTCCACATATTCCACTTTAGCAGTTCAAAAACAAACAGAAGTTAAGAGAGTAAAATATTACTGAGAAATTGTGCTTTAAGCAGTAATTGTGAAGGAAAATCTGAAGAGTGTAAAGTAGTTAAACTAGAAGAAAGAAATAAAACATGTAGGGACTTGTGGTACTAATACTGCTGCTTCGAAGCCAGGTCTTGTTAGTCATGGAGAGCTGAGCCATTGGTGTAGTTAAGCCAGGGTGCATTGGAGTTAATCCCCAGCCTGTCTAAATAAGGAAAGTAGTCGCAAGCAGCGCATCCAGCTGTAATCCACCTGCCAAGCCTTAAAAAGATATGGTTTATTTGAATGACAAAGGAGCAGGGTGATTAGCCAGCATTGTGGTGATCACTTAATGTATGAGAAAAATCAAAATTAACAGAGAGAATTAAGAAATATGTGAATGAAGTATTAGAGCAAAAGGGCAAGTGAGGATATATGATCCAAGTTATTGTTAGGAATAAATGCTTTATATATAAGAATTCCAGGTAGAAATTCAACATGGAAGCCATGGTGTGGTAACATGGGTGCAAAACAATCAGGATTGTAAACTGAATAATTAAACAGGTCACAACATCTACAGTAACAATAGGAAAAGTAAGGCAGTGGGATAAACAGCGTGAACAATTCAAGGATGAAACACTTCAATGATAAGCTAGAATATATAAGGAGAGGTTAGCAGGCATTGTAGAATGGGTTTACTTAAGGAATAGAAAAGAATTTAAGACTAGCGGGTGTTGCCATTAGTCGCCTGTTATCAGGAGAGGGATGGTAAAATGTAGAAATGTAGAGATTAGACACACTTTTAACAAAAGTACAGTGGTTCAATGTTGGATTTGAAAATTTTATTAGATAAGCAGAATAACTCATATTTGAAAAGTTCTGATTTACCACAATAAAATGCCCTAAAACCAAGTAAGCATGAAAGATTGGATTTAATAATGAGCAATTAACCAGACTTTCTTTGTAATCATTCATGGAATATTGGTGTTGCTGGGAAGTGGCATAAACTGCTAAAGGTCATGTGGGATAGGGTTGATATGAATGTTCTATATCAAATGACGCAAGAGACAAAGGCACTGCTTATTCAAACAATGCAAAGGGTTTTATTAGTTATGTGCATTCATAGCATTTGAAGAGTCTGTCTCCATGATTGTACATAAAAGTCACGCAACACTAGGTTATAGTCCACAGGTTTATTTGGAGGCACTAGCATTCAAAGCACTGCTTCTTCTCCAATGGTCGTGAAGCAGGACCATAACACACAGAATTTATAGTAAAAGATTACAGTGTCATGCAGCTGAAATGATAAACCTCGATCAAGTCTTTCATCTTTTAGAATGCATTTGCTCATTTCAGTTATTTAATAAGTAAATCCCAGAACTTCTTTTAAGTCACATTCTCAAGATAAGATTAGATTAGATTAGATTACTTACAGTATGGAAACAGGCCCTTCGGCCCAACAAGTCCACACCGACCCGCCGAAGCGCAACCCACCCAGACCATTCCCCTACTTTTACCCTTTCACCTAACACTACAGACAATTTAGCATGGCCAATTCACCTAACCTGCACATTTTTGGACTATGGGAGGAAACCGGAGCACCCGGAGGAAACCCTGCAGACACGGGGAGAATGTGCAAACTCCACACAGACAGTCGCCTGAGGCGGGAATTGAACCCAGGTCTTTGGCGCTGTGAGGCAACAGTGCTAACCACTGTGCCACCGTGCCGCCCCAAATAATAACTTCAGGTTTTCTAATAAAATGTGCCATCTCAGGTCAGAGAATGCATTAAAGGTGTAAGGTTAAAGCCCGTCTCTGTCCCAATCTTGGTTCTATTTCTAACGTAGGATTTATAGAATATTACATGGATTGACTGTAAGTTATGCATTTTTTGAGCAAAATAGAATGTACCTACAAATATAATTCTGCAGATACAAATTCACTCCATAAACTTATAAATGTGTGAATGCAAGTGAGATAGTGAGTGTGTGCATCTGAATGTATGCATGTGGGTATGAGTGCATGTGAGAGAGTGCGTTATGTGTGCGTGCAGGAGAGAGTGAGTGAGTGTGTGCATGTGAGTCACACACCCATACCTACACTCTCACATGTACACACTCTGTCTGTCTGTCTTGCACGCACACACATATAAGTTTGTGGGGTGAATTTGTATCTGCAAAATTATATTTGCAGGAACATTCTGTTTAGCTCAAAAATACATAACCTACAGTCAATCCATATAATATTCTATAAATGTCTCTTTAGAAATAGAACCAGTCTGACTCAAGATTGGGACAGAGATGGACTTATCCTCACACCTTTAATGCATTGTCTGAGCTGAGATGGGACCTTTTGTTAGAAAAGCTGAAGTTATCTTGAGAATGTGACTTGAGAAGTTCTGGGATTTACATATTAAAGAACCAAAATGAACAAACTCATTCTAAAAGATGAAAGGTAGTCTAGGTTTATTATTTCAGCTACACGACACTGTAATCTTTTGCTATAAATTCTGTGTCTTATGGTCCTGCTTCACAACCACCTGATGAAGAAGCAGCACTTCGAAAGCTAGTGCCTCCAAATAAACTTGTTGGACTATAGAATCACAAGAAATTCAAAATGATTACAGTACTTCATGACTCCTTACAAGACAAATGCATCTCTGGTTGATACACTGAGAGAAGTGCATCCTTTTGTGGGTTAGTCAATTCTTCCCCAGTATGCATTCCATATCACTTGTGTTGTTTGTCTAAATAATTAAGGCCCTAACAGTGCCAATTATATAGTAATGGGGTCTTTTATGCTAAAAACAGGTCTCCATTTTATCTGCTTTTACAACTTTCAACTTGGGCCAAAACATTTCTTTCGAGCTTTATAACATTATAGTGGCCATCCTCCCTTTGTGACATGATTTCCCCTCAACCTATCTACCGTCATCTGTCCTTAACCAGATTAAAGATGATTTCTATCATTTACAGACATTATAGTGGCTATATCCCCTTTGTGTGATAAAAATGATTTGCTTCCTTTGTCTGTGTGCAGGTGCAGAATTCAGGTTAAATGTGTTACTACCCCTCTCAGTGCCTCCAGCTGTGTTTCACCTCTAGTATCTGAGCTAACTCATATTTCTATATTTTTTACTTCATGTAGGTCCATCCACAGTTAAAATCTCAATGGTGCTTGAATATTTATCTAGTAGCAAACAGGGTATATTTCAGTTCAGTGTAGTTTTTAAAAGAAAGAAACGTGAAACAGCTACTAATGTTTAGATTTCGCTAAGGCTAACTTCACTGTGATGGGACAGAAACTATCCATGAATTGAGTAAGTCTGTTAATCAGTAAAATGTCTGAAGATCAGTGGGATATATTCATAAAATAATTTAATGAAATATAAAACTATTGCTGATCCCTGAGGGGTAAGATCTTTACTTTTCAAAAACAACCACTGACAACTGAAGAGGCTAAGAGAACAATATAACCAGAAGTGAATAAGCATACAAAAACATACAAAATAGAACAGATCTGAGCAAACAGAAGAGATACAAAAAACAACAAAAAAGACTCAGTGGAAAGAAACTTGCAAGGAATGTCAAAACCAATACAAAAAACTTTACAATTGCAATAGGACAGTTTGGAAGAATTATCTTCCACAAAAGGTGATTGATGCTAGATGAATTATTGATTTTCAAATCTAAGATTGACTGATATTTGTTGATCAAAGGTCTTAAGAGATAAATGGCTAAGATAGACATATGGAATTAGTTAATAGATTGCTCAATCATTGAATGGGTGAACTAGAGTCCAAGGGTGAATTGGCTACCCCTGTTCCTGTGTTGATGTCCTATGTCCCCGTTCCTGTTTCCAGAAACATCCTATGCTTCTGGTGTAATTTCTAGCAAAGTTTTTAGTTTGTAGCAATGACTGGTGATAATGATGACAGGCAAAATGATTAAATGCCACTTAACCTTGTAATTAAGGGGTGGAATAGCAAGAGGAACAGTGATAAATTTCGGGGTTAAAGACTGGCAAGGTGAAGGTGGACTTCATACTGGTAGAACACTTTAAACGTGCTCTTACAGAAATATAATGGGTTTAAATTACCGATATGGCAGGAGCTGGACAGAAGCAATCAAGTGCTAATGAACATTGAGAAAGTAGGAACAGTGGTTATCAAAGTCCCCATGCCATTGCCATTCTCATTGTAAGTTAATGTGATATGGAATGAATTACTGAAGCTTGATATCAGTTACCACACGCTCGGCTTTTCAATTCATTAGTTCTTTTTGCTTGAAATACTGTCTGCTAACTCAGCATCCAATGGTTAGGCTTTGTCCCTAAATAAACAATAATTAAACTGATTGAAGATCATTAAATTTTTTAAAAGTGGCACACCTGCTTGACTTCTGAATGAAAAAGATAAGCATTCATATCTTATTACAAGAAACCGAGAAGAATAGAGAACATTTTAGTTTATAAAACAAATCTATTTATGAGAAAGGGAAGGAGAAAACTGTGATACTGATGCTGCATTTGTAATTTTGTGGTCTGGCAATGTTGCTTTAAATCCCACCGTGGGATCTGATGGAATTTACATTGAAAGAAAACAATCTGGGTCAATTTGCAAAACCACTGTGGTGACTAAGAAACTATCTTTTCTTTTTGTAAAATTTCAGCTAGATCGCTTCA
This sequence comes from Chiloscyllium plagiosum, assembly GCF_004010195.1. Classification (NCBI taxonomy): domain Eukaryota; kingdom Metazoa; phylum Chordata; class Chondrichthyes; order Orectolobiformes; family Hemiscylliidae; genus Chiloscyllium; species Chiloscyllium plagiosum. The sequence goes on along the minus strand of NC_057722.1, from coordinate 27,703,598 downwards.
TATCCTTGAGAGAAGGAATCTGCTAGCCTTAACTGGTCTGGCCTACATATGATGCTCAGCTCGATATTGCTGAGCTTTTGTAATTAACTGTATGCTGATTTATACATTCTAAGTCTGAAGTTAATCAATAGATTTATTTTCAAATAAGCCTGTAATATTTGATATGAAGGAAATCCAATCTGATGTCCATTATGAAGTAACATGCTTGAAAGCTATGGTAATATATAAACAAAACACTTTTCTGGGAGATTAACATTTTCTTCATATAATTTGGTCAGCTTATTTGAATTGAAGCCAAAAGTACTTTTGGCTTCTGAATTAATTCATAAAGTCTTTTTTTTGATCAAGGAGCAAATAAAACATTCCTTGTGTTCTCAAATTGTATGCTTCTGACATGTAAAGATGTTTGTGCCATTATCAGGTTAATATTGGATGAATAACACAATTAGGCAATGACCTTAGCACAATAGTAATGACATGAGATGAGGAAATCTGAAGAAGCAGCCTACCTCTCTGAAAATGAGTTCAAATCCCACTTTGGATTTGAATTAAGTTAATAAATCTGTAAATTAAAGAAGCTTGTTCATGCAACCATTCTTGTTAAGGGAAGGTAGTCTGCTATTCTTACTTACTGTGGCCTGCATGTAACTCCAGCTCACAAAGCAATGTGGTTGACTCTATTCAGGGGCAATTGCAGCAAGTGGCTGGCAAAGCCAGAGAGAACTACACTCTATAAAAGAATAAAAGGGAAAAAACTACTTGACAGGTGTTCTTTGACCATAGTGACTGCAATAAAACATAAATAATTAACAGGGATAGTTTTATTTCATAGCAAACATTCAGGAAGTTGGTATAAGGACTGTAAATGGCCATTTAAGCGAAGTTCACTTTGTATAACATCTAGCTTACATTTTAATTTTCTGGTTTCCCCGGCCAAAAAATATTAACAGGATGTTTAACCACGTGAGACAAAACAAAGAAAACTGAATCTATTCTCTCCAACATTCATGTGCACATATGGTCTATTCAGCATTGTTACAGAAATTATCAAGAGGCATGTTGACTAATTTTTTATTTGTCAATCCTGAGGACACTAAGGCTCATTCTAAAACTCCTACCGCTATCACAGTTGAAAATAGCTAATTGAAGACAGATCAAGATAAACCTGCACTCTTACTGATCGAGTTCGAGATGGTACATTTACTTATGGATCCATGAGGGATTTGTGAGGTTTATGGGACACGTTCCTGGTACATTTAATTCAACTTGTCCTTCCATTTTATTACAAACAATGTTTAATGCTTCATTTTCTATGTTTATTACTGTAAAATGTGACCTCATATTTCGCACTTGATCGCTAAATGGATAGCAATTAAAAAAAAGCCATTCATTATAAATTATGTAAGTTCTGACCTTCATGAAAGCCAAGTATGTCTTAAAATGCAGTACAGAGAAGGTATCTCGTCAGGAATGAAGAGTTATGACGAGTCCTTCACGTTTGGAAAGTACACATAATGAATCAGTAGATTATGAAAGTGTGTGTACAGTGAAAGGAAATTTGGACATTTTTGCTGGCCAATGAGTTGGCCATTCTATGAATACCTACTTCCCAGTTAAAATTTAACCATCAGCCTTGGATGTACTTAACACCTGTGCAATATGTGTCACAAAGAAAATCTATCGATCTAGCCTCGGGCGACCATCTACGTGGAATTTGCACCTTCTCCCATGTCTGTGTGAGTTTCCTCCGGGCACTCTGGTTTCCTCCCACCATCCAAAGATGTGCAGGTTAGGTGGATTGGCCACCCTAAACTACCCATAGCATTCAGGGATGTGTAGGCTAGGTGAATTAGTCAGGGCTAAACGTAGAGTAATAGGATGGGGAATAGGTCTGGGTGGGTTACTCTTCAGAAGGTTGATGTGAGCGTGTTGGGCTAAATAGCCTGTTTCCACACTGTAGGGATTCTATGATATATGGTTACTGTTTTATTGACAATGAAATAAACTTCATAGTCCAGTTTTTTTTCACCTACAGAACCTGTTGATTGCTCTCATGAGATTGTCAGCAGTCAGATCACAGTGTATCAGTGCTTACTGAGATGAAAGCGTAATCTCAGTGTTCAGTGCTTTTGAAGTCCATTTATTTTAAATCAGAATACAGGATTAACATGGAAATGGGAGGTTACTATTTTGTCAATGCATCTTACCTGGATGTTTTTTTGCTGTGTTGGCTGTTGTCATTCAATGCCTTTCACATGTTCCCACTACTCAGGCCCACAGTGTATTGGGTTTGACATGTGTTCATCTGATTGCTGCTGTGTGCTCAGTCAGAACAAGTTGAGCATCTGCTTTAATGCCCATCCAAAATATCTACTTATATCATAAGCTTTCCTTTCTAGTTCTCCCAAGTATTTCATCTAACACTGGCAAACCGTGTGATATCATGTAAGGTTGGCAGTATCAAATTTTTCAAAATTTCATGAAGCCAATTGTGAGAAATCTGCAATACTACAAATTATATAACCAATTACAGTAGTTTAAATAAATCTTGACATGATTTTAATTTTCATTAATCAATGTTATGATGATATTCAAAGATTAATTTGCATGTTGCTCCCTCAGGGTTGTTTCAAATTTGAATTACCAGAATCATTCGCACAATCCTTCAGTGTTGATTTGTGAAATGCTTAAAACAAACATTGTATTTCTGATGGAAATGGTTTTGGTAGACGGTCACTCCAGATTTGAAGTATTGATCTTGAGAGTAACATATTATTGAACTTCATTCGTGAGTGAGCCAGGAATACTTGCTTCCTTTGCTAGTGGTTTTGGCTGCTCAGAATATAAAATGTCAGTTAATAGAAATGTTTAAGGAGTGAGAAAAATGATAAAAATCCATGTAAATAATATGTAGCTCATTTTGTTCAAAATGGAATATTATACAAAGATCTTAATAATAATAATATTATTTTTGGGAACATTACAAGTGCAATTTAGCACCACTGTTCCAGCACACATCCTAATTAAAATTGAATTAGCTATATTATTTGTTTTCTGTGTTGTGATACCAATGACTACTAGCTTGTGGTTAGACCAGTTTGTTGTCACCACCCTCTTTCCTTGGCTGGAGCAAAGGGCCTACTTGGTTTCTAATGGTGAGTCTTAATGATAAGAGGCTGTTTTCTTAAATGAGGGTATGTAGCTTAAATGTAGTTTATTACATGATAGCAATCAGACATAACTTAAAAGTAAGTTAGCCATTAATGCTGAGACTGAGAATATATTGTAAAAAAATTGTCTGAAAAATTGTAAGCCATTCTGCTTTTTCCCCACCCAAGTTGATATGACATCATTATATTGGGTAGAGCTTAATATAATGTCCAACATTAACCCTATTGTACCACTGACTTATACAATATGGTTAACATTACATATTCATGTATAGAATACATTTACCATTAACTCATCTTCCCACAAGTTTCCGATTTTACAAATTCAAAAAATTTGGAGGTTTCATAATTCTTCCAAAACACCTTCTGTCCAGGTTTTGAAGTTGGGAAAGTCTCTAGCTTCAGAACTGTTACTATTGATTCCGTGTTTGACTCTGCAGTGGACTATAAAATCATTCTACACTGGAGGATCTATTATCTCTTGGACATCCTTCGCTGAGGTCAGTGTTCCTGTTAAACTGTTGGCAAACCTTCATTCTCAATCTTGTAATACATCAGTGTTGAAGTATTTCAACTTATATCTTGAATATCTTTATTTAGCTTCTGTTGTATATTGCTGATCCAAACATGTTCACATTGTCAGTAATGCTACTTGAAGTTTGCTGATGACTTAGCTGTGTCATCAGTTGCAATAGAAGATGAAGAATTACAATATTCCTCTTGGCATGTTGTTTCATCATAAGACCATAAGATGTAGGAACATACATTGGCCATTCATCCCACCAAGTCCGCTCTGCCATTTAATAGGATCTGATAATTCTCAATTCTACTTTCATGCCTTTTCCCAAATTCCTTGATTAAAAATGTCTATTTTGACCTTGAATTTGCTTAATAATCTTCCATAACAGCCCTTTGTGGTAAAGAATACCACAGAATTATTACCCTCTGAGAGAGGAAATTCCTCCTCACCTCTATCTTAAATATATGACCTTCATTCTGAGATTATGCCCTCTGGAACATAAAAAAGACTTCTGCCTTCCCTGTGTAGTTGCAGAATTTGATTCTATTGGCAGCATGAATCAATTCTCTTATGCCAACATAAATAATTGCAAAACAGCAGTGACCCGGACTACTATCTGGGTCCAGGCAGGCTCTGACTAGTATTGTGGCCTCCAATGACAATCTACAGGCAAGAGGATTCTTTTTCTTTTTGGGTTTTGCCATTTGTCTAGAAAGCCTGATGAAATCCTATACCAGCTCTCCATTAGCTGATTATTTAAGGAATAGTTTATCACTGGATTGTTTGTTCTCTGACTAACTTACCTTTGCACAGATTTGTCAGAAGTTGGTCTCTCTTTACCTGTTTACTTTCTATTGCAACTGGTTAAATTCCTTTGCTATTTCAAGATTTTTGAGGATGTGATTAGTCTTAAAGTACTTATCAGAAGCTGATTACCATGTTATATGTTTTGTGATGTCAGCCACTAACACTTTGCTGCCACCATCCAATTTTTTTGACTGTGTTTAAGGACCTACTTGGTTTACAGTGGTAGACCAAAGCCACTAATGAGTCTTAATAAGAAGATGCTCTTATTGTATCCAAGGTGTAGGTGGACCTTCTCCACCGCCAAACTCTAGCCGCCCAACACCTGGAGGAAGAACGCCTCATCTTCTACCTTGTGACCCTCCAACCACATGGGATCAATGTGGATTTCACCAGTTTCCTCATTTCCCCTCCCCCCACCCTCCCCCATTCCTGATGAGGAGCTCATGCTCGAAATGTTGACTCTCCTGCTCCTCAGATGCTGCCTAATTGGCTGTGCTTTTCCAACGTCACACTTTTCGACTCGAATCTCCAGCATCTGCAGTCCTCAATTGCTCCTGTAGGTGTTACGTGATAACATTCAGATACAAGTTACCTTAGTAAGGTAGATGTCATTAAGACTATGAGGAAACCTAACTCTGAGTTTTCCCATTTTTGAGAAGTTTCACATGGTTTCTCACCATGACCCACTGTAACTTCCCTCACGCAAATGTCTGTATTGTGTATGGTATCCTATTCACCAATCATGCTCCAACAGAGGTGGATCTGCTCATTATACTCGGGCATTGAACTGCTTACACTGCCTTTGCCATTTTTGAACCCCAGCTGCACACCACTTCAAATGCTGTCAACCATAGTCAGATGTTTTGTTACTTTTGTGATTCAGACATCATACAAAGGGAGGTTAATGCCTCACTTTAAAGAAAATGAGCTGGAAGTGTTGACAGGCAGGGTGATGGAGAGGAAGGCCATCCTCTTGCCTGTGGATTCTCATTGGAGGTATGACACCAGATACAGCCTGCCTGGACACAATTTGCAGCCTGTGCTCCAAGAGAAACACACAGCAGTATAAGGAGGCTAATGATCTTTGATGTTCCACAAGGGTAAATGCCATCATCTTCTCTCTCTGCCTCTTCACATTCACTCTAACTCTGTCATTGCACAGTAACATCACCAAGGCTCATCATCCACAACTCTTATCATTGTAAACAGCATCTCCGTTCAATGGCTTTCACCCTCCTCATCCTCTTAATAACTCTTCTTCCTCTTTGCACTTCTCACTCACTCAGGATACCTCTCCACCTCCGCTGTTTCTGGTATCACCACTAATACTTCTTCCATCCACTTTAATCTTAGTCAAGCCCTTCTTTTATCTCATTGCAGTCCCTAACCTGGGTCAAAAGTTTCGTCATTCATGAGGTTTCTCATTCTCTTTAAGTCTGACACTGCTCATGTGGGAATGCTGAGACCTCCATGTCAAGGCAACCCCAGTAAGCTTAACTTTGCTGTGCTGCACTGCACTGTAGTTACAAGATTCTGGGCCATGACCAGTCTGTCAGGTCATTCTACAGTTAATAAGCAGGATAGGGGTACAAGAAACTATCCTTCGGGATTGGGCATTGCATGGTGAGGGCAAGCAGGGATGACATGTGTGAAAGGGAGGTAGGGCTGCAACAGTAATGTAAGGGGAGAGTACAGTAAATCAGGTGGGAAGGGTCATCTGGGAGGGGGATTCTTCCAAGGTCAGGAGTACACTGTCTTCAATGGGGAGCAGTGTATGACAATACTTGACATGATCAACTCATATGGTACGGACTTGAGCAGAAATGTGGCAACTGCACTGCCATACAAACAGGTCGAGTTGGGCTCTGAGAATGTGTATGAGGTTCACAGAAAGGGCGACCAGAGATGGGATGTAGATGTCTGAAGCCTCATTAACACACAGACACCAATGCTGAAGCCATCAGCCAGAGAGCACTCAATGTCACCTTCCATCATGCTGGAAATCAAAAGTATGCAATAGGATAGAAATTGGCTGCAAGCTTATCCGGACTAGGCAGGCTAGGTATCTCAACCTGTGGGGTCCTTTAAAGAGAAACACAGGGCCATGCGGGACACATGAGTTTCAGGTTCCCTAATTCGGGAGCTGTTTTTGTTGTGCATCTCTCCTCCCCAGACCTCACTGACCACCTCATTCATGCCAACAGATGCTGAGGTGTTTAGGTGGCATGAGGAGGCTGTGCAAAGGGAATGCAGGATTATTGGTGTGGGAAGTTGGGAGAAATGAGAACTGAATGAGGGAAGATATTATCTCAATCATGAGAGTGGTGGACCATAGCCATGGTTGGAAGTGGGTGAAGTAGTAGAGATAGAGTGAGTGTGAAGCAGCAGAGAGAAGATTGTGGCACATACCCCTGGTGGAGTAGAGAGGGGGATTGGCACTATGGCTTAGTGGTTAGCACTGCTGCCTCACAGTGCCAGGGACCAGGGTTCATTTCCAGTTTGGGCGACTGTCTGTGTTGAGTTTGCATATTCTCCCCATGGATTTCCTCCAAGTGCGCCATTTTCCTCCCACAGTCCAAAGATGTGCAGGTTAGGTGGATTGGCCATGGTACGTTGCCCATAATGCCCAGGGATATGCAGGCTAGGTGGGTGAGCCATGGGGAATGCAGGGTTTCAGGGTTGGGCGAGCTGCTCTTCGGAAGATTGATGTGGACTCGATGGGCCAAATGGCTTGCTTCCACACTGTAGGGATTCTATGTAAAGTCATTGATCTTCTCACAGCACCACTGGTTGTTCCTCTACATCACTGACCCAAGTGGTGACCAGGCTGCCAGCATCTGGTCATGTGACCTGCCCTGCCCATCCTTTGGGAAAACCACAGCCCTCCTTTGTACAACCCAACCCACCAGGTCCCTTTTGGCATATTATATTGTTACTTCCCCTTCTTTGGCATATTCAGATTCAGTTCTTAACCAAGAAGGGCTACTTCAGAACACCAGTGTGTAACCCACCCTGTGCATTCAGTCCCTTAGTTGGCATCCACAGTCCCAATTGAGACCTCACCTATCCTGCAATCCCCATGTTGAGACCTCATCTATCATAGAGTCCCCATGTGAGGCCTCATCCATCATGGAGTCCCCATGTGAGGCCACATCCATCATGGAGTCCCCATGTGAGGCCTCATCCATCATGGAGTCCCCATATGAGGCCTCATTCATCATGGAGTCCCCATGTGAGGCCTCATCCATCATGGAGTCCCCATGTGAGGCCTCATCCATCCTACAGTCCCCATGTGAGACCTCATCCATCCTACAGTCCCCATGTGAGACCACATCCATCCTACAGTCCCCATGTGAGACCTCATCCATCCTGGAGTCCCCATGTGAGACCTCATCCATCCTACAGTCCCCATGTGAGGCCTCATCCATCCTACAGTCCCCATGTGAGATCTTATCCATCCTATAGTCCCCATGTGAGACCTCATCCATCATGGAGTCCCCATGTGAGATCTTATCCATCCTATAGTCCCCATGTGAGACCTCATCCATCATGGAGTCCCCATGTGAGGCCACATCCATCCTACAGTCCCCATGTGTGACCTCATTCATCATGGAGTCCCCATGTGAGGCCTCACCCATCCTACAGTCTCCATGTGAGACCTCATCCATCCTGGAGTCCCCATGTGAGACCTCATCCATCCTGGAGTCCTCATGTGAGACCTCATCCATCCTACAGTCCCCATGTGAGGCCTCATCCATCCTACAGTCCCCATGTGAGACCTCATCCATCATGCAGTCCCCATGTGAGACCTCATCCATCATGCAGTCCCCATGTGAGACCTCATCCATCCTACAGTCCCCATGTGAGGCCTCATCCATCATGGAGTCCCCACGTGTGACCTCACCCATCCTTCAGTCCCCATGTGTGACCTCATTCATCATGGAGTCCCCATGTGAGGCCTCACCCATCCTACAGTCTCCATGTGAGACCTCATCCATCATGCAGTCCCCATGTGAGACCTCATCCATCCCACAGTCCCCATGTGAGACCTCATCCATCATGGAGTCCCCACGTGTGACCTCACCCATCCTACAGTCCCCATGTGAGACCTCATCCATCCTACAGTCCCTATGTGAGACCTCATCCATCATGGAGTCCCCATGTGAGACCTCATCCATCCTACAGTCCCCATGTGAGACCTCATCCATTCTACAGTCCCCATGTAAGATCTCATCCATCCTATAGTCCCCATGTGAGACCTCATCCATCCTACAGTCCCCATGTGAGATCTCATCCATCATGCAGTCCCCATGTTGAGACCTCATCTATCCTACAGTCCCTATGTTGAGACCTCATCCATCCTACAGTCCCCATGTGAGACCTCATCCATCCTACAGTCCCCATGTGAGACCTCATCCATCTTGCATTCCCCATGTGAGACCTCATCCATCATGCAGACCCCTCTCATACATGCTACCAACCTTACCCACCTGGGGACCCTATCCACCTTTTACACTGCGCCCCTCACCCACCTGGCACTCTTACCCCAATCTTACATATTTACCCTTTCATAAGAGTTGTCAAAGTGGCTGACTTTGTCATGAGCAATTTAAATCTCAGAATACGGCACAATTATTGTTTTAAAAGGGGGGTGTTGATTCTCTTTGTTGCTGGATTTTTAGATTCTGGAACAGCTCTATCCACAAATGGCCCCATCCAGGAATCTCCAGTGCAGAAGACAACTAAGCATAACTGGGTCAGTTTTAATCTAATCAAGGCTGAAAATAAGGTTTCCATTTGGAATGTCTGTGCCATGAATTTTCATAGTTCTATCAAATTGTCAGGCAGTGGTTAACTCTTGATATTGAGTTCACTGATACAGGAAAAAATTGTAAGCAAAATTTTGCTAAATACGAATGTATAATCTTTGGTGTCGTGGTGGCACACTGTGTAATAAGTCGCAGATTCACATTTGTGATTATGCACATATTGAGTTTCTTAGTTATACTACAGGTATAACAAAGCAAACGGAGTCTAGACATGTCTCCAGAGTGAGGGAAAAGCAATTGGCATCATCACAAAAATTACAGCAGTAATACTTTTCTTTAATAAAACTTACTTTATATCATGTGTTGTGGCCTGGAGGCAGTGGCAATATTAAAAAAAAGTATTGCTGCTGCAATTTTTGTGATAATACCAGTTTTGGGACATTCACTCTATATTCATATTGAGGGTAAAGGGAACACTATAGAATTGTACTATTTCCTGGCTTCAGGCAGCCTTGACTTTCCTGTTCATTCACTTTTCTACTTTATTGTAGCCATAGTGCAGGTCCAGGCGTTCTATTGTCTACTATCCTATCCTCTTATTTCTTGTATGTAAGCCATGACCCTTCCTTGCTTCCTTTTGACCCAAGCTCCCAGTTTTCTCTGATTTGGCTCCAGGCAGAACACTCCCTCATTTCCGATTTGTTCCAAATTCTGCAAATTTGCTGTTTCCTGCTCTGAGTTCCTGCTCAATAGCCTAGATCTCGTTGTTTGTACACCCTTTCCCTGAAAAGGTGTGGCCCTTGCACTGAAATATATCAGGTGTTGGGAGTTCAGAGGTTTGAATTGCATAGGACATATACCCTAATAAAACCGAGAGACATGCATAGACATGAGAACCATAGCCTCCTTCTGTGATGCAAACTTCTATGATTCTTAGTAAAACACAATGGCTTCTGCTTCTGAGGAGAAGCAAGGTGCCTCATTTTCTTTCTGGGGCTCAGGTAACATATGAATGGAAGCTTTCCTCAGGGTCAGAGTGGGTGCAATTACTGTCGCCTTGATTTTATCAGAGTGGCCTGTTAATTGGCTGGAAGTTGAGTTGGATGGACCGCAAGATTAGGAATGGATGTGGGACTGAATGGGCCTGATTTAAGTCAAGCTCACGCTTTGCTAAGCTGAAGGGCCACTAGAATCTCAAATTAGGAGTTTCACTTCCAACAGCAGTTAGAGATGTGTGCCCACATGTCAGGGTCTCCTGAGATAGTGCATAGTCACAAGCTGAGAATGGAGAAGTCCATTTGGCCCATGTATCTGAACCTGCCTCAGGACTCTGAATACATGAACTCCCTCATTGAGGACACCATCAACTGTATGGAGAGTATTTACAGCAGTACTTGTTGCAGGAACTGCATAAGCAACAGACAGAGTGCATGGCACATCTGTGGCTTGGATCAGTCAGTGGCACTGATTGTGCAGAGAGATGTTGGTATGTTTGAAGGAGTATCTACCCAGTCAGGCCCAGTGGGGGGCTGTTGCTGTATAGACAGCAGTGTAGCAGGCTCTGGAGATGCTCCCACTGATGCTTCCATAACAAGGTTGACTGGAACACGCATCTCAGCTGCAAGCAGAGGCAGGGGAGCAAACCACCTCAACCTCCTCCCAAGCCACAAGGAAAGCACTGTGTGAATGTGACCAGGAGTGGAAACCAACATGTAATACCATGAAGTGAGTGTTGCCTTGGATTTGCCTCATTTGTACTTGGGCATTTCTCATTTTCAACCCAGCATGAATGTTGTCACATGGTGCCAGAAAATTGGGCTTCCACTCAATATTGGCAAGAATGCGAGAAAAGATGGTGAAAGGAATTGGGTTTTTGACAGGAAGAGGCAGTGAAACCTTGAGATAAATGTGTGTCACTCATGTGTGGTAAGACGTTGGGTGGAGTTCTGTCATGCCTGGAGGTAGCAATAGACGGAAGCAATTGGGTGACTTAGCCCTGGCAAGATATTCACCCGTTTCTCTCCATGCCAAAAATTAATTACAGGGTGAGAAGGTCCATCGGCATCCTTCTCCTCCTGGCACCAAGTAAAAGCCCTTAACTGGTCTGTTAGCGACAATTTAAGGTCTCAACGTGCAACCTCCTTGGTCACCTGCAAACCCATAGACAGAAAGGTGGCTACTTTCTTGTCTAACAAAACAAGGCAAACTGCCTGCCAGGTTGGGGGAGGATTTAGTGTTGAATTGCATCAATCTGGGGCAATCAGAGACATAGATAGGAAGCAAGGGGATGCTCTCTGAAAGCTATCCCAGCCCTTGTCTCTGATCCTCCTGATCCTCAACACAAGAAGAGAATTATAAATACTTACTTTCTCACTGCTGAATCCCCAGGAATAGACCCCAACTGAGGAGTTTTGGACCAGAAGCTGCCTGGTCACCTGGTCACCTTAGATGCCAGTATTGAGGTCTGCGATAGGCTGAAGAGTGTACCCACACTCATCAATCAGTTCTTAATCACATAATCAGCTGAGTTGACTTGGGGGGGGGGTGGCGTGGAGTTGGCAGGGTGTGTGGGCTGGACTGTTTGTTGCTAATTCATACACTCACTCCCACACTTAAAAATTAATTTGGGAAATTCCACTTCCTAACTATTCTGGGCAAAACCTTTTCAATGGAAGCGTGCTCACAGGCAGCACAAAGTGACTTGCAGACCATGTCGTCCACTGGGTCATAGCATTCCGATGAAATACATCTGGAATCAAGAGGCCTAGGTAGCCTGGACTGCCAGAGGATGAAGAAGTTATGTCAGCTGGCAGGGAAGTATCTGCCCACATGGAGGAAGCTGTTGTAGCTACATGGTTGAACATTGAGTGGATGGATGCATTCCTGTCGATGAATCAAACTGGGCAGACGCTAGATGGCTTGATGGCCACATTGGTGTAATCAATGATGCCATGGGGGAAATTCAGTGATCGAGGTAAAACTCACCATATTTCAAGCCTGGAGGGGCCCATCTGACTGGAACTGAATGTACTGTGCAAGTTTGTGAAAAAAAAGGCACCGGTGATGAGTGAGATATGGTGGTGTGCACCCATTTGAGAGACACTACAGCTGTTTCAAAAAATGAACCAGTGGTAAAGAAGTTCAAGGCCAGTCTACCTTTGACTACTGTGACACCAGGTGAGCGGTGCTATGAATTATTGGATTTTCTGTCAAGAGGGAAAATGCTTCTGTAACTATCTCCTCGGAAATTTGCAGTTCCCTGTGTCTCTGGTTATCTGACATCTCTCGGTATATTTTTAGACTGTACTTTGGTTGCAACTATTTTCACTATGACTTGTACAGCTGAGCTTGAATTCTCTATATTTAACCATTGCCTCATGTCGTGACACTCTTTTACCATTCTCGTGTCCATTGTTTCTTCAACATCTTTTACTTCATGTAATGTTTCTTTAATTTAACTGAAATAATCAATAACATCACTTCCATTTTTGTTCTTTTTTAATTTAACAAAAATTATCCCCTTTTTGTCTTAATCACCAGCTTGCCCGATTTCCTCTGTTCTGACAAAAGGTGGCACCCAAAATATGAAGGATCTGTTTCCCCATGGATGTTTGTGGATCTGATATGTTTCCAGAACTTACTGCTTTTGTTTTTGAGATTTTCAATGTCTGCAGTACTTTCACCTCCACAAAATTTTCAACCATCCAAGCAGATTAGTGCTTCCTCAGAAACTATTTGTTGCTCATTTCAACTGCTCTCATTTCTTGCACAAAACTAATATTGAACAACTCAAAAGCTTCTTTGCATATGAATGCAAATTATAAGAGAAATAAGGGTTGTTAAGATCTTCATTAACTTATATATTTTTGGTTAGTTTTACTTGGATACTGTTGCAAATTAGGTTGTGCTTGTCTGATATGCATCACTGAATGAGCAGAAAGTTAATTCAGTGAAATATTTGGAAGACTGAAACTGCATTCACTAGCCACCAATTCCATCCCTCTCCCTGGAAACTGTCTATGGTGGAACCAGACTGTTTGTTGGTTAACAATTCTATTATATTTGACATTGACATGATCTTCCAATCACATCACACTATTACAAAGATCACTTAATTCCTACTCTGTAGTATCAGATTTGAAACATTAACTCTGCTTCTCTCTTTACTGATGCTGCCAGACCTGTTGAGTTTCTCCAGCACATCCCACTTTTTATTGTTTCAGATTTCCAGCATCCACAGTTTTGTTTTTATTCTGTAGCATCAGACCATGCTTTCACTTGTCTGCTCATAGACATCCTCTGCAATACTATTGTTAACTCTAGATTTTACTGTTCCAATATACTCCAAATTGACCTCCGACATTAAGATCATTTAAAAATCTGTTGCCCATTTCCTGATTCATACATAATCCCATTGATACATCACCCCTTTGTTTGTAGAGCTACATTGGCTCCCAGGTAAGTAACATATCTCCTTTAAAATGTTTAATCATTTATTTTCAAATTTTTCCATGGCCTTGTCCCTTTCTACCTTAGTAACCACTTCCCACACAATAAATTCTGGGAATATCTTTTGGTATATCTGTACTCACCTAATCTGTGTGCATCTCTAATTTTAATAGTTTTATTGTGCTCTGTATTCCTCATTGTACTTTGCAATGTGCCTTGATACATCAAAATGATTGTGAAAATTGCTATAAAAATGCAAACTTTTCTTTTCATTAAGCTTTCTAACTCTTGGTCTCTTTATCTCTTCTTTAGGAAGCCACTTGGCATCTCCCCGTTTGATCACATTTTAGTCATCTGCCTGAATTATTGCCCTAGGTAGTTGAGTGTTAAATTTTGTTTTACATTACCCCTGTGAGGTGCCTTAGAATATTTTCTAATTAAAGCTAACATTTGAACATAAATTGTTCTGTACTTTCACCTTATGTGCTGTATTTAGGATGAGGAATTTTTAGTAATGCTGAGCACTGCTTTCTGATACATTCTCCATGGAAATACCTCAACCAATCAAAGACTACGTGCCGACCAATCAACCTTGTTTTATGCAGTATAAATTGTTGCTCCTTTTGAAATTTGGCATGCTTGCATCTGTCCTGATGTGTGCAGGACAAAAATCTTTGACAACATTTACTTTTTCACTGATAATTAAGGAACTTGTTCTACAGACCTTGTTTGCTTTATTCAGTTCTGTCATTGCTGTAGTAGTACTCAAAACATTTGCAAAAACCAAAAGAACTGCCAATGCTGTAAGTCAGACATTCTGAGGAAAGGTCACTCGACCCAAAATGTTAACTCTAATTTCCCTCCACAGATGTTGCCAGATCAGCTGCAATTTTCCAGCAGTTTCTATTTTTGTCTTTAATTTATAGCATCTGCAGTTGTTCCGCTTTAGTATATTTAGTATTTAACTCACTGCCACTTCTCTTCTAGGCATGCCCACCTTGAAGTTCTGCTCCTCTCTCCAACGGGACTTTTTCTGTTCCAATCTTTTTTCCTGTCAATTCTGAGGAAGGGTAACTCAGCCCGAAACATTAACTCTGATTTCTGTTCACAGATGGTGCCAGACCTGCTGAGCTTTTTCAGCAATTTCTATTTTTCTCTCAAAACTTTTGTGTCCATTTAGATAACTAATGCAAGTCTTAGAGTAAAACCTTTAGTGCCATTGAGTGCACAGCAAGAGGTCCTGCAGACATTGCTCATACATGACCTCAATAAGTATACATAAGTTAGTCATTTTTTTGAAAGTACTTGCTAATATTTATTTCTCCATTTTTGGAGAGGCAGAACTTCTCAAAGCAACACTAAACAAAAGATTAACAATTTGTTGTCATTTTTGCTCACTATCGTTCACTCTTTCTAGGCATCCACTTTATTGGTTGTAATTGTTGAAACAGTACAGAATGTGACCCAGAAAATAGTAATCCATAAAATAACATGGCACTATAGCCCCACCAGCTGGTGAGTGCTGAGATCAGAGATCTTATAAACAATGTTCTTGTTTAAGGCTTACACTTCTATTTGGCAGCTTTAGATAAATTTATTATGGAATTTATTTTAAAATTTAAACAGGCATGTCTTGTTATACTCTTGGTCTCGAGTATTTATTTTGCTTTAGTATGGTTATATTTCTGACTTGACATTTACCCATTATAATGGCTTAATTATCATTTTACACCTAACGACTGGGTCTTTACACAACAGTGACACGCTCTTGATTGTCAATAATGCTATTCAAACCAACCTGGCTACTGCAAGGACTATGTGGGACACAGCTAAATGAAAAAACACGACAAATTTGGTTAAATTAACTATAATGTTTAAATGAATGAATTGAATTCACTCAACTTTATACTTGGGATATAAGCATGTTCAGTTAGAAGCAGGAGTGCACAGAGATTTGGTGCTAATTACATTAGCAAGAATCTTTGCAAATCTTAAACAAATTGTTTTGTGCAGTTCATGAAAGCATTTGCAATACCTCTGTAGAAAGAGCTTGTGCTTCTGATGAGGACTGTTTATTAACGATTCTAATAGGCAGGGAAACTGAATTCTTACCCTTGGGAACTTGTGTCCTTATGAAATACAATTGCTATGAGACTTTCTGATTATTTCATTGGCTTTAGCTTACTATTCTGTTGCCATGGTTGCAAATACACCGAGGAGCCTGAAACTAAGATCATTGCTAACAAAGAATGTATCTTTATACAATGGCATCAGATCATGTCAGACAGCATCACCATAATTAAAAGCACCCTGATGTGGCCAAAAACATGGGGTAAAGTATGCAGTTAATGTCTTGACAGGGAGCTTACATAACAAGCGTTGTATTAGCATCAGTGACAATGTAAGTAAACACATCACAACATCTCATAAACTGAAATTAATCAGGATGCTCCTGTGTGTTTTACAGTTGTCTGCATCTCTCATGTCTATAGGTGAAGCTCTGTAATCCACATTGTTTGTTTTTCTGAGGCATATGATTTGAATTTCCATAAATCACTTATTGGTCCTGGAGGATATCAGGTGCCTTAATGTGACAATAATGATGTCCCAGGAGGTGTTAATTGATTTTACACTATTAGTGGGGTAATTTGGCGTCCAAAGAAGCTTTTAGTTTATGGACTACTGATTTTCTGCCTAGGTAGTATTACTGCTAATGAGCAGAAAACAAAGTGACCCAACTAAAAGAATAGGAGCAATAACCGCAGAAAGATTTCACAGGATTGGTGACGACTCTTTTTGAAAAGCACAATGGTGTTTCAATATAATGTAAAATGCACACCATTTTCAAAAACTAATTTCTTATTTCCAAATAACAAAACCTTTCCAACCACTGAGTATTAAAAGATTTATAATAAAACATGCATATTAATTTTTTTCCATCATCGCTTTGGTACAACCATCTCATCCAATAACCAGAATTGTGAACAATATCCAGGTATGTGATTTCACCACTTAAAACTATATAAATCTGTACCTGAAGGATGTAGACATCCAAAACTTTATAACATGAATGGGTTCTAGGTTCAAAAGTGAAAGATTATGCAAAGATTATTCTCAAGAAACCAGTTATCAATTTAACAATTTATCCAATGTATTACATAATCTACAGTGTCTTGCAAAGTTTTTCTTTCTATAGGCACAAATTTAGCATCACCCTTTCATACTGACACACTGAGTCAATATACACAAATATGACATGGAAGATATTACATTTTTTAGAAATGATTTTCTGACCATTTTTGTAAAATGTATTGACATTAATTCTTAACGATAGTAGTTTTCTCACCAATACGATTTCCTAATGCCTACCGTAGGTTGTTTGTCCATCTTGCCATCTGATCAATCTTCAGCTAAGTCAAATGGAAATGTAAAGCTTGAACCTTGCTAGACAAGGAACAAAGCCAATTCTAGGACATGTATAAAGGAGGCCTGGGGATTTGCACACTACAGCAACAAGAGGGGCTGTTCATGATCAGAATCTTGCTGCATGAAAAAAGAACTATAAAAGTCCCCCTTTCTTATATAGGAGTAAATGGAGGAAGCACTCTGATGACTGTTTGTAACAAGATTGCAAATGCACTCTTTTTGAATATATTTGTCATTACACAAAGTGACCAGAGAAATTATTCCCCTCAAACCTTAAATGACGACTTTTAGAATAAATCCAAGCAAAAAATGGAAAAAATACACTTGTTTCAAAATGTCATGAATAATTGTAATTAAAATTGAAAAGATATATTAATGTTTCTCAGAGTATGATATAAAATATGTACTAATCTCTTTATATTGATATATTATTTTGTATGCTGAAAATGTGTTGCTGAAAAAGCGCAGCAGGTCAGGCAGCATCCAAGGAGCAGGAGAAACGACGTTTCGGGCATGAGCCCTTCTTCAGAACCCTTCCTGAAGGCTCATGCCCGAAACGTCGATTCTCCTGCTCCTTGGATGCTGCCTGACCTGCTGCGCTTTTCCAGCAACACATTTTCAGCTCTGATCTCCAGCATCTGCAGTCCTCACTTTCTCCTATATTATTTTGTATGGTAATTTTATTATGTAAGTATTACTTGATAATTTTCTGTGATGTTTAAACTCATAATTTGCTCTGCCAATACTTGTTTATATGCACATTTTGATCTTTGCTGTACAAGATGTCACACTGGATGTCTCCATTAAATCACTGGAAGAATATCATTAATAATATATCCAAGTAATTTCCATTAAAGTTATGTACATAATGTTAGATTGTCAAAGTAAACAATAATAATGATTTGTTTTACTTGGAAACTGTATAGTACATGGACTTATAATGATCTTTTCATTTTAATGATTTCTTCCAAAGGCAAACTTCAAAAACTGGAGCATGGAGTACAAGAACTCCGCTATATGATAATTGCACTGCATGCTGTGTGCCATTAGGAAGTGTTTTTAGTGCCTCTCAGTGTAAGCAATGTAGCTATATCTGTAAACAGTTTGGTATCACATTTTGGTACCCAGTGTACGATGATCTTGTGGCTTCATCTTCTCACCTAACATTATATGTTGAGAATTAATGGATTTTACAGGCCTCATCCCATCACTGCTATTTCAGGCACCAGGGTGGGGAGTTTTGTTAAAACATTCAGTATCTGTTTGAGGGAGCCATGCTGGGAGGGAGCACTCTCTTCCCCTACAGCCACCCTGAAACCACTTTTTTGCCATCACTCACCTCTAGCCTGGGATTCAATGCCAATCCTAGGCCTTGAGTCCAAGCAGCAGCCAGCAGCTCCACGGTGCACTGCAGTTTAGTAGAATTGTTAACCTCTGGTCAAGTCTCTGAATGGAGTAGGATGTGGCAGACCTTCCGTAAAAGAGGCAAAGCTGAGAGTCCTGCTGCCTCTTCAAGGTTCTGCCAAACATTTCTGAATGGTTTGCAATGTTAAATTGCAAGCTGAATGTGAGATTATTCCTGCATTTTGTTCAGTCCCTGGTTAAGGTAGTGTGAAATTAGTCCTGCAGTGAAGGTTGGGCCATTGGTCCACATCAGGAAATCTGAGAGAGTCAGACTAAATACAGGGCTGTTACTTGTCAGAATATAGTCTCTTTCTTGATGTCCCAAGAAGACCAAAGATGAGGTTTTAATTAGAAATGAGGAAAACTGCAAAGTTAGGGAATGCAAGATCCTGATTTATAGCAGTGTATCTGACATTGTCTATACTAATTGAATATCCTGCTGAAGGATAAACTTGCTACTTGAAGGGCTAGGCTCAGACAATAGGCATCATGTTGAGGAATGATGAATAGGACTGTTGACAGCAAAGCCTTTTTCATCTCTTGTGTGGACAAAACTCATTAACATTGTAGGACATTTTCTGTTTCTACATCAATGATTTCCTGTCTTTTGAATGGCTCTAAAGCTTGTTACAATTTTATTATATGATTGTTTGTGGAATAATACTTAATGAATTATGAGGATGTAGCAGTCAAGAAGAGTCTTAAATAGTGTATTAAACAAATAATCCAAGCATTAACACAACTAATCTACTAAAATGATTACAGCATTTGAAAATGCAACAATAGAATTCTTGATTGATCCTGTTGCGGATTTAACTGCGAAAAGGGATGTGGAGTAGAGATATATGACTGAATCTTACCAGAACTGGCTGAATGTTATTTTTGACATGAAGGGTTTCATTAAGGGCTTTTATCCACGAGCCCAATCTTCTTGAATTTTGCTCAGTAGCTCCGCTCGGGTGCCATCCTTAAACCCCAGCCATGCGCCTGATCAAATGCTGGCAGTCATAGCTGTCTGGTTTGTGAAATAACTCTACAGAGGCCAATATCCTGTTACCAAATCATTCTTTATTTACATGTAGAGAATCCTTAACACTGACCCAGTTCTCCCAGAGCCAGCTCTGACTGAACAGGATGTCTGACACTTTTGTTCTTATCTGTCAGCTCTCTGATTGGACCAGATTAACAGACCCAATCAGTGAACTCAGATTCTCTTAGGATTCTCTACAGGTTGTCTTATTTGCTCTGGATATGTCATACAGAGGGTAGTTAGCATCTGACTTTGGAGCTCTGGAGATCTGACAAGATAAGGCATGTGTATGGTCACTGCCTATGCACTGTACCCTGAAATCTGTGAGTTCTGGAGGTCCAAAAGAGTAAATGTCAAGCTGGGATCACCAGGTTACTGCTCTAACTTTCATGTCTATCTATATTACAATCTATATTAATGACTTGGGGATAGAAAGTGCTCAGCTAAATATGTAGATGTCACTAAACTTGGTGGAAAAGTAAGTTGCAATTAAGAAATAACAAATTTACAAATGGATCTTGGTAGGTTAGGTAAATTGACCAAAGTTTAGCAGATGAAGTTTAATGTGGATAAGTGCGAAGTTCTCCATTTTGGTGAGAGGAATAGAAAGGCAACTTATCTAAATGAAGATAAACTTCAGAATGCTTCTCCATAGAGGTATCTGGGTGCCCTTGTGTATAAATTGCAGAAAACTGGCATGCATGTTCAGCGACTAATAAGGAAGGCAAATGGAATTTCAGTTCTTATGGTTAAAGGAGCAGAGCATAGATGTAGGGAAGTGTTGCCATAATGGTACAAAGCATTAATGAGACTGTACCTCAAATAATACATAGAATTTTGGCCCCATTACCAAATGAGAGGGGAGATGCAGTTATATCGCAGGCAGTTCAGAGGATGTTCATTAGCTTGACTCCAGAGATTATGTATTTGTCTTACGAAGAGAGATTGAGCAGTTAAGGCCGATACTCCTGAGTTTAGAAGAATAACAAGAGACTGCTAAATAAGGTAGATAAATTAGGCATAGCGATGTCTCCTTATGTGGGGCAGTCTGGAACAAGATGGAATAGCTTTAGGATAAGGGTCGCAGATTGAAAATAGAGATAAGGAGAAACTACTTCTTTCACTGTTGTGATTCTGTGGAATTAATTGCCCACGTGAAGTTTATGCTAAGATGTTGAGTATTTTTAAGGAGGAGATAGACAGATTTTTAATAGTAATGAGTTGATGGGTTATGGGGAGTGGGCAGGAAAGTGCTGTTGAGTTTGAAATGAAATCGCTCATGATCGTATCAAGTGGTAGAGCAGGCTCAATGGGCTGAATGGTCTACTCCTGTTCCTAGTTCTTATGTATATGTATGTCGGGAATTGTCACCATCTAGTTTTTATCCAGCAGGTGGGAGAATGGGAACTGTGTATTAATAAGGTGACATGTTACATACATGTGGAGTCTTTCCCTAAATGTGACCTTATAAGCAGTGATGTTTGAACTTTAACAATGTTCTTGAAGAATAGCATTGTGTGTGTGTGGATAACATTTGCTCACGGCAAGAATCTCAGTGTTGGGTCTTTTAGTGTGGGGAAGCTGTTCTGCTGAAGCTACCAAGTGGTTCTGGTTTTCCAGAAAACTCTCCTATTCTACCAATTTCCAAAGGATTAGCCAAAAGATCTATAACAGATAATCAATCTGTTTTGTCACATTATGACACAACTTCCACAGCCATAAAGCCTTAAGGTGGGATTTAAACTTGGAGCTGTCAAGGACTAGCAGCTTTTGTGGCACAAACATTGAGTTGAGAAAGTATTTTTGAATAAAGCATGTGATTAATGTTTGGTCAGTGAAAGGGCAGATGTTTTGATGAGCGAGGGCCAGGAGGGATTGTCTGAGGGATGTTTCAAGGCAGCAGGCCTCTGAGAAGAGTCTTGCAAGCTGTCTGAAATAAGATGACAAATGTTGTAAATGTAACCTCTTTCGCGCAATTGTTATACAACGCAGAGTGATGTTCAATTACCTCACTAAAATGGCAAAGATGTATTGAAATTCTATCAATATATATTCATGATCAATTTTGCAGTTTCATTTTGCCCATTGTGCTTTGTCCTTAAAGCAACTATATGTTACATGAGCTCTTTTCAATCCATGGCGACTCATCCAAACTAAGAAGGGTCATGCTGATATCTCCACCCACTATTGTAATTCACAGAGATCACAAATTAACTGTACTTATGCTTGTTTTCTTGAGGCAGCTTGAAATCACATGGCTTATGTGATTTTGGGCCTTTGTGTGTCTGGAAGTCCAACAAAGCTTTGTAGTCTTCCTGAAATGATTGCAGTTTTCTGTCTGAGGCCTTCCGTTGTTCTTGATTATTTTGGATCATCTGGAGGAGGAGCAGAGAAAGCAGACACATCTCATGAGACACCATGATCGCAGACCAAATGAAACTCATCCCACACTATAAAATCATACTGGCAGCAAATACCTTCTGAGGGCCCGTTAAAACAGCTGTGCATGCACAGACTGCTTCACCAAGAAAATGACCACCTCAGACTCCTGCAGAATGTTGTTAGTGGGAACTATGGTCATGACAGCCTTCTCAGCCTATGGCTCCAGTTATTTCATTTTGGCTCTGGAGGCCTCTGTAACATCAGCTAAAGAGCTGTTACAGCCTCTGTTCAACAAATGTGAGGTGACCATTGTGCTTGTTTTGAATAAAATGAGGAGGGAGAGCATCAAGCTTCTTCCCCAAACTTACATTCCTCTTCTTCACCAATTTCCTGACTTTGCAAGTACCTAAGGGCAAGATGTGTTTTGAAACCATTTTCAAATTAAAATTAACTTGGTAAAATTGATTACAAGCGATTTTAGAAGAGAAATTTCATTGACCTCAGCGCTGGTTCAAGCATTGAGCTACGGTGTACTCTGCCATCATTTTGTAAGGCAATGTAATTAATATGTAGAGTGAACCTTAATTTGCTGTCCCACATTATCTCCTGAATATCCACTGCCTCAAATTTAAGATTTCTGATTTCAAATTCAAATTGCTCTATGGCTCCATTCCTCTCTCACTCTGTAACTTTCTCCAGTTTTCAACTTTCCACAAACTCTGCATCCCTCTAACTCTGATCTTGTGCATGTCCTGAAACCTCTTTGTTGCCTGCAGGTGATTGTGCCTTCAGCTGTAGACCTAAACTCTGAGTTCAATCTCTCAGCTTTGCACTTTCCTCTCTGCTTTAAAATTAATCTCTTTGTCTGCCTGACCTTTCCCCCTTCTGCGCATCATAGTTAACTTAATGACTTTTGTCTGTGTGCTTCTGGTAAGCATCTTGGGCTCTTGTTCTCCATTAAAGGTGCTATAATAATTTAAGATACTATTTGTCTTCCTGCTTGACCACATAGATCTGGGAGTAAGAACTAATCACCTTGGACATTCATAACCCAAGTACAGGTGAATTATTTGAAACATAAATTTGTGAATTGTTTATAAATCTGAAATTAAAAACTGAGTTATATAGAACAAAACTTTAATTCAGTCTGTAAGGCAATAATTTCTGTTCAAAATTTTAGTTAATAATTTCTTCAATTTTCAATAATATATATTCAACTTGGAAAATAAATGGTTCTTTTTCTCATTTTACATCAGTGGCAGAAATGATTTAAAAGAAATGAATGGTACAACATGATTGTCTTGAATTCCCTTTTGGAGAAATCTCAGTTGAGTTGTTTTGTTTTAAGTTTGAAACACACCTCTAATGTAGTGACAGTCCATTAAATAACAAAAGGTTATATTAAATCAAGTTTTCTATTCCTCGTAACTATTTCCTAGCATTGTATTAAGTTTCACTTTGAGTGCATGCATTTCCTGGGCAGTTCACTTCTGTGTCTGTTCCTTATTTGTTTTACACCCTATATTAATTAATGTTTCTTTTTTGCTTTCTGTTAGGCTATTCCTTAAATTACAACACTTAATCTAACAGCTTTTTTGAGATGAAGGTCAAGAATTTTTCCCTTAATTGAAGAAAAATAAACCAGCATTTTCCTTTCATAAACACTGTTATTATTGTGCAAGTTAAAACTTCATGATTCATTTAGAAGAGGAAATTCAATAAAGTGAGACAGATGGGGTAAGGTATAAACAAAGAAATGGCATGTGCTGGAAAACACTCCATTTGGACGACATTCTAAAAAAAGTACTCAACAATTTCAAATGGAAATTTTCACCAGCTGAAGTTTACACATTTTGCATTCCAATTTAACATTCCTATGTTAGAGTTTGGTTGATTAGAGTTTCCTTTAAGTAAAGCATGTATACTCATTTTGGAAAAAAATGCAACAATTTTTAAAACCTAAGTCAATTTCAACAATTTAATTAGGAACTATGTAAATATAGAATAGTTAAAATAAATACATTGCTTTGATTTAAAAACAACTTGACAAGAAATACTATTGAGATTAAACATAGTAATTTCAAACCTGAAGTTGAAATAATTATCTTCTTTTTACAGGATCATGTGATTTCTCTGCAATCAGATGTCACCAGTATATGAAAGCGTATGTTTTTTTTATCCCATTGAGAAATTTGTGTTTGTATTATTTCTGATGAACTGACTCAGTATGATATTTGTCTCTGTCCTAATGACCACTAAGTGCCCAATACTTTACAATGCAGGAAGCTTATGTCAAACTAATTAACTTTTAATGAGAGGAAATCAACTGATTAGAATGTTTTTCTTGGCACTCTTGCCAATTAATTTTGTACACAGTCTCAAATAACTGTGGTTGGTCCTACATACTTTCATTGGTTTGGCCGTACAGCACATAGTGGGTTGTGCGTGTCTAAGAATGTTTACTTGAGTCAATTCATTTTCAGACCTATTGTGGTGAGTTTGCTAACACAATTGTAATGGCTAATTTGAGGAAGTTTGATGGAAAGCTGCTGACATAAGTGCTTCATTGTAATATTGGGGCTTACTTTTTTAGTTTATAATAATAAATGAAAGAGGTTGCTGAAGCCTAATTAAGAATTAATGATTTGGAAAACACATCGTGCATAAGTCTGTCTTCTTCAATGTTGATAGAATTGTGCAGAGAAAAATATTCAGTTATATTTTGGTTTCAGAAAAATATTGAATGCAGATGCTTAATGTCTGATTTGATGTTTTATGGTTAGTCATACATGAATAACTTTCTAACAAACAAAATTAAGGGAGTCACATTGATTATTTTGGCATTGATGTTGATATAATTATTTATATTAGGTAATTCTGCTGTCTAGGATTTGCAACCCAAATATGTGGACTTTGATCATCTTGCTAATTCATCATGATACCCATTTAAATATGACTAGGATGTGAAGGCAGCAGGTGTTCATTTCCTGCAATTGCCTCAGTTTCCCAGTCATTATGTAGTACTGAATGAGTATGATAAGATCACCCACATTGTCTTCAACCTTAGTTAATTCATGGATGAAGCAAAGTATAACAACATGCGTTAGAGAGTAGCAATCTCCTGATTCTTTAAGTTCCAAAAATAAAAAAACAAAAACCCTAAGGAGAAATGAAGACATGAAAAAAATCAATTTTAGACAAATAATTCAATGAAGCATTCAGCTTCATTAAAATATTTCTGTGGAAGACTAAAGAGGAAATGACAACTGATCCTAATTGTACCAGATCAATAGTTTCCTACACATTTCTTATATTACCCATTGACTATTGGCTTATGTTCATTATTTGTTTTGTGCTTTGGGAAGCTTATCTGTTCATTGGCTTTAACTTCTGCATATGTAAACATTTGAGTGCATGATTAATAGCAATAAGGAAAGCACTTAATATTTTCCTATTTCTTTATTTCTTAGAGAATAGTGATTTGGCTCTGTGACAAAAATGTACAGGTTGTAAATAGGTACCTGATAGAAATGTAGCATAGCCGAGCAAAGTCCGAGGTGGAAATGTGAGGAGGAAGTAGAAGGAAGAACATTGAAAGACTATATAAAATAGGGGGCACAATTTTAAGGAGGTGCACGAATCTGAGTATACATGTGCACAGACCATCGAAAATGGCAGGACGACCGGAGAGAGCAGTAAGTAGACCACACCATATCCTCAGCTTTATTAATTGGGGCATGGAGTACAAGAGCAAGGAGATTGTGTTGAACCTATAGAAGACATTTGGAGTATTGCGTACAGTTCTGAATGCTACTCTTATAATAGTAGTGCAAACACACTAGAGAGTGCAGAAATAGTTTACAAGAATGGTGCCAGTGATAAGGAAGTTCAGTTATGAGATTGATTGGAAACATTGGGACTGTTCTCCTTGGAGACAAGAAGACCAAGAGGAGATCTGATGGAAGCTTTCAAAATCATGTGTGGGCTAGATTGAGTAGATAGAGAGAAACTGTTCCTACTCACAAAACAAACAAGAATAAGATGACATAGATGTAAAGTGGTCTGCAAAAGAAACCAGGGTGAAATGAGGAAAAGCTTTGTTGTTTAGTGAGTATTGGGGGTGTAGAATGCACTGTCTGGAAGGGGCTTCCTTTCATGACACTTCTATGATTTGGTGAAGTCACAATACAGTCTCCTGTATTGCTGTCTGTTAAAGGCCAGTTAAGCTCCATTTATGCATGCGTGCAAAGCTCTGTTTATCATCCAATTGCCAGTAAAATGTCCAGTAGAAAGCTAGCAGCAGTCATAGTCCCTTTCTCAAACAAGAAAAATTTAAAAATGAGGTTAAGCATATTCTGGGGCAGTCCATTTGACACTTCCAGCAAGTGCAAAACCAAATATGTTCTGCTTGGATGGTGTCTCCTCATTCTTACAGAAATGTGCCTTAGATAGCTCTGTAATTGAATTACATAAACAGCTTTGTTTGATCGATAGTCAGCATTACTTCTGATCATTGTTGGCTGTATACTATTGTCTTCAAAGAAGAGTCATATTGAACTCAAAATGTTACCTCTATTTCTCTCTCCTCAGATCTAGAAGTAGGTTGTAGAATATGCTGAGTTTCTCCAGTGCTTTCCGTTGTTATTTGGGTCTGCAAGTTAGTTATTTTATGTTTTTTTCTGTAAAATGCACCTTCAAACAAAAGGATACAGAAGTTTAGTTTAAAATTTTAAGTCATTCATTATTGCTGAGTAATTTATATTTCCAGACCATTGTGAACTTTACATGTGGTCTAGGGTACATAAAAAATAATTTCCAACGCAATTAAGTGGGTTTTCTTAAACTTCTAGGTTTTATTTAAGTCTTTCTGACCATTTCAAATCCTGGCCAGAATAGACAAATAATCTGGACTCAGGTCTTAGACCCATGAATCAGCCTTGAGTAAATGTATTTAAGTAACGAGTGAGAAATTGTGATTGCTTCTGGCTTTCTTATGTTCTTATAGGGATAACTCTTTTTGGCTTCAACACCTCATGATGTAGTTCTGCTCAGCAATTTAACAGATAGTGAAATCCAAAAAAACGGGAACCAAAGTGACGTGACAGTTATAACTTTGTGTTTACTTGTGTGTTCATCTGTTTTGCCACTGCAATAGCAAACTAATTTTAAAATTAGATATGCTTGAAATAGCAAAACCAATGGGACATTTGCAAATATCATCCATCAAAAAGGTTGAACTGAATAGCTGGCTGTTTCAGTTAGCCTCCTTGTGAACTCAAACCATTTTTGCTTACACATCTGCTGTGCACTTGTGTAAGCTTCAGAAGATACCATAAAAACACGCATACAGATGAACAATTTCATTAAAATGATTGAGCTGTACCAAGGATTACAGTCTTAACATCTGGGGGTAGACGTTTCTGGTGAGCCCTTCTGTGGATCTGAAACAGGCTTCTGAACTAATTCCATGGATGTACACACTTTCCTGATACTAGCTCAGATCTGTTTGTCGCCATATTTTTCGCTAACACATCTTTGGGGTTTCTCTGCTCACCTTAACAGTGTAGAGGAATATGAGTGTGATGTCTCCTTGCAGTGTAAGTGGGGCTGCTATCCTTACCAAAGATTTTTTTTCTAACGTTGTAATGGTCTTTCCAGAAAAGAAGCCAACTTTTGCAAATTTACTACTTTCCCCTTCCATTTAATATGGTGGCAGAAACACACAATGTGAGGGAGAATAATGCACTGTATGTAGATGGGCAGGTTGGTGGTCACTGCTACCAAACTAATGTAGGTACGTTCCTTTAAAGAAGGGTTGGAGATGCAGGTCAACTTGAACTTAGCCTGACTTGCTCAGCAATATATGGTCATTGTTTGTTTGAATATGGGTAGATGGGTTCAGAGATGCTTGGACCAGCCAACATTACATCTATTTACTTGAGGATGCTACAAAGCTAGCAGGAAGGCCTGGAGATATCTCACACACAGCCTTCCTGCAGCAAGTCTAATTCATGACTACTGAGATCATAGACACACCCTAGCATCCTCTGGGCTCCCTGGCATATTCATATTGTGTGTACTGTGATACTAATCACTACCAACTTAACATTGGGGTAGTTTTGTTGCCACCAACCTCTTTCCTTAAATGGGTCTAAGGATCTATTTGATTTTCTGCGGTAGAGGAAAATCAAAAATGAGTCTGAACAGAAAGAGTTCAAACAAAACTCGAGATAGTTTATTATATCTAAACAAATTAGATCAGACAATGTTGTAAAATCCTATTGGGAGACACGTGGATTTAGATCTTCATCCTACAAGATCCTAAGATATGATACCTTTTCTCCTCCCCACTTCTTATGACATCCTCAGATTAGATGGAGTTTAAAGCAAGCTCCAATAATAACCTTTCCGCGGCATTACCATATCTATCTTCCCAAGCACTTTTTTTTTAGAATTCCTACAGTGTGGAAACAGGCCCTTCACCCCAACAAGTCCACACCAACCCTTTGAAGAGTATTCCACCCAAGCCCATTCCCCTACATTTACTCCTGACTAACCTATACATCCCTGAACACCAAAGGCAATTTAGAATGGTCAATTCACCTAAACTGCACATCTTCGGATTGTGGGAGGAAACGGGAGCACCTGGAGAAAACCCACACAGACATGGGGAGGAGGTGCAAACTCCACACAGATAGTTACCTGAGGCTGGAATTGAACACAGGTCCCTGGCGCTGTTAGGCAGCAATGCTAACCACTGAGCCACCGTGCCACTCCTTACATGGTTAACATTTATAAATTCATGAATATAACTGCATTCATGTATATAATCCTAATGTCCACACACTAACCCCCCAACCACCAACACCACCACCACCAATCTTCTGCTGTCACAAATTCAGGTACAATTCTTCAGAACATATTATCTTCAGAGTTGGGAGACTGGTGTGTCTTTGGCTTGACAGCTATTGATCCCGAGTGGGCTGTAACGTCCCGCTACATTGGAGGACTTCTGTTATCTCTCTGTCCTTCACTGAGGACATTGTTTCTTCTAAACTAGGTAGTTGGTCCTTTCCATTCTTTGGAGAATTCTTATCTCCTGAATTTCTTTAGCAGAGGAAATCTTCCCTTGTTGAATCATTTGCTTCACAAAACCAATTGGAGGCCTGAATCTCAAGAATTTCCATTGTGGAACACAGCTACACTGTTTGAACAGGTATTTCCGTATTTGTGGATCAGGCAATTTCTTCTTGATTGTGTCTGAATCTGTGGCTGTTTGCCAATCCATTGCAGTGTTGGCTCTCACTGAGTAAGGCTGGCATGTGGTGCCTCATGGATGCCCTGTTTTGGGCTGTCAGATTTGCTCTGAGCCTGTCCCATTTAACATGATGGCAGAACCACAAAACATGAGGGAGAATAAAACACTGTGTTAGGTGAGCAGGTGGTGATTACAGCTACCAAGCTGATGTTAAACAGATGTGATCTGATATGCTGATTGTGAGACTGAGTCAAGTAGGTTTTTCCTACTTGTTGATTCTTCCACTATCTGGGGCACAGGCCCAATCTTACAGATATGCCCTTCAACCTTGAGCAGAATTGCTGCTGACGATCCATTTTTCATGATGGATGTACACCTGAAGTAAATTGTGTGCCTTTGCTACCTTCTGTACTTCAATATGGAGGTGTACTGATCCATCAGCTGAGGAAGGATGGTAGGTGGTAATCCACAGGGGTTTCCTGTGCCTGATGCCATAAGACTTTGTGTGATACAAAGTTCATTCACCATTCCAGCAGTTTATCCTGTGTTGTTTGACGTCTTTATTCAAACAGGGATACCTACCAATGTCATGGCAACGAGCTAATACCTTGACACTGGCAAAAAGTCCTTCAGTATCTGTCACACCATTCACTGAGGAATTTTGCAATTTGAAACAACATAACTAAAAACACCTAACAGTGGTAGAATTGTAGTAACTATTAAAAGAATCAGCCAGCAAGTAATGTCTAATGTGATGGATCATTAATAGCACTGGGGGTAGGAATCTTAATGATACATACAGTGCGGTGCAAATTAGTGGGAAGCCAAAGGATTGGGAAGGTTTTAAAAACCAGCAGAGGGCATAGCCATAAAAACGCCATGAGGAGGGAGAAGATGAAATATGAGAGTAAGCCAGCTAATAATATAAAAAAAGACTGCAATAGTTTTTTTTAGATATCTAGAGGTAAAAGAGACACAAGAACAGACTTCAGACTGTTAGATAAGGCAGGAGAAGTAGGAATGGGAAATAAAGAAATAGC
The DNA here is from genome assembly GCF_004010195.1 of Chiloscyllium plagiosum. Lineage (NCBI taxonomy): Eukaryota > Metazoa > Chordata > Chondrichthyes > Orectolobiformes > Hemiscylliidae > Chiloscyllium > Chiloscyllium plagiosum. Next base: position 27,673,343 of record NC_057722.1, on the reverse strand, counting down.
AAAGGAACTGAATAGGTATTTTGCATTAGTTTCCACAGTGGAAGACACCAGCAACATACCAGAACTTAGAGAGTCAGGAAACAGAGGTGAGTGTAGTGACCATCAGTAAGGAGGAGTTGTTGGGAAGTTGAAAGGTCTGAAAGTGGATAAATCACTTGGACGCAGACACCTCAGAGTTCTGAAGGAGACAGCTGAGGAGATGCTAGCTGTTTGGATGGTGATCTTTCAGGAATCACTGGAGTCCAGAGGACTGAAAAATGGTGAATGTAACATCCCTGCTAAGAAGGGAGGAAGACCGAAGACAAGAAACTATAAGCCTGTTAGCCTGACTATATGTCATTTGGTAATACTTTAGACTCTATCATTAAGGATGGGATTGCGGAGTAATTGGAAGTGTACAGTAAAATAGGGCTGAGTGAGCACAGCTTTTTCAAGGAGAGATCATGCCTGCCATGTAGAATTCTTTGAGGAAGTAACAAGCAAGTTAGACAAAGGAGAGCGAGTGGATGTGATCAGTGTGGATTTCCAGAAGGCCTTTGACAAGATTCCACACAGGCGGTTGCTAAATAAAACAAAAGTCCATGGTTAAAGGCATGATACTGGCATAGCTAAGGATTGGGTGACTGGCAGAAGGCAGAGAAGAGAGATAAAGGGGTCTTTTCAAGATGGTAGCCAGTGACTAGCGGAATTCTGCAGGGCTCTGTGTGGGACCATAACTATTCATATTATTCGAAAATGATCTGAATGAAAGAACTGAGGGCATTGTTGCTCAGTTTGCAGATGACACAAAGATAAGTGGAGGAAAAGTAGTGTTGAGGAATCGGGGAGCCTGCAGAAAGACTTGAACGAGCTAGGGCAAAGGAATGGCAGATGGAATACAGCGTGAGAAAATGTGAGGTTATGCACTTTAGTAGGAAGAATAGAGGCATAGACTATTTTCTGAACGGGGAAAGACTTTGGAGATCTAAAGCACAAAGTCCTAGTTCAGGATTCTCTAAAGTGAACATACAGGTTTAGTTGGCAGTCAGGAAGGCAAATGCAATGTTACCATTCATTTAAAGCAGAGATGTTGAGGCTTATAAGGCTCTTGGTAGACAACATTTAGAATATTGTGAGCAGTTTTGGGCGCTGTATCAAAGGAAGGATGTGCTGGCCTTGGAGGTATTCATCAGGAGGCTCACAAGAATGATCCTGGGGGTAAAGGTCTTGTCATGTGAGGAGTGGCTGAGGACGCTGGGTCTGTACTCGATGGAGTTTAGAAGGATGAGGGGATGATCTCATTAAAACTTATAGAATGCTGAGAGGTGTGTATAGAGTAGATATGGAGAAGAAATTTCCATCAATGAAAGAGATTAGGTCCCCATGGTACAGGTGAAGGGACAAACATTTGAACTGAAATGAGGAAGAATTTCTTCAGCTAGAGGGTGGTTGATCTGTGGAACTCATTGCTGCAGAAGGCTGTGGATGCCAAGTCACTGAGTGTATTTAAGACGGAGATAGCCTTGACTGGTAAGTGGATAAGAGTTACAGGGAGAAGGCAGGAGAATGGGGTTGAAAAACTTATCAGCCACGATTGAATGGCAGTGCAAACTCGATGGGCCAAATTGTCTAATTCTGCTTCTATGCATTATGGATTTTGTTCAGCAGGGCATGGTTAAAAGGCAGTGTTGGCTTTAACATCAAGTTCCAAATGTTTCAGTTGACATCCAATTAATATGTTGATGTCATAATCTGCTATGCATATTTCTGCTGGGCATTTTCTGCACATGTTGCATCAATATGCTGTCTAACATGATTCATTCCATAATGTTGCATAAGCCATTTTGGAGTTCAAAGTGCCCAATTTCTCACACCTCACAAATTCACTTGTGATTTAATCCAACCTGAATTAATAGCCCAAAAGAGTCATCTTTCTGATAACTATGGAGTAGGAGGAAATCATTTACAAACAAAAATTGCATGCAGTTTAGCAATATCAAAATTCTTGAGCCTTTTGACAAGGTAATTGCTGGAATTATGCTTCCTCTGGTGTCTGCACCTAGGTGCATGTAACTCAGAAAAAACTGAGTCCAAAATGAGGTGTAGTTCCTTCACTCAGCTGTAGTTCAGTTGGAAGCAGTTTAGCCTCCAGGTCAAAAGGATGTGGATTCAATTCCAACTCCAAATACTTGAGCATAATAATCTAGCCTGATGTCCCATTCAGTACTAGGAGACAATGGTACTGTTGGAGGTAGCAATGTTTGGATGAGGCATTAATTTGAGGCCTAATGTTCTCTCAGGTGAATATGAAATAATTCAGGGCACTATTTTGAAGAAGAACACAGATATTTCTGGTATGATGGTCAATATTTGGCCCTCAATTAACTTCATGAAAGCTGATCTGGTCATTTTTACACTGGTCTGTGTAGAAGCTTGCTGTAGATGTTGCCTCCTGCAATTCCTTTATTACAACGATGAATACACTTCAGAAGTACCTCACTGGCTGTAACAGGCATTGCACCAGCCGAATTGTGGAAATAATTGCGGAAATACAGCATAAATTCAACCCCTTTTTTTCTGTTATAAAGCCTATTAAAGTGACAATAGCATTTGAGAAGAGCCATGTGGATGGTCACTAGACATGACAAAAATATAACACAATATTCTCAATTTCTTTGAAGTTACATTTAAACTTATTGTGGAACATTGAAAAGGGGGCTTTAATTTGCACTGCTTCTATGTTGTGCCTGACATCACTGTGCTTTATAGAAATATTGGGCATCAAGATTTTAAAAATTGCTTCTTTTAATACTGATATAAACTTGCTGACCAGAAAATCTCTTTCACTCATCCCTCAAAAAGACAACATGCTTAAACTGAAGTCTGTTTATTTTAATTATGTCGTAATGCCGAAAGGCATTAATAGGACACAAATGTGTTTTCGTAATTCAACAAAAATGACTGAAAGTCACATGATCCCGTTCATATGCTCAGATAGGCTTCTGATTACATCATGTAATGATTATTTAACCATTCAATTCAATTCAATTCAACTTGACCTGACTGCACAGGCAGTAAAAAAAAAACAATTTTCCAGAATGACAGAAATGAATAATGCTCATTTTAGTAGCTAATTTAAGAAAAAGTTTCAATATGATCTTATCTAGGCAAGAGTCTTTTTGCTAATTAAAATACCTCTGTGTTAATCTATGCTCTTTCCTCTAATGTAAAACATGGTAGAACATTGATTAGCAGATATCGCACCGACTTTTGTCAATGGATTTTAATCCCTGTGTATGTAATAAAACCACCTTTCCAGTCAAAACTTGAATTTAAACAGTTTTTTGGAGTTTCAATGTTTACTGTGTCCACTCATATATGTCATCTTGACACTCCTGCTCTGCAATGTTATGAAGAGTATTTTCAAATAAAAGTACTTACAGATCCTAACCATGGAATGAAAAGTAAATTTGCATTTGTAAAATTTCTTTTACACCCCAAGTACAGTCATTCCAAACCTAGGGACATGGCACCTAAGTAGGATTGGTGAATTAAACTTGGGGGTTGCAAGTCCCAAACCCATAATGGAGGCAGTGGAGTGCGGCAGGGTCAAGGTGGGCAATTGCAGAAGTGTTAAACAAAGGGCCAGGCTCATTGACCAAATATTCTATCAATCAGGGTGGTTCGTGTCCAGAGGATCAAACCTCCTGAAGGCCATTCCCATGTAGACAAATGAACCATTAGCACATTAAGAAGAGCCAGAACAAGTGATGATCCTTCTTTCTTTCTTATTTACCTGGTGTTCTGGGCCATTCTGTCAGAGACTGTTCCAGCTGGTGAGTTTACTATAGCTGCAATTAGCTCTTTCCCCACCTTATTCCACGCCCCCCCCCACCCCAATCAATGTTAACTCCCTGATGCTGCCAGTGGCTTCTTTCCCCTTGATGCCTGAATTTCTCTGTTCAATGCACCTCATCACCAATAGTTCCGAACTTCTTCTTGCCTTCGATGCCTGAGGTCTGCTCTCTAATACAGCCTGGCTACAAATGGCTCCCTCCCCTTGCGTGTGTGTGAGAGAGTGTCTGTGTAATTGTGTATGTGAGTGAGTGTATGTGTGCGTATGGCAGAAAGTGTGAGTGAGGTGAGTGTGAGAGAGAATGTAAGTGAGTATGTGTGACAGAGTATGAATGAGTGTGTATGAGGGAGAATCTAAGTTAATGCAGGGAATTATCTGGAAGTAAGTATGTGTGACAGAGTGACTGGGAGCATGAGTGAGAAGGTGTGAGAGAGTGAGAGACTGTGCAAGTGAATAAGTGTGAGAGTGTGTGTGGGATATTTTGAAGAAGTGAGTGAAAGTGTGTGAGTGAGTGCAAGAGTGTGAGGAAATGAGCATTTTTGACAGAGTGTGAGTGTGTAAGTGAGTGTGAGTAATTGAGTATATGTGAAAGACTTAGAGGGTGTAACCAAGTGAGTATATTTGATATTGAGAGTGTGAGAGTGAGTGCAAAGAATGTGGGAGTGTGGAAGAAAGTGTTTGTGAAAACGTGTTTAAGTGAGGGAGAGAATGCATGAGAGATGGTGAATGTTTTGACACAGTGAGTGAGAGAGATTGCAGGAGAGAGATTGATTGTGAGGAAGTGACTGAGTGTTATTTGATGCCTACACTTGCTCACAAACTGAACATACTCACAGCTCTGACTTCGGATCCTTAAAACTTTCAATCCTTCATAAGGTCACAGAGGATAAAAGTTTGGGAATTACTGTCTTTGGTCTTTCAAAATATTTTACAGACAGATATATTTTTGTCGTATACTTCCTGTTTGTCATCCAAGAAATGTGGCAGCCAGTTTGCGCAGTACCACTTCCCAAAGACAGCAGTGAAATAAATGGCTGGACAGTTTGGTTTAGGTGTTGGATGAGATACAGATGTTGGCCTTCAGGAGGTTTGATCCTCTGGACACGAACCACCCTGATTGATAGAATATTTGGTCAATGAGCCTGGCCCTTTGTTTAACACTTCTGCAATTGCCCACCTTGACCCTGCCGCACTCCACTGCCTCCATTATGGGTTTGGGACTTGCAACCCCCAAGTTTAATTCACCAATCCTACTTAGGTACCATGTCCCTAGGTTTGGAATGACTGTACTTGGGGTGTAAAAGAAATTTTACAAATGCAAATTTACTTTTCATTCCATGGTTAGGATCTGTAAGTACTTTTATTTGAAAATACTCTTCATAACATTGCAGAGCAGGAGTGTCAAGATGACATATATGAGTGGACACAGTAAACATTGAAACTCCAAAAAACTGTTTAAATTCAAGTTTTGACTGGAAAGGTGGTTTTATTACATACACAGGGATTAAAATCCATTGACAAAAGTCGGTGCGATATCTGCTAATCAATGTTCTACCATGTTTTACATTAGAGGAAAGAGCATAGATTAACACAGAGGTATTTCCTTCAGATGATGTTGTGGGATAACTACATTTAGCAAAAAAGATAACCAGAGCCTTAGTTTAACTTCTCATTCAAAAGACAGTAACACCAATAGTTCCTCAGAACTGCAACAAAATCTTTGTCTATGTTATTTTACACAAATGTTCAGGCTTTTGTTCATTCCCTTCCAACTCCCTTGCCAAGCTGAGTTTTGTTCTGTGATAATATGGTTTTAAATTTTATTCTATACGCTTAGATTTATTTTTTCTTTTAATCTTCATTCTTAAAATATTTTTGCTTTCCTCGAGTTTCTTCCCATTTTTCAAGGAATGAGAAGGCTCCTGCATAATGTTGCTCTGCCTCAGCCCTGTGGCTTTATAAGCTATTCAATTCCCTCTGTAGCTTTGTTTTTACAAAGGACAAGTAGTTGGTTTATACATGGATCCTGCATTGCTGCCTCTTACTCCACAGAACATGTTCACAGTTTGAACTACTCCTTTCATTCAAGCTTTATGTATGGAAGACCCCAGTGTTATTTGAAACAAGGTATAACATGTAGTGAAAATGCTTCAGTGAATGAAAGGTGTAGTTCACACTATGAGATTGAGTGTCTTACCTTATTCCACCACTGTGAACTTTCATGTAAAGTCAGTGTTATCCACTGTTATTCCTCATTTCTGTGCCGAATTAATAATTAATGAAAAAGGTAAATAATAAATACATACAGTAAATACATCGTCAACCATTATATTAAATATAATAGACCCGAAATACCTGTTAAGACCAGTGTGGAATCAAAATGGATCACTGGATCAGAACTTGTTTCTGGCAGGAATCTATTGAATTTACTCTGACCTGCCATTTTTAGTAATCATTCCTCTATATTCACAAGGGTTTCATTCCTGAAAACCCCCGTGAGTGTGGAGCTCATTAAAAACAGTTTAAAAATCACAGGTATGCATTTTTTGCCTGTGGATGTTGATTTTTGTTAGAAGTTGCATGACACCAGGTTATTGTCCAATAGGTTTATTTGAAATCACAAACGTTTAGAGCGTTACTCCTTCATCAGGTGACCTGAAAGCTTGTGATTTCAAATAAACCTGTTGGACTATAACCTGGTGTTATGTCATAGAGTCATATAGATGTACAGCACAGAAACAGACCCTTTGGTTTAACTCGTCCATGCCGACCAGATATCCCAACCTAATCTGGTCCCACTTGCTAGCACCCAGCCCATATTCCTCCAAACCCTTCCTATTCATATACCCATCCAGATGCCTTTTAAATGTTGCAATTGTACCAGCCATCACCACTTCCTTTCGCACCTCATTCCATACATGCACCACCCTCTGTGTGAAAAAGTTGTCCCTTAGGAGTCTTTTATATCTTTTCCTTGTCACCCTAAACCTATGCTCTCTAGTTCTGGACTTTCCCTTCCCCAGGGAAAAGATTTTGTCTATTTCTCCTGTCCATGCCCTTCATGATTTTAGAAACCTCTATGCAGTCACCCCCTCAGCCTCCAACACTCCAGGGAAAACTGCCCCAGCCTATTCAGCCTCTTCCTGTAGCTCAAATTCTCCAAGTCTGGCAACATCCTTGTAAATCTTTTCTGAACCCTTGCAAGTTTCACAACATCCTTCCAATAGAAAGGACACCAGAATTGCACATAATATTCCAACATGGCTGAACCAATGACTCGTACAGCAGCAACGTGACCTCCCAACTCCTGTACTCAGTACTCTGACCAATAATGCAAAGCATACCAAATGCCTTCTTCATTATCCTATCTACCTGCAACTCTACTTTCAATGAGCTATGAACCTGGACTCCAAGATCTCTTTATTCAGCTACGCTCCCTCGAACCTTACCATTAAGTGTATGCATCCTGCTAAGATTTGCTTTTCCAAAATGCAGCGCCTTGCATTTATCTAAATTAAACTCCATCTGCTGCACTCCAGCCCACTGGCCCATCTGATCAAGATCCTGTTGTAATCTGAGGTAACCTTCTTCGCTGTCCATTCCACCTCCAATTTTGGTGTCATCTGCAAAATTACTAACTATACCTCTTAAGTTCACATCCAAGTCATTTATATAAATGATAAAAAGTAGTGGACCCAGCACCGATCCTTGTGGCACTCCACTGGTCACAGGCCTCCAGGCTGAAAAACAATCCTCCATCACCACCCTCTGTCTTCTACCTTTGAACCAGTTCTGTATCCAAATGGCTAGTGCTTCCTGTATTGCATGAGATCTAACCTTGCTAAACAGTCTCCCATGGGGAACCTTGTCGAACGCCTTTCTGAAGTCCATATAGATCATATATTTTCAACCTATTCGTCAATTTTATCCTTTTGCATATACTTACTTCCAGAGAAATTTTGGTACCGTCTCAAATCTAAGTTTTTACTTAACTGACATCTTCTAGTTTCTCTGCCTTGGCCCGCAGAGATAGTTTACAATTCTTTTCTGAGTGCACTATGGATCTTTCATAATTCTGATGGTTTAAAGTATTCCAGTTGTAGTAACTTGAAGATTGCTATCCAAATTTTCTGGGCTTAGAAACTCCACAAACTAAAACATTTCCTCTCGGAGATTTGGTTCCCTTGAACTAAAAGCTTGATTCTTCTGATAAAATAAACTGTTCTTCCTTCTGAACTAAAACTTTGAACCTTCTGTTATGATGTCAATAAGAAACAAATGGCTTTCAGGTCTGATAGAAATCCAACAGCATAAATAGTATCAACATTTCCTCAATTAATACCACTGGGATTCTGTCGGGCATTTGATTGCAATCGCACGCTTTCTTGAAATTAATGTTATTTAGTTTACGATTCCAATTGATTTTTTGACCTGTTCAAAATCAAACCTTCACAGAACTGACACATATCCATCTGCATCTATTTTGAAACCCAAACTCCTAAATATCTTTTATTATTATTATGTATTTTTAATTGCAAAATATCTAATAATATTTTGGGAATGATTAAATTGCAAACACATTTACAGCTAACTGTCTTATGTTGGGTGCTAACCATTTACCTTGTGGTTATGCTATTGTGCTGCTACCAATCCTCTTTTCTAAACTCAATCCAAGGGTCTGCCTCTTTAATAGTAATGGAGGATATGTTGCTCTTGAATCTTTAATGAGATGAGGCACATGTCTTACACATTGAGACACAGTTTATTATATGATAGTAACTCACCTCAACTCCCTGCAACCTGTCCATAAGGCGTAACTGATGGAATATTCCCGACTTGCCTGGATGAGTGCAGCTCCAACAACATGCAAGAAGATCAATACTATCCAGGACAAAGCAGATCACATGATTGGCACCACATCCACAACTATTCAGTCATTTCATTGACACTTTGTAGCAGTTGTATGTACTGTCTACAAGATGCGCTGCAGAAATTCACCAAAAGCCTTTAGGCATCACCTTGCAAACCCAGGGCCACTTCCACCCAGAGGAACCAAGCCACAGATACATGGAAACATCTGCAAGTTCCCCATCAAACCACTCACAATCCTGACTTGGAAATACATTATCGTTCCTTCACTGTCGCTAGGTTAAAATCCCTCGGAACAGCATTGTGGGTCTACCTACCGCACATGGACTCCAGCAGTTCAAGAAGGCAGCTCACCACCACCTTCTCAAGAGCAACTATGGAACGGTAATAAATGTTGGTCCAGCCAGTAACATCCATGTCCTACACTTGAATAACAAAAACTTCTCCCATTTGCTGCATCCACTTCAACCCCTGACACAATTCACCCTGCATACCCTTTCTGCTGCCCACTCACTTGCTAAGGGCACCTCCCCACCTGTATCAGGTTGAACAAAGGATCAAGGCAGGCTGGTGTGAGCACTTGAAGCACTTAATAATTATGGAGGCCAGGGCTACTGTGTGGTAGTCATTGAGACACGCTGCATGAGTTTTCTTTTAGTACCAGGATGATGGGTACTAAAAGGGTGCAGAGGGGTTAAGATGTTCTGGTATATGGGTCACAAACAGTTAGTATGCAGGTGGCACGGTGGCTCAGTGATTAGCAGTGACCCGGATTCGATCCCAGCCTCAGGTGACTGTCTGTGTGGAGTTTGTACATTCTCCCTGTGTCTGCGTGGGTTTTCTCTGGATGTTCTGTTTCCTCCCACAGTCCAAAGATGTGCAGGTTAGATGAATTGGCAATGGGACATTACCCATAGTGTCCAGGGATGTATGTATAAACTAGGCGGATTAGCCATGGGAAATTCAGGGTTACAGGGATAGTGAGGGGGATGGGTCTCAGCAGGATGCTCTTAGGAAGGAAGATGTGGACTTAATGGCCTGCTTCCACACTGTAGGGATTCTCAGTTTAGCACATAATCATGAAGGCTAATGAGATGCTAATCTTTATTACAATAGGAATTGAACATAAATATAAACAAGTATTGCTTCAGTTGTATAAAGTCTTGGTGAGACCACACCTTGAATACTGTATGCAGTTTTGGACTCCTTATAAATGTATTGCAGGCAGTTCAAAGGAGATTTACTAGACTGATACTTGGGCTGAGTGGGTTGTCTTATCACAATATGTTGGACAGGCTGAACTTTTATCCAGCTGAGTTTAGAAAAGTGAGGAGTAACTAGGTCGAAGCATATACGATCCTGATTGATCTTGACAAGGAAGATGTGGAAAGGATGTTTCCTCTTGTGAGTCAGTCCTGAACATTATCTTAAAAATAGGGCTCACGACAGATGCGGAGAATTTCTTTCCTTTCAGAAGATGGTACAACTGGACTGGAAACAACAAATGTTGGAGATCACCGCAGCATCCATGGAAAGAGAACAGGCTGGAACTGGAACTGCCTCAGAAATTGATGAAAGTGGAGTCTTTGAATATTTTTGATCGGAGTGGATGGATCCTTGTTAGGCGAGGGAATCAAGAGTGTTTAGGGGTAAAAGTGAATTTGGAATTTGAAATGCAGGAAGGTCAGCCACAACCTTATTGAAAGGCGGAATAGATTCAAAGGGCAGAATAGCCCACATCTCTTTTTTTTAGATTACCTACAGTGCGGAAACAGGCCCTTCAGCCCAACAAGTCCACACCGACCCTTCAAAGAATAACTCACCCAGTCCCATTCCCCTCTGACTAATGCATCTAACACTACGGGCAATTCAGCATGGCCAATTCACCTGACCTGCACATCTTTGGACTGTGGGAGGAAACCGGAGCACCCAGAGGAAACTCACGCAGACACGTGTTGTTCCTATTTTGTATGTTCATATGTTTGTAATGAACCAACTTTAGTAGGTAAAGTAATAAAATAAAATAAAGAACTGAGAGTGACAGTGATCTGAAAGATACAAAAATCAAAATTGATTTAGAATTTCAGCATGTTTACTAGCATCTGTGAAGAGAAAACTGACCTTACCAGTGAGCCTTCTTCAGAATTAATAGGCAAACTGAAGTCAATTGCAAGCATGCTTTCCAAGTTCATATGACAAAGAAGCGTGAATAATCCAGCAACGTTTTCAAAGACAATTGTGAAGGAGCAGAAATATACATCCAAATCAGACATGATGCAAGTCAACTCTGCTACAAAGCGAGGAGGCTCCTTATGTTTTCAAAACCCAGATTAAGCAGGAATTAAAGAAACTTAAGAGAAGTATTTTATCAGTGAAAACTGATTGCATTAGAAAATAAAACTGACAAAAAAGATAAAACTGTGAGATTATGCGGGGATGCCAAAGTGACAATTACCCAGGCTTTTGCTGTGAAATTGCTTCCACATTAGACTTCTAAAGGTGTGTTTTCAGGGGTTAGCTTCATCAAAGGTATTCGATCTGGTCACCATAAATGACAAGGCAAACTCAGTTCCTTCAAGCCTGCAAATTCTCCTTAACATCTGTGGCAAGACTAAAATTAGGAGAGCAACACCTGACATAGTCATACTCATGGAATTGTACTTTGCAGATCATGTCCCAGACACCACTCCCACCATCCCTGGTTATGTTGTATCCTCCGCTGATGGGAGAGACCCAGCACTGATGGAGACACAGGTGTCAAAGTGTGACTTCCCACTTGCCTGGATATGTGCAACCCCAACAACTCTCAAGAAGCTTGACATCATCCAGGACAAAGTGTCTGCTTGATTGGCAACACATCCTTAAACATCTATTCCTTCCAACAATGATTCTTGATAGCAGTACTATGTATGATCTTGAACATGCATTGCAGCAGTTCACCAAGACAACATTTTCCAAACGCATGACCATCACCATTTAGAATCTCAAAGGCAGCAGTTACATGGGAAATACCATCACGTGCAAGTTTTTCTCCAAGCCACTCACTATCCTGACTTGGAAATATATCACCAATCCTTCACTGTCATTGGGTCAAATCCTGTAATTCCCTCCCTAAAAGCATTGTAGGCCTTCCTCTACTAAATGGCTACAGTGGTTCAAAAAGACACCTCAATACCACCTTTTCCAAAGACAAATAGAGATGAGCAATCAATCCTTGCCCAGCCAGTGAAGCCTAAATGCCATGATTAAATAAAAAAGAAACTCAATATTGGATTTCATCTATGCTTACAGACAGGTTAATGTGGTTCAAAAGAGTCAGCAGTAACTCAGAATCAACATGCACAATGTTACACTCCTTCACAAAGTTGCCCTATGGTGCAAGATTTTCTTCAAAATTCCTCCACGCTACAATGGATAATATTTTACAAAAAATGCTGCACTGCTTGCACTATCACGGTAATGTACTGACTGCAACCACAGGACAGGAAAAAAATATTCACATCACATGGCAGCTTGGTTAGCAAACTAGAAGTGTTTAGGATTGATGCATCCTTGGCAGCATGGAATAAAAGGAGAAAGTGAGAATTGCAGATGCTGAAGACCAGAGTTGAAGAGTGTGTTGCTGGAAAAACAAAGCTAGTCTGGCAGCATCCGAGGAGCAGGAGAGTCAATGTTCCGAGCATAAGGTCTTCATCAGAAATGAGGGAGTGGCCCAAGGGGACTGAGAGATAAATGGAAAGGGGTGGGATTTGGGGGAAGGTAGCTAGGAATTAACGTGATAGGTCAGAGAGGAGGGTGGAGCGAATAGATGGGAAGGAAGACGGACAGGTAGGACTGTTCAAAAGGGTGGTGCTGAGTTGGAAGGTTGGATCTGGGATAAGGTGTGGGGAGGGAAAATAAGGAAACTGGTAAAATCGACATTGATCCCGTGTGGTTGGAAGATCCCAAGGTGGAAAATGAAGCATTCTTCCTCCAAACATTGGGTGGCTAGGATTTGGCGGTGGAGGAGGCCCAGGACCTGCATTTCCTTGGTGAGTGGGAAGGGGAGTTAAAGCGTTTGGCCACAGGATGGTGGAGTTGTTTAATGCGTGTCTCCAGAGATGTTCTCTGAAATGTTCCACAAGTTGGCGTCCTATCTCCCCAGGAGACCACATCAAGAGGAATGGACAAAGTAGATAATGTGTGTGGAAGTACAGGTTAATCTCTGTTGGTTGTGGAAGGATGCTTTGGGATATTGGACGGAGGTGCGGGGAGAGGTGTGGGCACAGATTTTGCACTTCTCGCAGTGGCAGGGAAAGGTGCTGAGAGTGGAGGGTGGGTTGGTGAGGGGAATGGACTTAACAAGGGAGTCACGGAGGGAATGGTCTCTCTGGGACCAATTCCACCATAGTACATTCCAGACAGCCTCCTTCTTCAAAGACCACAATTTCCCCTCCCACATGGTCAACAATACCCTCCAAAGCATCTCCCATACTTCCCACACCTCGGCCTCAAACCCCACCCCTCCAAATGCAACAAGGACAGAACTCCCCTTGTCCACACCTTCCATCCCCCCAACATCACATTATCCTTAGTCATTTCCACCACCTACAAACAGACTGCACCAGGAGGGATATATTTCCCTCCCCATCCCTATTTGTGTTTTGGAGACCATTCCCTCTGCAATTCCCTTGTTAGGTCCACATCGCCCATCAACCCACCCTCCATTCCTGGCACCTTCCCCAGCCACCACAAGAAGTGCAAAACCTGTGCCCACACCTTCCCCCTTACCTCCAACCAAGGCCCCAAATGATCCTTTCATATCCAACAAAGATTTGCCTGTACTTCCACACACGTCACCTACTATGTCTGTTGCTCTCGATGTGGGCTCCTCTACTTTGGGGAGACAGGATGCCAACATTCCAGAACTGTCCTATCTGTCCATCTTCCTTCCCACCTATCCGATCCACTCTCCTCTCTGACCTATCACCTTCACCTCCACCTTCATCTACCTATTGCATTCCCAGCAACCTTCCCACCCCCTCCCATTTATCTCTCAGCCCCCTTGGGCCACCCCCTCATTCCTGATGAAGAGCTTATGCTCGAAAGGTCGACTCTACTGCACCTCGGATACTGCCTGACAGGTTGTGCTTTTCCAGTGCCACACTCTTCGACAGCATGGAGAAAACGTTGATTAAAAGAAAGGAAACACTGTAGGGATAGTTGGAAAATTCTCACATTGGAGATGAGTTGAAAATGGTGTTCCCTAGGGATTGGTGTTGGGACCCTTGCTTTTTCTGCTTTATATAAACAATTTGAAAATGGGTGTTGGGGCCAAAATCTCCAAATTTGCAGATGATACTAAGCTAGGGAGAATCATGAATTATAAAGATGATGTTGAATGACTTCACAGGAAGATTGACAAGTTTACCAAATGGGCAGACACCTGTCAGAAGAGTTTCAATGTTGAGAAATGAGGTAATGCATTTTGGGAGAAGAAACATGGAGAGACACTACAGGATGGTACAACTTTGAGGGGAATAAATGAGCAGAGGGACCTTGGAATTCACATGCATAATTCTCTGAAGGTGGCCAGGTAAGTTTTTAAAGAGAATTAAAGGATTGTTGAGTTTATAAATTGATGCATGGAGTATAAAAGCAAGGAAGTGATGCTACATCTCGACAAATCATTGGTCAGACCATATTGTATTCAGGGTGAATACAATTCTGGGCATCTTATTTCAGGAAGGATGTTAAAGGGAGGTGGTTAGGTGTTCAAAATGATGAACAATTTTGAGAGGGTAAAGAATGATATTCTGTTTCCGCTTGTTGGTATGTTATAATAACTAAGGATCACAACTTCAAGATTGGCAGAAGGAGAGCTGGGAGTAAGATGAGGAAGAACTTTTTTATTCAGTTGTTAGGATTTACAATGTGCTAATGGGACAGTGGTGGAGGTGGATTCCAGAGGGCAGTTTCAAAATAGAGTCATAGGGTCCTACATAGTCATAGGGAAATAAATATTCAAGGCTACACGTGCTTTCGTAAGGACAGACTGACAGGCAGATGGGGTGGGGTGGCCATGTTGGTAAGGGATGATATTCAGTCCCTTGCGCGGGGGGACCTAGAATCAGGGGGCGTAGAGTCAGTGTGGATAGAGCTGAGAATTTTTAAGGGTAAAAAGACCCTCTTGGGAGTTATCTACAGGTATTGTGTAACGAACCAGAATTGGTCAGAGACCTTGAAGTGAAGGAGCCATTGGGAAGTAGTGACCATAATACAATAAGCTTCAATCTGCAATTTGAGAGGGAGAGGGTACAGTCGGAAGTGACAGTACTTCTGTTGAATAAAGGAATATGGAGCTATGAGGGAGGAGCTGGCCAAAGTTCAATGGTGCAATACCTTAGCAGGGATGACAGTGGAGGAACAATGGCGGATATTTCTGTGTATAATGCAGAAGATGCAGGATCAGTTCATTTGAAAAAGGAAGAAAGATCCTAGGAGAAGGCATGGGATGCCGTGGCTGACGAGGGAAGTTAAGAAAAAATATAAAGTTAAGAGAGAAAAAGTATAACATAGCAAAGATAAGTGGGAAGACGGAGGACTGGGAAGATTTTAAAGAACCACAGAGGATTACTAAGAAGGAAATACGCAGAGAAAAAATGAGGTATGAAGGTAAACTGGCCAGAAATATAAAGGAGGATAGTAAAAGCTTTTTTAGGTATGTGAAAGGCAAAAAAATGGTTAAGACTAAAATTGGGCCCTTGAAGACAGAAACAGGGGAATATATTACGGGGAACAAAGAAATGGCAGAAGAATTGAATTGTTACTTCAGATCTGTGTTCACTGGGGAAGACACAAGCAATCTCCCTGAGGTAATAGTGGCTGAAGGACCTGAACTTAAGGGAATTTATATTTGCCTTGAATTGGTGTTGGAGAGACTGTTAGGTCTGAAGGTTGATAAGTCCCTGGGGCCTGATGGTCTACATCCCATGCCTGATGGCGCATGGTATTGGGGGCAAAGTACTAACTTGGATTGAAAGTTGGTTGGCTGATAGGAAACAAAGAGTAGTGATAAATAGCTCCATTTTGGAATGGCAGGCAGTGACCACTGCAGGGATCAGTGCTGGGACCGCAGCTTTTTACAATATATGTTAATGATATAGAAGATGCTATTAGTAATAACATTAGCAAATTTGCTGATGATGCTAAGCTGGATGGCAGGGTGAAATGTGATGAGGATGTTAGGAGATTACAGGGTGACCTGGACAAATTAGGTGAGTGGTCAGATGCATGGCAGATGCAGTTTAATGTGGATAAATGTATGGTTATCCACTTTGGTGGCAAGAACAGAAAGGCAGATTACTACCTAAATGGAATCAATTTAGGTAAAGGGGCAGTACAGAGAGATCTGGGTGTTCTTGTACACCAATCAATCAATGAAGGTAAGCATGCAGGTACAGCAGGTAGTGAAGAAGGCTAATAGCATGCTGGCCTTCATAACAAGAGGAATTGAGTATAGAAGCAAAGAGGTTTTTCTGCAGCTCTACAGGGCCCGGGTGAGACCACACCTGGAGTACTGTGTGCAGTTCTGGTCTCCAAATTTGAGGAAAGACATTCTGGCTATTGAGGTTCACGAGGTCAATTCCTGGAATGACAGGACTACCTTGCGCTGAAAGACTGGAGCGACTGGGCTTATATACCCTTGAGTTTAGAAGACTGAGAGGGGATCTGATTGCGACATATAAGATTATTAAAGGATTGGACACTCTGGAGGCAAGAAACATGTTTCCACGGATGAGTGAATGCCGAACCAGAGGACACAGCTAATAAATACGGGGTAGACCATTTGGGACAGAGATGAGCAGAAACTTCTTCACCCATAGAGTGGTGGCTGTGTGGAATGCTCTGCCCCAGAGGGCAGTGGAGACCCAGTCTCTGGATTAATTTAAGAAAGAGTTGGATAGAGCTCTAAAGGATAGTGGAATCAAGGGTTATGGCTATAAGGCAGGAACAGGATACTGATTAAGGATGATCAGCCATGATCATATTGAAAAGTGGTGCAGGCTCGAAGGGCAAAATGGCCTACTCCTATTGTCTATTGTCTACAGCATAGAGATGGGCCCTTTGGCTCAAACTGGTCCATACCGACCAAAATGTCCATCCATTCTAGCCCTATTATCCTTCTAAGCCTTTCCTATACATATATTTGTCCAACTGTCTTTTAAATGTTGTTAATGTACCTGCCTCAACCAAGAACTGGATATACTTTCAAAAGGGATAAATTTAGAACACTACTGGGATAGCACTGGAGAATAAGACTCCTGGATAGCTCTTTTGTGAGCTGGTACAGATGATGGGCCAGATGGCCTCTTTCTGTACTGTAAAGTGCTATGATTCTATGTTGGATGAAGTGTTTAAAAGGCTCAGTGAGATTGAAAAGGAGCACGTGTGCTTTGCTGCGATCGAAGCTCTCATATATTTTGGCATGAAAATCAAGCTACAGCCAGTGAAAGGGAAGATAGAGGCTCGAGTCAGCGCCTCAAAACCAGATGTGCTTAGATTTTCAAGGCATAATCAAAGACTACTAATATTTTCTATCTGAGTTTGCAGAAGTGTTAGCTGTACTGCTTGAATTTGTTTGAAGGAAAACATGAGACAGGCAAAATCAATGCTGCTGATACATGTTAAAGAAGCTTGATCACTCATACATTATGACACAAAGCTCAACTTCAAGCTAGCACGTGGTCCTTCAAAGTGTAAAGTTGGGGCCATAATCAGTTGTGTCATGGATAATGATCAAGAGAAAGCCAAAACATTTGCATCATGTACAGTCACCAAGAGTTAATGTAACTATGCACAGGTAGAAAAGGAGGTGTGTGGAATCATTTTTGGATTCAAAAAAATTTGCATCAGGTTTTATTGGATAGAAATATCATGCTAGTTGCAGATCTTAAACCCTGAGTAATTATTCATAATCCAAGGACTGCAACACCAACAATGCTAAGATCAAAGGTGCTCGTTGGGCTCTATCTCAGTCATAATTAGATTATAACACTGAATGTTGTAGTTGAAAGGAAAATGCTATCAGCAATACCATGTTGTATTTGCCTCATGAAGACTCAAAAGTAGGCTTTAAGTGTGTAACTTTCAGAACAGGGATCGTGGGTGAGGATGTTTCAGTTACTGCAACTTAAATTCAGAAAAACCTAGTTTTTAAAAAGAGTCTCTGATCAGACTTTGAATGACTGGACAGTATTTGACTAAGATAAAGAAAAGGAACTGAAACCATTTCAAAGTATCACAGTGCCTCAGTAGTTAGCATTGTTGCCTCACAGCACCAATTACCTGGGTTCAATTTCAGCCTTGGGTGAACTATCTGTGTGGAGTTTGCACATTCTCCCCACGTCTGCATGGGTTTCCAATGGGTGCTCTGGTTTCCTCCCACAGTCCAAAGATGTGCAGGTTAGGTGGATTGGCCATGGGAAATTGACCACAGTGTGCAGGCTAACTGGAGAGACATGGGGAATGCAGGGTTACAGTGGTAGAGAGTGGATTGCTCTTCGGAGGGTTGGTGTGAACTTGATGGGCTGAATGGCCTGCTTCCACACTGTAGGGATTCTAGTTCTAACCAATGTCACGTGAACAGGTGGGGTTCTAGAGTGTCAGTACAAAGTTCCTAGTCCTGAATGTCATCTCATGACCCTGATGCCTTTGAGACAAATTCAAATGTTTTAATTCTAGCAGAGATGGGAGTGGGAGGGTTGAATTACAGAGACTGGGTATTTGGAAAGACCAGTTATTTCATTAATTTTAGCAAATTCAAATGCCTGATGCTTGTTAGCTTTTGGGTTCACTTCTTTTGGGGGAAGTCGGCAAGGAGGCTAAAGAAAAGTTATTCTTTTGATTGCGAAAATTGTGGTGGTTGTGGCGATCTGTATTGCAAAATGAGTCTTACTGGAACTGGGGTTGTAATTGCACTGTAGTTTTCTCTGGTCATCCTCATTATTAATCATTTTACCTCCTGGCCGTCTGATGAACCGCCTGCTCTCCTCAGTAAGGCAATGACAATTACTGACAAGGCTGCCATTGCATTGGCTAAGTGTCCCAAACCTTTTGGAAGTGCTTGTGGCACTGTTTGGGTGCTGAACTTGTCTCGTACTCAATTAGGGCAAAACTAATTTTGTGAGAGTGAAAGGGTTAAGGCACAGCATCAGGACCTGAATTCTGCATGGAAAATCTGGACCAAGGTTTTGATAGAACTACACTCTAAACACATGGTCAGCATGAAACCCATAGCCAACAGTTTTGATTCTTGGCTTGGTCCAGGTGATACTCTTGAATCATTGATCAGTGCATGTACAATTGCAAAAGGTCCAGAAGTAGGTTGCCAATAACTCCCGTACATCCACTGCCACCATTGACCTGTTAATTTAAGAACACATACCAATCTTTTGGAAGAAAGAAATGAAAAACTGGGCAGTACCTTGTAGGAGTTTGAGCAATATTGTCTATGGTCAGATGTCTTGCAGAATCAGGTGATATGATGTGGCAAGGCCCATCTCAAAGTTGGGAACAATTTACACTGTCTTTTATGCTATTCACAAACAGCATTGTGAGGATCTAACTAAGCAGCAGCAAGATGCCAATTGACAAGGATGAACACTTGTGAAGCACCTTGTTAATCACACAGCTTGTCTCATTTATACTGGACTCCCATTTTACCAAACTGTCCAAACAAACTAGCTGACAGGACAACTTCACAAAAAACAAGAGCGGGTACTTGTGACATTCAACTCACTGCTTGTTTCAAATGACATCCATGCTAGAAACCGAGCATCAACACCCAAGGGCATGCTCCATGGGCACAGCTACCCACACCTGACATCCCCAGACAGTGGTATCTAACATATGCCAGGTACGAAGAACCCTCATGGATCATCTCTGATCCACTTACGCATGCTTCTGCACTGTGTGGCTTGGGTTTAAATATAGCATCTGTGGTGTGAGTACCAGAAGGTCCTGGCAACATTAAGTACTTCTGCTCTGCTGATCATACCTTTGCACAACAGGATGTCATGAAGCCTGAATACATAATTAAATATGTGAACAGTGGAAAATTGCATAAGAAAATTTGTCCGATATCATGGAGGGAAACCCTCTGTGAAACTCTTCAAACTTCACATTTCATCAAACTATGAGAAGATTCAGGTATATTTTTCTGAAAGTCCTGGACTTTATGAAAATCCAAAACCTGACTCTAAAACCTGTTGAATATCAGGACTTCATAAACCAGTAATGAGGTGTGATTTATAAATGTTGAGTAAGAAGAAAATGTGTCAGCTGTTATTTTACCAAATATGCACATTCACAAAGATTTATTTGATTTTTAAACTGTATAGTTAGTGTAACTGAAAAAAAAATTCTTCCAAAACACTTCTTTTGATGTGGAAAGCAGAGTGTAATATATTCAAATATTATGAGCATGCCCAGTTTGTGATGATGTCATACAACATGATCTGACCATCTTGATGTCTGACTCTCTTTACAAATTCCTTCAAAAATATAACAACAAGATTACCTTGGCAGGATTGACTATTTTTCTGAACCTATGGAATGGGTCATTTCAGAGACAAGGAGTTGAATAATCTTTTTAACTTTAACCTGAAAGAGCCTTTCCAACACCCAACCTGATTGTTTATGGGCTCTTGCTACCCTCCAAGCGAAATGTACCTCTAAAATGGAGATGGACCACTCTGGCCAATGTGTAGGTCCTGTTTGGTTTTTCCGACCACTGTCACTTTTAGTAGTTAACAATATTAGATCTCCTTTTATTGTTCAGAGTTTTCAGTTTCTTGTCCTTATCGAGGTGAAGAAATTTGCAGCAAAAATGTAGGTCTGGATTTTTATAGTTCTTCATGGATACAGTGTAGTTGTAACTTCTAAGCCCTAATATTCCATGCTTCAATAATGTAGTTTGGACTAAAACATGTCATTTATTGCAATGTACAATTCTATTCTGGCTGGAAGCTGGCATTAATTTCACACAATGCACTACGTACTGAAGCACATTCTAGATTCATTTGATGTAATAACTAAGATACTTTTGATTATCATTGCATTTTCATAATGAAATTGTCCTGGAAGTTTGCTTTATTTTCACAATATGGAACAATTTTCACTTCTTATATTTAAGAACTAAAAAGTATCTGCAGTGTTTCAAAGAATTCATTCTTTAAAGATGAAATCAATCCAGTTATTCCCCTGTTATATGATTAAGACTCCAGGGGTCTATTTTGTGCAAAAAAAAGTCTTTTTGATTTGTCAGAATTTTTTTTGATTAATATGCAGCTGTCATTGTACGAGCAAACCCAGATCTCAACTTTTCCTTTTATCTTCCTCTCTTACCCCAGGCTGAAACCAGTACCTAACTTTTCAGGAGAGAACATCCATTCATTTTTGATCGGTGCACGATATAACAGGTTGGTGAAGACAGTTTGAAATGTCAAGTTCACTTTTCAAATTGTCTGAATTACAGTGTGTATTTTATAACAATTGTACTGTTAATGCTTGTGGATCTGCACTGGCACTGTGCATATTAGCTCAGCGAATTTCAGCTGAATTGACAACCTGACACACAGGGCACAGGAGAGCTCTGGGAGGCGACCTTTAATGGCCTGATGATGGTGATGGGAAGGTCAGACCTGCTGGGTGGAGGATGATGTCGGAGGTCTCCGGTGAAGGGTGTGATGGTGGTTGAGGAAGGCTGATCGTGGATGCATCTCAGGCTAGCACCTGGATTCCGGGAGTAAGTGTGAAGGTACTTACCTTTACAGTCTGTCGAGGAACCTGCCCTATTACCTGTGGCCTAGGAAACCCAATGCCAGCAGTAGATACATTTCCGAAAGCTGGATGTCAATGAGGCTAACAATGATGCAAGTGTATGAGGGTTGGATGGTGGATGTCATGTTCTTATATCATCCTCCTTAACACAGTGTTACCACAATCATGCTGGATTGATTGTATCATTGGTTCAGTTTACTGAACAGATAAAACAAACTTGTTGTTATAGAACAACATATGTACAAATCCCTAGTCTAATAAATTGCTGCTTGCACTCCTTGTGGCTGCTGGTCATATGTCCTCACCTCATCAAGCTTGGCTCATCAGAATCCTCAGTTCTTAAAGCAACATAGCTTTTAAACCACAGCAGGGACCTGGGTGAGTAGGGTAGGGTTGATTGGAGCCAGAGATGAACTGAGCTGGTGGAGGTTGTTTTTGTTTGCTTGTTGGGGAGGGTGACCTATATTTGGGGGCATTTGGGCAGGTGATTGGATCTGAATGGTGGATAGTGCTTCAGCTGTTGGTGGGTCATGTGGCGAAGGTAGTTGTAGGTGGGTAAGGGGCATATCTGGCGTCAAGGGGAGATTAGGCCTCTGGGAGTTCTGAAGAAGGTGTCATCATGCATTCAGCACTCAGTATAATTGATTGGGTTGGGAGAGGTTATAGAGCAGGTTTTGATCTCTTAGGTTCCCTGGATAACTATCCAGGTAACTGACAGGAATTCTTCGATGTTTCTGCCTCAGGGTTGGAAACTTTGTAAGAGAGTTCTGAACGGCAGGCAATTCATTGGAAGTTTACATTTCTCTGGCGATTTTGCACAGAGTCAGTGCGTTGGGATTTCTGAGAGGTTGCAATATGCATCTGTCATCTCTCTGACTATCCAGAACTGAGAAGATCCGGGCTAATGTAGCTGGTTTTGGGTGCAACGCACTTAAGTTTTATATTCTGTAACCTTTGGTGTAAATTTTCCTGTCAAGTTTAACTTCTGCAAATAAATACATGCTGGGGTTAGATTGAGTTTAATTGCTTTTTGTGAAAATTGATGATTGGAATGTGTTTGTTAATTTATCCAGATCAAAAGGAACACAAACCGACCAACTTACTTTCTCTTTTATTGAGACGATTCACACTTCAAAACATAATTTCTGATGTGTGACATCGACACATGCTGATGTGTCATTATTAATATTTTAGAGGCTGGTCGCATGTTGCTTACAGTGAGTTTGAGGATAATTTTATCCAATATAGTGTATGAAGCAGTATTAGAATAATTGATTCATAATTATTTTATTACAGTGTTGTTCTAGTTTTGGCTTATTGAAATCTGTGAAGAATGGGCATTTTGTACAGGGATGTATGTCAAAAGAAGAAGACAAAATAGGCAAAGCCTGAGAAAGATTTGAACATAAAGTTGAGGATTGCGTAATAATCTGGAGACCAGTGAACTAGGCTACAGTGGAGTTAATGGAAATGTATGAAATGGTCTGAGCCACAGTATTCTGAACAATTAGTAATTTATTCGAGGGGAAAAGTCAACAATGAAAAAAAAACAAAATAAAAACATCAAAAATGAAAGGCTGAAATGGCAAAAGCATGTCCCAGAGGTTAACTACATTTGACGTAAATGTTGGAGTGGCAATGGGCAATACCTTGGAGGTGGAACAAGAAGCACATAGTCATTGGATATGGTGAAGAAAGCTCAGCTTGGGATCAAGCAATATTTTGTGTCTAATATCTCTTGGGAAAGATTGAAGTGAAAGTTATGGTGGTAATGCAGAGCTACTGTTGGGAATCAAAGATGATGGGTTTTGCTTTCACCACATTGAATTGGAAGAATTTAGAATACATCAGGGTGTAATATTGGACTGGTGATTGAAGAAGACAGTGACAGAAGTAACACTTGAATGGATTAAGAACAATAAACTAGAGGGCATTAAGTACAAGCCAAACCTATACATATAGATGAAATTGCTGAAGAACAGCATATAAAAGATGCATGAGGGGACTAGGGATGCCATTGCAAATCAGGCAATGGGTTCAGTGGCAATGGAAAATAAAATCCTAGACGATATTGACCTGGCTTCTTGAACTGACAATAGCATGCCCAGCTCATTTGACCCTGAAAAGTCTTCCTTCTGCGGGCTTGTATCAAACTTTGGAGGACTGACTGACAGATTAGTCAGGGAATTGCTGGACATGGTCAAATTCATGGAATCAAAGCCTACAATAATTTCCAAGACACCATTATCACCATGCTTGGTATGTCCTGTCCCCACCAACAGCACACCCACGAGAGATTACAGCACACTGGTAAATAGTGGAAGGAATTGTAGTTACTCTGGAGTCCTTAACATTGACTCCGGGCTGACTGAAGTCTCATGGTCAAACATGGGCAAGAAATCTCATGCTGATTAGTCAAATGCTGATCCCCTCAGCTGATGAATCAGTAGTTTTTTACTCATTGATGTGATGTGGGTGTTGCAGGCTTGGCCAACATTTGTTGCCCATCTCCAGTTGTCTGTGAGAAGGTGGTAGTGAGCTGTCTTCTTGAATTTTTGCAGTTAATGAGTGTATGTTTACACCCACTGTCATGTTAGGGATTTTGATATAATGATACTCAATGAATGATGATAGAGCTCCAAGTCAGGGTGGTATGTAGTTTGGAGGGCTCTGTCCTTCTAGATGATAGAGGTCACAGGTTTGGAAGATCTTGTAGATGGTGCACACAGCTACAACTGTGCATTGGCGATGGAGTGAATGGTTTTTTTAAAGTAATGGATAAGATACCAATTTTCTTTGTCCTGTTGGAAGTACTGTTGGAAATGCACTTATCCAGTCAAATCCAATATACTAATTACTTATGCCTTGTAGATGGTGGACAGACCTTGGGGAGATAGGAGGTGAGTTAGTTCCTGCAGCATTCCTACTTCTAATTTGCTTGTTAGCACAGTATTTACATATAGGTTCAGTTCAATTTCTGGTCAGTGGTAATCCTCAGGATGTTAACAGCAAGAAATTCAGTGATGGCAACACCATTACATGTCAAGTACTTCTCCATGTTCAGCAACACATGGAAGAAGAACTGAGGGTGGTAAGGTCAGGGAGTGTTACTCCAGATGGGGGACATCAATCACTGTCACCAAGAATAGGTTAGTAGCACCACTACAGACTGAATTGGATGAATCCTAAAGGACATAGCTTCTAGAGTGGGTCTGCAGCAAGTGTTAGGATAACCAACAAAAGGAGGAGATGTATGTGACTTCATTCTTCCACATCTAACTGTTGAAGATGCATGCATTGATGATTGTACAGTAGGAGTCACTACTGCACATTTAATAGACTGTCTTTACATTGAAGATACCTTCCCGTCAAGTTGATTGGCATTACATTGTGCTAAATGAATGGATCTGGATACTCAAAACTGGGATACAATGGGCTGTTAGCAGCAGCTGAATTTTATTCAATGACAATCCCCAAACTTGAGTCCCAGCATATTCCCATTCTACCATTACCATCAAGGTGGGTAATCAACCCTGCTTCACTGAAGGATGCAGGAGGGCATGTGAGGCACAGAACCAGTCACATCTAACATTCAGGTGTCAACCTGACTGAAGTCACAATACAAGACTGCCCAATAGTAGAACCATCATGTAGTAGACATAACTCAGTTTCAGGTCTGAACTCCTCAGTCCAGCCACCACACTCCGGTTTAAATGGTGAAGGGCAATTAAGCAATTAAGCAACCAACAGGAGGAGGAGTTTCTCCAAATAATCTCAACCTCTGCAGTGGTGGAGTCCAGCACATTAGTACAAAAGACCAGACAAAGCCATTAGTATAAAAGAGAAAAGACAAAGCATTTGCATCACATCTTCAGCCAGAAGTGCCATATTGATGGTCCATCTGGAGTATTTTTGTGACCTGAAGGCAGTTTCTAGTGGGGTACTACAAGGCCTACTAGAAAGCAGCTTCCCTGCTTTTTGTGGTCGTAGAATCATAGAATCACACAGTACAGAAGAGGCTCTTTGGCCAATTGAATCTGTATCACCAATCGTATACTGCTACTTACAAGTAAGTAGTACTTCACTTTCCCACGCTAGGCCCATAGCAATAAATGTTGTGACACTTCAAGTGCTCATCCAAGTACTTCTTAAACATTGTCAGGTTTTCTTCGTCAACTATTCTCCCAGACCTCCACCACTCTCTGGGTTAAAAAAAAGCTTTTCCTCAAATCTCTCTAAACCTCCTGCCTTTCATTTTAAAATTATGTCTCCTTGATAACCCTTCGATTGAGGGGAATGGTAGCTTTTTATTCACCCTGTGCCTGCCCCTCCTAACATTATACACCTCTATCAGACCCCCCTTCAACCTTCTCTCCTCTAAAGAAAACATCCCAAGCTTATCCAGCCTTATAGTTGAAATGCTTCATCCCCAGGTAATGTCCTGGTGAATCTCCTTTGCACGCCCATCAATGTATCACATATTTTCTATAATGTGGTGACAAGAACTGTACAAAGTATTTCAGTTGTGGCCTAACCAAAGTTCTTTATAGCTCCAACATGACCTCCCTGCTTTTATAAGGAGCAATGTGCATGGATCTAGAGAGGAGTCTGGGAAGTGGGTACATGAATTGCTCCTTAAGGTCAATGTGGGCACAAGGGACATATGGCTTTATGCTTTGCAATATTAATTCTATGTTCAATGAGTATTAACCTCTTGACTCATCAAAGCCTGTCCATCATCTACAAGGCACAAATCAGGAGTGTGATTGAACACTCTTTACATTCCTGGGTAAATCGCGGAGGAGGTGGCATAGTGGTTATGTTACTGGTCTGGTCATCTAGACTCATGAACTGGGGTCAGGGGTTCAACTTCCACTCTGACAGATGGTCAAATGAATTCAATAACAATCTGGAATTTTTTTAAGAATTGTCTAATGGCAACCATGGAATCACTGTTGCTTATTGCTTAAAAAAAACTCACCAAGGCTTTCTTAATAGCATCTTTCAAACGCTCAGTCTCAACCATCTAGAGAGACACAAACTGCATGGGACACCACAGCCTGCAAGTTCTCCACCAAGCCACACACCATCCTGGAACCATATTGCTGTTCCTGCAGTGTCATTGGGTCAAAGTGCTGGAACACCCTGTTGTAACAGCACATGGGTGTTCCTCATTATATGGACTGTGATAGTTCAAGAAGTTGCCTCACCACAACCTTCTCAAGGGCAACTAGGGATGGATAATAAAAGCTGACCAAGTTAGTGATGTGCACACCCTGTGAAAAAAGCACTAAGCAAGGCTGGAACCTTAAGAGAGAAGCACTGTGAAAGAGATGAGTCACACAGTGGGCTCTTTGAGAGATTACAAATGAGCAATTAACTTGTGGTACTTCTGAGCTGTAACTCATGTACTAGAAACTTGGTTCAGAATGTCCAATCTAACTTCATGTAGGATCTTTAGCATTCTTATAACGCTTAACCAGAGAAGACATGCATATCAATTGGAGCTGAATTTGTATTGGATACCAGCATTGAATTTAAATGCTCTGTAGTTCAGAATGACACTTATATTGACGTTTAGCAAAATATTCTAAGTATATACATGTGATAAAATAAAAATAAAATTCAGAAGCATTTATCTATTGTAACTGGTATAAAAAAGTGGTTATTTCACTAATGAATGAGAAAATAATAAATATCCTCTGTTAAATTTAGCCACACAAGCTGGCACTTTTCATTTATAAATAGATGAATTAGTGTTTCTGTGCCAAGCCGTTCAACATCTTGTATTTTATGAAGATGATCATTAGCAGACAGTAATTCAATATGAGGATTCTGCCATTGTTCAAAATGTTATCAGGATCATTCAAATGAATTTTTACCTGGTAAATACTACCAGACGTCTATTTTCGTATATACAGTATGACGTTGTTGATATTTCATTAGTTGTATTCTGCTGACACCGTGAATTGCTATTGTTTGCCATGGAAGCTTAACAGATGTGTACATTTATAGCAATATCTTTCTGATCACTGATTGAAATCTACTAAGTGCAACTCTTTTGAATGTTGCCAGCTATTGAAACAAGAAAAATATAGCATGATCTTTAAATTTGAAAATGACCATAAGGCTGTGGAAAATCAGTGACATGACATGTACTAGCTATTAAAGTAGAAACTGCTTGCAGCAATATTATCAGGTTAACTCTTGATATGCTTGGACCAAATTTCTGTTATAAGCTATTTTAGTGGAGGAATTAACTTGTTGATACAGTATCATTAAAATGACAGAGAAAAGAATCTCAGTGGCCGCGCCATATTTAAATATTGCCATCCATTAAAGTAGAGAAAACTACTCTGAAACACAAATGGGATTCTCTTTCATAATGACACTGTATTTAAGATGATATCCATCATGTTGAAGATATGTTTTTTTAGCGTATCTATCAAAACTGTTCGGGTTAAGGATTTAGTGGTACACTTTGTACAGTGCAGAATTTCTTTCTCCATTAAACAAAAGCTATCCTTGCTGAACTTATTTAACAATTGTAGTGTGGACAAAATGTCATTAAATAATGTGAACCATTGATTTGGTAAATAAATATGGGTATTGACTTATCTTGGAAACACAAAGTGACTATTAAAGGCTAAAACTGAGGATTGATGAGAGCAATCTTTTAAAGTGAACAATTACTCAAGTTCAAATTCTCCATTCTAACACATCACACAGTATTCAACTAATGAGAGCAATAGACAATATAAAAGGTCTGCATTCTTATTTCAAAGAATGGAAAGACAAAAATGCAGAAACTGCTGTCACTAGTTTTGACTAAATGTGCTTGACATACTAGTCAGATTCTGTTTGGACTTTTTTCAAATGAAAATAATAGGCACCCAATACATAGGTTCAACTTCAGCATTATTGGTTACAGGCTGTCTATGTTTATTGTTTATTCAGCTAAACAAGGGTTAAATTAGACATTTAAAAATATTTTGTTAGATAAACTTTTAGATATGTAATTTTAAAATTTTTTTTAGACTTATCTTGTACAATGATCTTGGACCTTATACAATAACTCTTATTATCTAATACAATGTATGTTTGTCCAATCCTTACTATAGTGAAAGTAATATTTCACATTGATTTCACATCATGAAGTATTTTACTGACTTTTGCTAATATAGTAGTCAAGATATTTTGTCATTCAATATGCATTATCTGTTTACATCTGCAGACTGGTAGCTGTCCATTGTGGTGAGCTTGTGTATCTGGAATACTCTAAACTCTTTTGGGAAGAATATTTTAAAATTGGTTAATAGCTACTGTGCAATGCAGCTATATCTAAAGCAATAAAACATTCTAACATTTGGAAAATAATGTAAATCTTATCATATGCATTTATCATGCAAACATATTATCCTTCCCCAAAATGAAGTCAATGTCACATTTATATATAAAAAAAAGATGAAGCGAATGGGAATATATGCCTGACTTGAAGTTAAAAAAGGATAGTGAAAAAGACTGCTCACACTCATGGAACTATTTAACAAATTAACTAAAGCCTCAGATTTTTTTTCTGTTTAGTAATGTTAACAATCATTTAAATATCAAAAAGCAGTAGCCTGAAGTTAAAGTATTACAATTTAATACAAAGTCTAGTTGTTTTTTGCAATGTAGAAATTTCTGCACTCTTAAGATCGTGATTATTAAAGAAACGTCACCCCTATATTTCTTTGTATTAGCCAGATGAAAAACACAGCTTTTAACACACAAAAGGAAAAGGTTATCAATTGTCTCTGGAACCTTAAGTCTCTGGAAACTAACATTATTGGCTTGATGATGAATTTAAAAAAATATATGTTTTGGGTGATTAATTTAGCAGACAGACTTCAGAATATTTTTACTTACTGAGAATTTTAAAGGATAATGTTAATTCCAACTTGATTGTTTACTAATTTCTTAGATCTGTACTTGTAATATCATTTTATTGATGACAATGTAAAAATATTAAAATGCAGCCTTAAATATTTCTGTTTCATATTAGCAGATCAAAAAGGAACTGAAATGTTAGATTTCCTCTGGTCATTTTCACTGTTACGGAAATTTTAAGCAACCACATTACTGTGCAGAATTTAATTAGAAACAATGGGGTACAGTATCTGCTTTGAGAATAATTGCAATCAGTGACATGGGTGAAAATTGTGCCCACATTTGAGCTAGGTTTGGGAAATTTTTCTTTTTCTCAGGCTCCTACTCATCAAGATTCATAGTTTCCAACATAAAACCTATCCAGTCCCAATGCAACTGGGCTGTATTGTAGAACATAATCTTCTTTTAAAATTACTTAAAATAATTCCTAAGTAGTTTTGAGGCTAACTGGTTGCAGTTTGATTACTACAGTGGATAATACATTTAAAGCCCATCTAATCACTACCTGAGAGTTGTGTAAATAATTGGAAGCGATTTTAAAAATCTATATAGAGCTATTTGCTAGTTACATTGGCTTACAATTGCAAGTTTCTCAAGTAAATTAAATTATGTATTGAAAAGTTTTAAAATACACCTATTAGTGCTTTGCTGCCTTACAAGAGATTAATTTTAAGAGCTTCTTGAGTGCAATTAGCAGGACTACGCAATAGTGATTAGTTTGATTTGCGGTCATGTTCAGTTTTTAAGAAGGGGTCAACTTCAAGCACTTTTTTAAAATGAAGCACAAACGATTATAGAAACTGGAGTTGCTCTGAATGTAAGTGGTTTCAACCATTTTGAGTGATTTGTTTCAATAAAAACAGTGCAACTCAGCAGAAACTGTCTGATATTGATGAGATCATTCTGATGGCAGAAAGGTTGTGAAATTGTGAGTTTGCTGTGAGTGGACGAATGCAATAAAAGTATTTGTAAGAGGCACTAGTATGAGAAAAAATAATAGCAAATATGAGTTGGAAGTGGAAGTCTGTGAATAGATGTGCAACGGAAGTGCATCCACTCATGAAATGCATGTTGAAATGGAGTGGAGGAATGTAAGTTGCTTGGTATTGCTCAAGAGAACTGCTAATCCCATGGATGTGAATGTTGCATATAATTAAGCTGTGGTTGCTCTTTAGCAAAGTTAGGAGTAAAGGAAGATAGAGTAAGTTCTCCACTCTGTCTTCATTGCAGGTGCAGATCAGTGTGATTGCTTTAAAAAAAATTGTTCAGTCATTTAGCTTCTTCATGTGGGTCCCAATCATGATTCTGGCCAGGATTCGTTTTTCTAGAAGCTAGTTGTGAATTAATTGCAGGCACTGGTCAGGACAGCACCTCTGTATTTCTCTTGGTCACGTTCATGGATCAATGAAAATGCAGAGAAATAATTATTTTTCTACAACAGTGTTTTTGTAACTTTTCACAGTAACATTTTTCTTGCATTAAATATTAAGAAAGTTTTCTTCATGAATTGAAACATATGGTCATCCAGCTCCCCTGGCCAGTTACTTCAGTTTCTTTTGCTGCTATTGGAAGTACCAAAGCATCAATGTGTTTTTATTGCATTAAGTTAGTTAATTTTAAAAATATTATGTGCTGACCAGTCCACTGTTCCACATCAATGATTTAAATCCCATTTCATCTTTCATCTGATAAATATTGCAAGGTCGGGCATGGAGGGGTGTTCATTTTGCATATATGAAGAGATCTCAGCATGTTAGACTGCGCAGTTGTAAGATAGAATACTGTGGAGCAAAAAAAGATGGAACAAACAAGGTACATGACTACTGTATTTAATCACTTGAGTTTTGTTTATTTCTGCATGGAATATGGGTGTTTATTGTCCATCCCTAATTGGAATGGGGTGTCTTTCTGAATTGCTGCAACTCTTGAGGTATAGGGACATTGCATTACTGTTATGTCGGGAGTTCCAGGGTTTTGACTCAGTGACAATGAAGGAATAGCAATATAGATTTAGATTTAGATTACTTTACAGTGTGGAAACAGGCCCTTCGGCCCAACAAGTCCACACCGACCCGCCGAAGCGCAACCCACCCATACCCCTACATTTACCCCTTACCTAACACTACGGGCAATTCACCTGACCTGCACATCTTTGGACTGTGGGAGGAAACCGGAGCACCCGGAGGAAACCCACGCAGACACGGGGAGAATGTGCAAACTCCACACAGTCAGTCGCCTGAGGCGGGAATTGAATCCGGGTCACTGGCGCTGTGAGGCGGCAGTGCTAACCACTGTGCCACCGTGCCGCCCATATAGTTTCAAGCCAGGATGATGCGTGGTACAGAGGCGGATGTGCAAGGGTGATGTTCCCATGCATGTGTTGCCTTTATCCTTCTAAGTGGTAGAGATGATGCTGGAGCACTGTTGAAGGAATCTTTGTATTGAAAGAAAGTTATTACATTGCAACTTCTAGGTGGTCCACACTGCTGGGAGTGAATATAAGAAGTGGTAGATAGGGCACCAGTCAAGCAACTGCTTTTTTGTAGATGGTATCGAAGGTTCCCCATGGTAGGCTTATGCGGAAAGTCAGGAGGCATGGGATAGAGGGAAATTTGGCCAATTGGATAGAAAACTGGCTAATCGGTCGAAGTCAGAGAGTGGTGGTAGATGGTAAATATTCAGCCTGGAGCCCAGTTACAAGTGGAGTTCCGCAGGGATCAGTCCTGGGTCCTCTGCTGTT